>NC_060072.1:122608409-122911439 GCF_922984935.1 Meles meles
GAAAAAGGCATGGAAGATATTAGAGAAACCTTCTCTGGAGATATAAAAGCCCGTTCTGGAGAAATTAAAGAACTAAAATCTAACCAAGTTGAAATCAAAAAGCTATTAATGAGGTGCAATAAAAAATGGAGGCTCTCACTGCTAGGATCAATGAGGCAGAAGAAAGAATTAGTGATATAGAAGACCAAATGACAGAGAATAAAGAAGCCGAACAAAAGAGGGACAAACAGCTACTGGACCACGAGGGGAGAATTCAAGAGATAAGTGACACCATAAGATGAAACAACATTAGAATAATTGGGATTCCAGAAGAAGAAAGAGAGAGGGGAGCAGAAGGTCTATTGGAGAGAATTATTGGAGAGAATTTCCCTAATATGGCAAAGGGAACAAGCATCAAAATCCAGGAGATGCAGAGAATCCCCCTCAAAGTCAACAAGAATAGGTCCAACCCCGTCACCTAATAGTAAAATTTACAAGTCTTAGTGACAAAGAGAAAATCCTGAAAGCAGCCCGGGAAAAGAAGTCTATAACATACAATGGTAAAAATATTAGATTGGCAGCAGACTTATCCAAAGAGACCTGGCAGGCCAGAAAGAGCTGGCATGATATATTCAGAGCACTAAACGAGAAAAACATGCAGCCAAGAATACTCTATCCAGCTAGGCTATCATTGAAAATAGAAGGAGAGATCAAAAGCTTCCAGGACAAACAAAAACTGAAAGAATTTGCAAACACCAAACCAGCTCTCCAGGAAATATTGAAAGGGGTCCTCTAAGCAAAGAGAGAGCCTAAAAGGAGTAGATCAGAGAGGTACAGAGACAATATACAGTAACAGTCATCTTACAGGCTAATAATGGCACTAAATTCATATCTCTCAATAGTTACCCTGAATGTTAATGGGCTAAATGCCCCAATCAAAAGACACAGGGGATCAGAATGGATAAAAAAACAAAACCCATCAGTATGTTGCCTACAAGAAACTCATTTTAGACGCGAAGACACCTCCAGATTTAAAGTGAGGGGATGGAAGACAATTTACCATGCTAATGGGCATCAGAAGAAAGCTGGGGTGGCAATCCTTATATCAGATCAATTAGATTTTAAACCAAAGACTAAAATAAGAGATGAGGAAGGACACTATATCATATGCAAAGGGTCTGTCCAACAAGAAGATCTAACAATTTTAAATATCTATGCCCCTAACGTGGGAGCAGCCAACTATATCAACCAATTAATAACAAAATCAAAGAAACACATCAACAATAATACAATAATAGTAGGGGACTTGAACACTCCCCTCACTGAAATGGACAGATCATCCAAGCAAAAGATCAACAAGGAAATGAAGGCCTTAAATGACACACTGGACCAGATGGACATCACAGAAATATTCAGACCATTTCATCCCAAAGCAACAGAATACACATTCTTCTCTAGTGCACATGGAACCTTCTCCAGAATAGATCCCATCCTGGGTCACAAATCAGGTATCAACCGTTATAAAAAGATTAGGATCTTTCCCTGCATACTTTCAGACCACAATGCTCTGAAGCTAGAACTCAATCACAAGAGGAAAGCTGGAAAGAACCCAAATACATGGAGACTAAACAGCCTCCTTCTAAAGAATGAATGGGTCATCCAGGAAATTAAAGAAGAATTGAAAAAATTCATGGAAAGAAATGATAATTAAAACACAACAGCTCAAAGTCTGTGGGACACAGCAAAGGCAGTCCTGAGAGGAAAATATATAGCGGTACAAGCCTTTCTCAAGAAACAAGAAAGGTCTCAAGTACACAAGCTAACACTACACCTAAAGGAGCTGGAGAAAGAACAAGAAAGAAACCCTAAACTCAGCAGGAGAAGAGAAATCATAAAGATCAGAGCAGAAATCAATGAAATAGAAACCAAAAAAACAATAGAAAATATGAATGAAACTAGGAGCTGGTTCTTTGAAAGAATCAATAAGATTGATAAACCCCTGGCCAGACTCAACAAAAAGAAAAGAGAAAGGACCCAAATAAATAAAATCATGAATGAAAGAGGAGAGATCACAACTAACAACAAAGAAATACAGACAATTATAAGAACATACTATGAGCAACTCTATGCCAACAAATTTGACAATCTGGAAGAAATGGATGCATTCCTGGAGACATATAAACTACCACAACTGAACCAGGAAGAAATAGAAAACCTGAACAGGCCCATAACCAGTAAGGAGATTGAAACAGTCATCAAAAATCTCCAAACAAACAAGAGCCCATGGCCAGACGGCTTCCCAGGGGAATTCTACCAAACATTTAAAGAAGAACTCATTCCTATTCTCCTGAAACTGTTCCAAAAAATAGAAATGGAAGGAAAACTTCCAAACTCATTTTATGAGGCCAGCATCACCTTGATCCCAAAACCAGACAAGGATCCCACCAAAAAAGAGAACTACAGACCAATATCCTTGATGAACACAGACGCAAAAATTCTCGCCAAAATACTAGCCAATAGGATTCAACAGTACATTAAAAGGATTATTCACTACGACCAAGTGGGATTTATTCCAGGGCTGCAAGGTTGGTTCAACATCTGCAAATCAATCAATGTGACACAACACATTAATAAAAGAAAGAACAAGAACCATATGATACTCTCAATAGGTGCTGAAAAAGCATTTGACAAAGTACAGCAACTCTTCCTGATCAAAAGTTTTCAAAGTGTAGGAATAGAGGGCACATACCTCAATATTATCAAAGGCATCTAGGAAAAACCCACCGCAAAAATCATTCTCAATGGAGAAAAACGGAAAGCTTTTCCGTTAAGGTCAGGAACACGGCAGGGATGTCCATTATCACCACTGCTATTCAACATAGTACTAGAACTCCTAGCCTCAGCAATCAGACAACAAAAAGAAATTAAAGGCATCCAAATTGGCAAAGAAGAAGTCAAACTATCACTCTTCGCAGATGATATGATACTATATCTGGAAAACCCAAAAGACTCCACTCCAAAACTGCTAGAACTTGTACAGGAATTCAGTAAAGTGTCAGGATATAAAATCAATGCACAGAAATCAGTTGCATTTCTGTACACCATCAACAAGACAGAAGAAAGAGAAATTCAGGAGTCAATCCCATTTACAATTGCACCCAAAACTATAAGATATCTAGGAATAAACCTAACCAAAGAGACTAAGAATCTATATGCAGAAAACTACAAAGTACTCATGAAAGAAATTGAGGAAGACACAAAGAAATGGAAAAATGTTCCATGCTCCTGGATTGGAAGAACAAATATTGTGAAAATGTCTATGCTACCTAAAGCAATCTACACGTTTAATGCAATCCCTATCAAAATACCATCCATCTTTTTCAAAGAAATGCAACAAATAATCCTAAAATTTATATGGAACCAGAAAAGACCTCGAATAGCCAAAGGAATATTGAAAAAGAAAGCCAAAGTTGGTGGCATCACAATTCCGGACTTCAAACTCTATTACAAAGCTGTCATCATCAGTATAGCATGGTACTGGCACAAAAACAGACACATAGATCAATGGAACAGAATAGAGAGCCCAGAAATAGACCCTCAACTCTATGGTCAACTAATCTTCAACAAAGCAGGAAAGAATGTCCAGTGGAAAAAAGACAGCCTCTTCAATAAATGGTGCTGGGAAAATTGGACAGCCACATGCAGAAAAATGAAATTGGACCACTTTCTTACACCACACACGAAAATAGACCCCAAATGGATGAAGGACCTCAATGTGAGAAAGGAATCCATCAAAATCCTTGAGGAGAACGCAGGCAGCAACCTCTTCGACCTCAGTCGCAGCAACATCTTCCTAGGAACATCAGCAAAGGCAAGGGAAGCAAGGGCAAAAATGAACTATTGGGATTTCATCAAGATCAAAAGCTTTTGTACAGCAAAGGAAACAGTTAACAAAACCAAAAGACAACTGACAAAAAGGGAGAAGTATTTCAAATGACATATCAGATAAAGGGCTAGTATCCAAAATCTATAAGGAACATAGCAAACTCAACACCCAAAGAACAAACAATCCAATCAAGAAATGGGCAGAGGACATGAACAGACATCTCTGCAAAGAAGACATCCAGATGGCCAACAGACACATGAAAAAGTGCTCCACGTCACTCGGCATCAGGGAAATACAAATCAAAACCACAATGAGATATCACCTCACTCCAGTCAGAATGGCTAAAATTAACAAGTCAGGAAATGAGAGATGCTGGCGAGGATGCGGAGAAAGGGGAACCCTCCTCCACTGTTGGTCGAATGCAAGCTGGTGCAACCACTCTGGAAAACAGCATGGAGGTTCCTCAAAATGTTGAAAATAGAACTACCCTATGACCCAGCAATTGCACTATTGAGTATTTACCCTAAAGATACAAACACAGTGATCCGAAGGGGCACGTGCACCCGAATGTTTATAGCAGCAATGTCTACAATAGCCAAACTATGGAAAGAACCTAGATGTCCATCAACAGATGAATGGATAAAGAAGAGGTACACAACAGAATACTATGCAGCCATCAAAAGAAATGAAATCTTGCCGTTTGCAACAACGTGGATGGAACTAGAGGGTATCATGCTTAGTGAAATAAGTCAATCGGAGAAAGACAACTATCATATGATCTCCCTGATATGAGGAGGTGGAGATGCAACATGGGGGGTTAGGGGGATAGGAGAAGAATAAATTAAACAAGATGGGATTGGGAGGGAGACAAACCATAAGTGACTCTTTTCTCACAAACAAACTGGGGGTTGCTGAGGGGAGTTGGGGTTGGACTAGGGGTAAGGGGGTTATGGACATTGGGGAGGGTATGTGCTATGGTGAGTGCTTTGAAGTGTGTAAACCTGGCAATTCTCAGACCTGTACCCCTGGGGATAATAATATATTATACGTTTAATAAAAAATAAGAAAAATCTAAAAATTAAAAAAAAAACCCTTGTATTTTTCTCCATTCATATATAGTTGGAACAAGGAGCCTGACGAGGGACTGGATCCCAAGACACTGGGATTAAGCCCTGAGCTGAAGGTAGATGCGTAACTGCCTGAGCCACCCAGGAATCCTAAATAGCTACTTTTAAAATCCTCTGATCTTGGGGCACATGGCTGGTTCAGTCTAAGGAGCATGTGACTCTTTGTCTCGGGCTCATGAGTTCAAGCCCACGTAGGGTGTAGAGATTATTTACATAAACTTCAAAAAAAATCCTCAAATCTTACTAGCTAGGGTATGGATGTACAATATCGAGATTTTCAACATTCCAAAGATTAGTACTGAACAAAACTTAAGGTGAATGGACTGGAGACATTTGGGAATATCTTCAGTATTTATCTATATTTCAGCAACTGAGTATCCTGCAGCCATACAATGGAAAACCACAGGGGCGTCGGGGTGGCTGAGTGGGTTAAAGCCTCTGCCTTTGGCTCATGTCATGATCTCAGCGTCCTGGGATTGAGCCCCGCATCAGACTCTCTGCTCAGCGTGGAGCCTGCTTTCCTTCCTCTCTCTCTGCCTGCCTCTCTGTCTACCTGTGAGATCTGTCTGTCAAATAAGTAAATCAATCTATGATTGGGAATTATGATAGAAAATGATAGGAAGTTATGTCTAGGACATAGTAACTGAGAAGAAACACTTTGCACAAGTATATATGTATATATTATGTAAAACTAACTATATATGTGACTATATATATATATATACATAAGTATATGCCAATTTTTTAAAAAAGATTATTTTAGAAAGACAGATAACACAAGTGTGTGAGGGGAAGAGGGGGAGGGAGGGGAAAAGCAGACCTCCTACTGAGCACGGACCAGACTCAGGGCTCCATCTCAGGATCCTGAGATCAGGAGCTGAGCTGAAGTCTTAGATGCCCAACCGAATGACCCAACCAGGGGTTCCTATGCTAATTTTCTGAAAGTTGCTCCTCTCATTTGGTATTTCTCTTAGTTTAGCTCACCTCAGTGATTTTTTTTAAATACTTTATTTATTTATTTGACCGACAGAGATCAAAGTATGCAGAGAAGCAGGCAGAGAGAGAGGAGGAAGTAGGTGCGCCACCAAGCAGAGAGCCTGACAGCGGGCTTGATCCTAGGACCCTGGGATTATGACCTGAGCCAAAGGCAGATGCTTTAACCCACTTAGCCCCCCAGGCACTCCTTACCTCAATGATTTTATAGCTGGAAGTTCTTGCATACTATAAAATCTGCCATGGTAATGCTGTGGCTAGATTCACGGCACTCTGATCACCTGAAATAATTGATTGTCTGGGGATGTCCCCACCCGCCACTTGACAGTGTCACAATGTCTGCAGTTTACTTATGACAGTGACCCTACCAAAACAACAAAGGAATGTTTACGTCTATGTCCGTGTGTGTGCGTGTCTGTGTGCATATGTTCTACATACGCAGGTGTGGTAGGATATCAGCAACTTAACATTTCTAGAGGCATCTGTTCTACTATTTTGTTAGTTCTTGCTTAAACTTGCTCAAAATAAAAAGTTGGGAAACAGAAAGAAATGTCATCTGGATTTTAAGCACCCCACAAACTTACTGGAAGTCGATTTACTAGACTGATTTGACTCTCTGAGGTGGAGGATGGCTATTTAATTTAATTTTAAAATTTTTAAAGATTTCTTCATTTCTTAGAGAGAGACTCTCATGCACCTGTGCAGGGGAGTAGGGGAGGGGTAGAATGAGAGAATCCAAATAGACTTCCCGCTAAGTTCTGAGCCCAATGTGGGACTTGAACCCATGACCCTGAGGTCACAACCTAAATGGAAACCAAGAGTCAGACGCCCAACCAACAGAGCCACCAGGGTGCCCCTTTATTGATAACTTTCTAATGTCCTGGTTAACAGTCTCATATTAATACTTGAGAAATCCGTTATAGATATATCTGATTCGTGTGTGTGTGTGTGTGTGTGTGTTTTAGATTTTATTTATTTATTTGACAGACAGAGATCACAAGTAGGCAGCGATGCAGACAGAGAGAGGGGAGGAAGCAGGCTCCCTGCTGAGCCGAGAGCCCGACACAGGGGCTGGATCCCAGGACCCTGAGACCATGACCTGAGCTGAAGGCAGAGGCTTAATCCACTGGGCCACCCAGGTGCCCTTGGACCTCATTTTTTAAGATCTTCTTTGCTAAAGTGAAATCTGAGTAGATGTCTCAACAAACAATAAGAACAGGAAAAAATGTAGCCAATGCTCTTATTTCACTCCCTAACTACCCCCATGAGGCTCCATCTTGTAAATGAAGGAACTGAGGTCTAAGATGTGGAGGGACAGGCACAGCAAGTAAATAACACAGCTGGGATATCACCTCTGGCCTGTCTGAGGAGGATTCCTAAGGGAATCTCCAAGGAAAGCTGAGGACTGTTCTGGTTTTGCTTTGGCTTCTTTGGTGCTGTCACTGGTCTGGGACATCACCAGGAAATGCAGGTTTTAGACCATGAGGAGAGACTCCCAGGCACCTGGTGAGGAGAAAAGTGTTTCTTCAGACGGTAAGCCACCCCTGAAGGACTGAATCCCAAAGCACCCGGAGTCTGTGCTGAACTGTGTGCAGAACGGACTGTTCTGCCTCTACTCAGGACTGACTGGCACCACATGGCCCTGAAGGCAGGAGCACCCAGCTGTGGGCGGACTTCCTACGTGACCCCTTTCAAAATCTTTGCAAGTGGGGAGAAGCCTTTGCCATCAGATTATTAGGGTGGGGTGTTGCAACGGTCCCTCAAACAACGGATTACTTAAAATAGAACCCATGGGAAATTTTACTCTTACCAAGTATATTTAGATATAGCCTTAAGAAAAACACATACTGGGGCACCTGGGTGGCACAGTGGGTTAAAGCCTCTGCCTTCCACTCAGGGCATTAGCCCAGAGTCCTGGGATTGAGTCCCGTATTGGGCTCTCTGTTCAGTGGGGAGCTGCTTCCTCCTCTCTCTCTCTCTCTCTCTCTCTCTCTCTCTCTCTTTCTGTCAGCCTCTGCCTGCTTGTCATCATTGTCAAATAAATAAATAACATCTTTCTATTAAAAAAATAAGAAAAACACATACTGGCCTTTGGGAGAGACGATGATATACGGCCTTGAACCTGAGCAGCGGGGGATGCTTCATTTTCTCGGTATCTCCCCTTGCTCCAACGGAGAGCACCTGTGGCTATTTAGATAAGCCCTTTGAATGTGCTTGTTCAACTATAAACTTTCTACTGCTTGACCAGAAATATTTTGCCTTCCTTCTTGTTTATCTACAAGGCTAATGTTTGGCCTTTTTCGGCTCTTCTGTGGGTTACTGTTTCTATCTAATAAAAGAGGGACTGAAGAGTTGTTCAGGACAAAAGTCTTTTCTATTGCTGTCCCCTGCTCCCTTTCTTTGTAGCTGACTTGTTTGTGCCTCATTCTTCTCCCGTGCACCATCAGGAAGTAGAAAGGAGTGTATACTCCTTTCTAGTATCTTAGGACATTTGAGTGTTTTCTTTTTTCTGTATTAAAATTTTTTTATTTTGTTTTTTAAGATTTTGGTAAAATGCACATAATGGAGGAGTTACCATTACATTACCATTAAGGAAAAGTTACTATGAACGCCTCAACTGTTAGACTTAGCCCTTTCTACACCCATCACCCCATTCACGTAGGCCTCTCTCCATTTTCCCAAACTGAAACTCTGTCCCTATGAAACAATAACTCCCCATCCTCCCTGCCTCCAGCCCCTGGCCATTCTGCTGTCTCTATGAACGTGACTGCTCTAGCTACCTCATAGAGATGGACTCATGCACTGTTTTTGCTTGTGAATGGCGTTCTTTCTTTGGCATAACGTCCTCATGGTGCATCCATGTGGTCGCATGAGTCAGAATTTCCTCCCTTTCTAAGGCTGAATAATATTCCACGGTGTGTGTACCCACTGGTTTACCACTCACCTCTTGATATACAGTTGCTCCTGCCTTTTGGCTACTCTAAGTAATGCTGCTGTGAACACAGGCATACAGACATCTCTTGGAGACTTTGTTTTCAGTTCCTTTAGATATCCACTCAGAAATGGAGCTGCTAGATGGGATCAGTGCCTTTCTTTTTTTTTTTAGGATTTTATTTATTGATTTGAACATGAGAGCGAGAACACAAATGCAAGCATGAGTGGGGGGAGGGGCAGAGGCAGAGGGAGAAGCAGGCTCCCCGCTGACCAGGGAGTGTGCCGTGGGACTCGATCCCAAGACCCCAGGATCATGACCTTAGCTGAAGGCAGAAACCACTGACTGAGCCACTAGGTACCTCCAGTGCATTATTTAAGACTTTTTTAAAAAGATTTTATTTACTTGAGAGAGATCACAAGTAGGCAGAGAGACAGGAAGAGAGAGAGGGGGAAACTAGCTTCCCGCTGAGTAGAGAGCCCAATGCGTAGATCAATCCCCAGACCCTGAGATCATGACCTGGGCCAATAATGGAGACTTAACCCACTGAGACTCCCAGGCACCCCGCATTAGTTTTTAATGCAAGTTTCTTTCTTTCTTTCCTTTTTTAAAAAATTCAGTTAGTTAGTTCATTTGCTTTTAGTAGTCTCTAAACCCAATATAGGGCTCAAAATCCCAACCCCAAGATCAAGAGTTGAATGATCTTCCGATTGAGCTAGCCAGGTACAGCTGTATCAGTGCATTTTTTTTTCTTATCAGTGCATTTTTAATAGAGATGTGTTTCCTAGTGTACAGACTGTCCTAGCCACAGCTCCATCGTCTGGTCAGCTTTTCTCCCTGCCTTTGCTTCACCTAACGCATACCTCTTGTTCCTCAACCTTCATCCCCCACATCCTGACATGCTTGACTGGGACTACTATCTATTGGTAACATTATTTAAGGGAGAAGCTGATCATGCTAAGAAATCATTGGATCAGGGCAGGGCACCTGATCTAAAATGAGCCAGTGAGATTCTTTACTAGGATCCTGGAATGTGTTTTATCTTAATTTATGTTCTTTTTCATTTATTTTACATTATTTTCATTCCAGTAGAATTAATATATAGTATATTAGTTCCAGGTGCACAATACAGTGATTCAGCTATTCTGTACGTCACTCGTGATGATCACAACAAGTGCATTACTTAACCCCTTCACCTATTTTACCCATCCCCACCCCACCCCCCAGTAAGCAGCAGTTTGTTTTCTATAGCTAAGAATCTGTGTCCTGGTTTGTCTCTCTTTTTTTACCTTTTGGTGTTTGTTACATTTCCTAAATTCCACATTTGAGTGAGATCCTATGGTATTTATTTTTCCCCGATGGACTGACTTTCTTAGCATTATACTCTCTAGCTCCATCCATGTCATTGCAAATGGCAAGATTTCATTCTTTTTTATAGATGGTTAATATTCCATTGTGTATACATATCGCCTCTTCTTTATCCCTTGATCAATTGATGGACACTTGGGCTCTTTCCATCCTTTGGCTGCTGTAAATAATGCTGCTATAAACAGGGGTGCACGTAACCCTTTTGAATTCGTGTTTCTGTATTTGGGGGGTAAATGCCCCAGTAGTGTGATTGCTGGATCTTAGGGTAGTTCTATTTTTAAAGTTTTGAGAAACTTCCATACTGTTTTCCAGAGTGGCTGTACCAGTTTTCATTCTCACCAATACTTGTTTTTCCATGCATTTTTTTTATGTTAGCCATTCTGAAAGGTGTGAGGTGATGTCTCATTGCCGTTTTGATTTGCATATCCCTGAGGATAAGTGATGTCCAGCATCTTTTTTTTTTAAAAAAAAGATTTTATTTTTATTTACTTGACAGACAGATATCACAAGTAGGCAGAGAGGCAGGCATGGGGGCGGGGTGGGGAGAAACAGGCTCCCTGCTGAGCAGGGAGCCCCATGTGGGGCTGGATCCCAGGACCCTGGGATGATGACCTGAGCCAAAAGCAGAGGCTTTAACACACTGAGTCAGCCAGGCACCCTGTTGATTATCTTTTCATTCGTCTTATTGGCCATCTGTATGTCCTTGGAGAGATTTCTCTTCATTTCTTCCCCCGTTTTTTTAGTTGGAGCATTTGTTTTGGGGCTATTGAGTTGCAGAAGTTCTTCATAGATTCAGGATACTAAACCTTAGTCGGATATGTCATTTGCAGATACCTTCTCCCATGCCATGTGGTACCTTTTAGTTTTGTTGTGTTTCCTTTGCAATGCAGGAGCTTTTTATTTTGATGTAGTCACAATACTTTATTTTTGCTTTTATTTCCCTCGCCTCAGGAGATGTATGTAGAAAAATGTTGCTATGGCTAATGTCAGAGAAGTTACTGCCTGTGCACTATGCTAGGATTTTAATGGTTTCCTGTCTCACATTTAGGTCTTTAATCCATTTCAAATTGACTTTTATAAATGATGTAAGAAAGTGGTCCAGTTTCATTTTTTTTGCATATAGCTGCTCAGATTTCACAGCACCATCTGTGCTGGAAAAAGAGACTTTTTCCCATTGGATATTTGTTCGTGCCTTATCCAAGATTAATTGACCATATAATTGTGGGCTTATTTCTGGGGTCTTTATTCTGTTCCATTGATCAGTGTGTCTTTTTTTTTAATTTTTATTTATTTGACAGACAGAGATCACAGGTAGGCAGAGAGGCAGACAGAGAGAGAGGAAGGGAAGCAGGCTCCCTGCTGAGCAGAGAGCCCCATGCGGGGCTCGATCCCAGGACCCTGGGATCATGACCTGAGCTGAAGGCAGAGGCTTTAACCCACTGAGCCACCCAGGCGCCCCAATCAGTGTGTCTTTTTTATGCTGTACTATACTATTTTGACTACAGCTTTGTCATAAAATGTAAACTCTGGAATTGTGATACGCCCAGTTTTGTTTTTCTTTTTCAAAATTGTTTTGGCTACTTGTGGTCTTTTGTGATTCCATATAAATTTTAGGATGGTTCAAGGTTGGTGAAAAATGCTCTTGGTTTTGATAGGGATGGCAAGGAATCTGAAATTTAAACAGAGGTTTTTACTGTCTGACTACTCTGTTGGACTGGAGAGACATCAACTCAGCACTGTGGTGAAAGCCCATTTCTAGCATCAGCTGGGACCCAGGAGAAGCTAGTTTGTGGGGAGAGAGGTTGAAGCAGCTGCTGGAGAAGGGGTGACTTGGATTCCCTGAAGCACTATGTCCCTGGCCAGGGGGCCTGCACTCCAACTCTCTCCATGTCATGGAGTGACCCAGGATCCTCATCATAAAGGTCCCCCTGTGTTCATACTGGTTCTGCAACCAAGGTCTGAACTTGTCCAACTCAAACAGATTCTTAAGACTTAATGACTTGCTTCTGTACTGGTATCTGCTATTATTTGTAGGACAAAATAAAACAAAACAAAACAAAACAAAATTCCTCAAACCCCCTGGCTTATTAGCCAAGTGCAATAACACATTGTGGTTTTACCACCAAGAGTCCATTTGCATGAACTTTTAAAAATTAATTTTTAACTATTGGAATATATGAACATATTCTCTCTATAGAAATTAAATTATTATAGAAATTTCTATAGAACGGTTTATATATAACAGTAAAGTGCCATTTGGTGTTTTTAGTTCTGCTTTCTTTTCATTACCAATCAGTACATTGCAGACACATGTATAAGCCCAGAGACAACCCCCCCCCACCACCCTTTGAGTTGAGGATCTCATAGGCCAGAGGTGAGTTCCTTGAAGTCAGAAAGCCTGTCCTAATCATCTTTATGTGATTCACGTGCAGTGTATGCCTGAACACAGAGTGTGGATAATTGAATGAATGAATGAAATCAGGAGATTGGACTACATGATCCTTAAGACCTTCTCTGTTATGTCTTATGTATTCTGATTCTATAAACTATTCATTCCCCACTATTTATCAATGGATTGCTTGACACAGTTTCTGTGCATTCAATAGGATCCCTTTACAATGCCGACTACCATAAACATGATCAATATCTATATTAAGATTACTCTTACTGTTTGCCACTGTTGCATTTCATGAAATACAAGTTGAATTGTAGAATAGCTGAAATTTTGGAAAAATTTGAGGTTCTTAACATTGTATAGAGTAAAAGCATTCACTGAAATTGTATAAATGATCATTTAATGCGTTATTCCAATGACCAAGTGGCAAGGACTCTGCAGCCCAGTTGTTGGGGTTCCAATCATGGCCCCACCACTTGCTAGCCATGTGACTTTAGGAATGTTACTTAACCTTTCTGTGCTGAGTTGTCTCCTTTATAAAATAGGGATAATGATTGTGTTTCAACTGTAGAGTTGTTGCAAGAATTAAAAGCATCAATATGGGAAACATAGGTGGCTCAATCAGTTCAGTGCCCAAATCTTGACTTTGGGTCAGGTTAAGATTTCAAGGTCATGAAATCAAGCCCTGCATCAGGCTGTGCACTGGGCATGGAGCCTGTTTAAGATTCTCTCTCTCCTTCCTCAACCCCTCCTTCTGATCTCTCTTGTATATATATATATATATATATATATATATATATATATATATATATAATATGTATGTATATTAATAAATACATGTATATAGTTTTAAGCATCAATACAAGTTCAGGGCTTACAACAGTGCTTGGTGCATAGTAAGTCATAATACAGGTGTTAGCTGCTGCTGCATTTAGTTAAAGGAGAAATTGAAATTATACAAACATAATCAACTGCCAAGGCACCCCATACTTGGTACAGACTGGCCTCAGAGGAACCTCAGAGGTTTACTTCCTTAGCAGTGCTTGGAGGGCCAGAAACACAACCCAAAACACAGTGCGTCCGTACACTGATAGAAGGGGAAGACTCAGTAGTTCAATTGCTAAACTGCCTCCTCACTCTTTCTCCCACAGTAGTGATTCCATGAAGCCTCTGTGTAAATGCCCTAGGATAAAGGAGCAGACTGTTTGTGGTGACACACTGGCCATTTTCATGCACTCCCTGCCCTTTCCTGCCTGGTGTCCCTGTCCCTCTTTCTGGTCTCCTGGGGCAGCATTCCCCACTTAAGTGTTGGGACATTTGCACGTGCCTGTGGGGTTCGGTTGGCTAAGCATCTGCCTTTGGCTCAGGTCATGTTCCCATGGTCCTGGTATCAAGTCCACAGCGCGGGACTCTCTGCTCATTGGAGAGCCTACTTCTCCCTCCTCCCTCTGCCTGATGTTCCCTCTGCTTGTGGGTATCCCAACTCTTGTTAAAGATAAATAAATAAAATCTTTAACAAGAGTTGGGATATCCACTTCTGCCTGCAGCCCTGATGTTTAAGGAATTGCGACTAAGAGAGACATTTCCCACTGCATATCCTCCAAGCTTCACCAAGGAAAATAAACCACAGCCCATGGTTTTCTTTGGAATTGTGAGTAAAGAGCATCTGTAAGGGGACGCCTGGGTGGCTTAGTAGGTTAAGCGTCCACCTTTCTCTCAGGTCATGATCCTAGGGTCGGTGGATCAAGTCCTGCATCCGGTCCCTGCTCAGCTGGGAGCCTGCTTCTCCCTCTGCCTGTTGCTCCCCTGCTTGTGCTCTCTCTGCGTCTCTCTCTTTGACAAATAAATAAAATCTTCTAAGAAAATAAAACAGAAAACATTGCTTTCCTTACCTTAAGTGGTGCTGTCTGATTTCTTCTCTGTCTTCTCTTCTTCATTCTGTTTTATTTTAAAGATTGTTTTCATTTGACAGACAGAGATCACAAGCAGGCAGAGAGTGAAGCAGGGAAAGCAGGCTCTCTGCTGAGCAGAGAGCCCGATGTGGGGCTCAATCCCAGGACCCTGGGATCATGACCTGAGCCAAAGGCAGAGGCATTAACACACTGAGCCACACAGGTGCCCCTCATTCTATTTGATTTTATAATTTTATTTAAAATTGAGGTTATGGGGCACCTGAATGGTGCAGTCAGTTGAGCCTCTGACTGTTGATTTCAGCTCAGGTCACAGTCTCAGGGTTGTGAGATCCAGCCAGCATTGGGCTCTGCACTGGGCATGGAACCTGCTTGAGTCTCTCCCCTTCTCCCTCCCCTCTCTATGCTTTCTTTCCCTCTCAAAGGAAAGAAAAACCAAAAAACTGGCGGTGTGACCTACTGCAGTATTGGCAGTGACTCCATACTTATTCATCACCGCAGCCCTATTCTATTGCACCAGGCCAGAGCGCCCAAGGGCCATGGTGTGCTTCCCACATGATCAGCAATGAGCCTTTCTCACTCTAGGACTGAGACAGGCACCTAAGACAGGCCTGAGAGAGCCAGTAGAGACATAGCCCTTCCCTTCATCAAGTTCACAGTGGGTTTTACTGTTCCCTGGCAGGCAGACTATGAAATCCAGATGTGTGGCTGTTGTAGCAGATGAAAACATTTTGTCCGTCTTCTTTCTTTTTGCTACCTGATCTTGCTTTGAGGCAATCCCACCCCACCATGAAGTGTGGTCTTAGGGAAGGTGGCAAACAGAACCAGGAAGACCCTTGCTCTGATTCTACCTCTGTGGCAGTCAGGCATGGCATGTAGCTCGGACTCTGTACCTGGGGCTTTGACTCCAAAGCAGGGGCCCCAAGGACAGGGCAGTGGATGGTGGGGGAGGACATCCATCACTGTAGCCACTGTGCTGTGCTCCTGTCCATGGAACACCTGTCCACATAGCATTTCTCTAAGTCCTAGAGAGCCTGCTAACACAGTCTGATTTCTGTTTCCCACACTTAGGGTCAGCCTCTGTCGTTTGCACCAAGCTTTCTGGTGGATACCAATGTGCATATTTAAGCAGTGTCCTGGAGTAATGTGTATCACCCACCCCATCTCAGAGCATCCTCCTTCTGGGCTACATGTTACACCAGAGGACTTGGGATAATTCTACACAGGGTGTCCCTAAAGTTACTCTACATCAACAATTGGTCACATCAGGGAAGAAAAAACAAACAGTTATGCATCACATAAGGAAGCAAGCTGTGCCTTGCATGGGGCAGGGCCAGGCTCCCAACACCTTCCTGTTCATCTCAAAAAAACAGGGAAGTGCTCTGAAGCATTGTTCCCTCACTGCCAGGTAGAGCTTTTTGTCAAGGACCATGACAATTGTTTGCTTTCCTAAATACACAGACTCATCCAGTTCAGGGTAGGCATAAAAGAACCCCAGGGTCAAGTCTGGCAGATATCTTGTTTCTGTGAATGGAGTTTTATTGGATCCTAGCCACACCTCTTTACTTAGCTGTTGTCCCTGACTGCCCTCCTGCTGTACAAGCAGAGCTGAGTCCATGCGACACAGAGAGTATAGCTTGTGAAGCAGAAAATATTTACTATCTGGCTCTTGATAGTAAAGAGCCAGATCCTTCACAGAAAAGGATCACCAGCTCCCAAGCAATGGCAGAAATACCTAAAATAACCAAGAGAAAGGATGTATTTCTGAGTGTCTAGTTTCTAGGTTGTTAACAGTTTCTTCCTGTTCTTTTTGTTGTTGTTAAGATTTTATTTATTGATTTGAGAGAGAGAGAGAGAGCACAAACTGGAGGAGGGCCAGAGAGAGAGGGAGAAGCAGACTTCCCACTGAGCAGGGAGTATGAGGTGGGGACTTGATCCCAGGACCCTGAGATCATGACCTGAGCTGAAGGCAGATGCTTCGTGGAATATTACACAGCCACAGAAAAGAATGAAATCTTACCATTTACGACAACATGGGTGGAATGTGAGAGTATAACGTTAAGTAAAATACGTTGGAAAAAGACAAATACTATATTTCATAATACTGTATTTCACAAGTACTATATTCCTATTTGAAATCTACAAAAAAAAAAAACAAAATAAAAACCCAAGAAACCCAAACCAAGAAAATTAATCTCAAAGATACAGAGAATACATTAGTGGTTACCAGAGGAGAAGGGGTAAATGGTATGAGGGAGGCAACTGTATGGTGATGCTTGGTAACTAGACTTGTAATGGTGATCACACTGTAGTGTATACGGATGTAGAATTACAGAGATGTACATCTGGACCTTACACACACATAGATATCTATATACATATGTATATATGTATATAAGTGAATAGGGGGACATCTTAGTGATGTCAAGCATCTTTTCAAGTGCCTTTGGCCACCTGTCTCCTTTGGAGAAATGTCTGTTAGGTTTCCACACATTTTTTAATCAGGTTGTTTGTCTCTTTGTTATTGAGTTGTATGAGTGCCTTATGTATTTTGGATATTAACCCATTATCAGATATACGGTTTGCAAATGTCGTCTCCCAATTGGTAGGTTGCCTTTTCATTTCGATGACGTTTTCTTTGCTGGGCAGAAGATTTTTGGTTTGATGGAGTTCCATTTGTTTATTTTTGATTTTGTTTTGCTTGCCTTTGGAGTCATACCCACAATGATGTCACTAAAGCACATGTCAAGGGGTTTACTGCCTTGGTTTCCTCCTAGGAATTTTATGGTTTCAGGACTTACATTCAAGTCTTGATTCATTTTGAGTTACTTTTTGTGTGTGGTGTAAGACAGTGTTCCACTTTCATTCTTTTTTTTTTTCCTTTTATTTATTTATTTTATTTTTTTTAACATTTTTTTATTTTGTTTATTTTCAGCGTAACAGTGTTCACTGTTTTTGCACCACACCCACTGCTCCATGCAGTACGTGCCCTCCCTATTACCCACCACCTGGTTCCTCAACCTCCCCCCCCCGCCCCTTCAAACCCCTCTGGTTGTTTTTCAGAGTCCATAGTCTCTCATGGTTCATCTCCCCTTCCAGTTTCCCTCAACTCCCTCTCCTCTCCATCTCACCATGTCCACCGTGTTCTTTGTTATGCTCCACAAATAAGTGAGACCATATGATACTTGACTCTCTCTGCTTGACTTATTTCCCTCAGCATAATCTCTTCCAGTCTCGTCCATGTTGCTACAAAATTTGCGTATTCATCCTTTCTGATGGAGACAAAATTCTCCATTGTGTATATGTACCACATCTTCCTTATCCATTCATCCGTTGAAGGGCATCTTGTTTCTTTCACAGTTTGGCAACTGTGGCCATTTCTGCTATAAACATTGGGGTATGGATGGCTCTTCTTTTCACTACATCTGTATCTTTGGGGTAAATACCCAGCAGTGCAATTGCAGGGTCATCAGGAAGCTCTATTCTTAATTTCTTGAGGAATCTCCACACTGTTCTCCAAAGCGGCTGCACCAACTTGCATTCCTACCAACAGTGTAAGGGGGTTCCCCTTTCTCCACATCCTCTCCAACACACGTTGTTTCCTGTCTTGCTAATTTTGGCCATTCTAACTGGTGTCAGGTGGTATTTCAATGTAGTTTTAATTTGAATCTCCCTGATGGCTAGTGATGATCAACATTTTTTCATGTGTCTGATAGCCATTTGTATGTCTTCATTGGAGAAGTGTCTGTTCATATCTTCTGCCCATTTTTTGATATGATTATCTGTTTTGTGTATGTTAACTTTGAGGAGTTCTTTATAGATCCTGGATATCAACCTTTTGTCTGTAGTGTCATTTGCAAATATCTTCTCCCATTCCGTGGGTTGCCTTTTTGTTTTGTTGACTGTTTCCTTTGCTGTGCAGAAACTTTGATCTTGATGAAGTCCCAAAAGTTCAGTTTCGCTTTTGTTTCCTTTGCCTTTGGAGACATATCTTGAAAGCAGTTGCTGTGGCTGATATCGAAGAGGTTATTGCCTATGTTCTCCTCTAGGATTCTGATGGATTCCTGTCTCACGTTGAGGTCTTTTATCCATTTCGAGTTTATCTTTGTGTATGGTGAAAGAGAATGGTCGAGTTTCATTCTTCTACATATTGCTGTCCAGTTTTCCCAGCACCATTTATTGAAGAGACTGTCTTTTTTCCATTATATATTTTTTCCTGTTTTGTCAAAATTATTTGACCATAGAGTTGAGGGTCCATATCTGGGCTCTCCACTCTGTTCCACTGGTCAATGTGTCTGTTTTTATGCCAGTACCACGCTGTCTTGGTGATCACAGATTTGTAGTAAAGCTTGAAATCAGGTAACGTGATGCCGCCAGTTTTGTTTCTGTTTTTCAACATTTCCTTAGCAATTCGGGGTCTCTTCTGATCCCAAACAAATTTTAGGATTATTTGCTCCAGCGCTTTGAAAAATACTGGTGGAATTTTGATCGGAATGGCATTAAAAGTATAGATTGCTTTAGGCAGTATAGACATTTTAGCAATGTTTATTCTTCTAATCAAGATCATGGAACGGTCTTCCATCTTTTTGTGTCTTCTTCAGTTTCTTTCATGAGTGTTCTGTAGTTCCTTGAGTACAGGTCCTTTACCTCCTTGGTTAGGTTTATTCCCAGGTATCTTATGGTTCTTGGTACTATAGTAAATGGAATCGATTTTCTAATTTCCCTTTCTGTATTTTCATTATTAGTGTATAAGAAAGCCACTGATTCTGTGCATTGACTTTGTATCCTGCCACGTTACTGAATTGCTGTATGAGTTCTAGTAGTTTGGGGGTGGAGTCTTTGGGGTTTTCCATATAAAGAATCATGTCATCTGCGAAGAGAGAGAGTTTGACTTCTTCCTTGCCAATTTGGATACCTTTTATTTCTCTTTGTTGCCTGATTGCCGTTGCTAGGATTTCTAATACTATGTTGAACAAGAGTGGTGAGAGTGGGCATCCTTGTCGTGTTCCTGATCTCAACGGGAAGGCTGCAAGCTTTTTCCCATTGAGGATGATATTTGCTGTGGGTCTTTCATAGATAGATTTTATGAAGTTCAGGAATGTTCCCTCTATCCCTATACTTTGAAGCGTTTTCATCAGGAACGGATGCTGGATTTTATCAAATGCTTTTTCTGCATCAATTGAGAGGACCATGTGGTTCTTCTCTCTTCTTTATTGATTTGTTCTATCACATTGATTGATTTGCTTATGTTGAACCAACCTTGTAACCCAGGGATGAATCCCACCTGGTCATGGTGGATAATCTTTTGAATGTGCTGCTGGATCCTGTTTGCTAGGATCTTGTTGAGAATCTTAGCATCCGTATTCATCAGCGATATTGGTCTGAAATTCTCCTTTTTGGTAGGGTCTTTGCCTGGTTTGGGGATCAGGGTAATGCTGGCTTCATAAAAAGAGTCTGGAAGTTTTCCTTCTGCTTCAATTTTTTGGAACAGCTTCAGGAGAATTGGTGTTATTTCTTCTTTGAAAGTTTGGTAGAATTCCCCCGGGAATCTGTCAGGTCCTGGGCTCTTGTTTTTTGGGAGGTTTTTGATCACTGCTTCAATCTCATGACTAGATATCAATCTATTCAGGTTGTCAATTTCTTCCTGGTTCAATTTTGGGAGTTTGTAGTTTTCCAGGAATGCATCCATTTCATCTAGGTTGCTTAGCTTATTGGCATATAACTGTTGGTAATAATTTCTGATGATTGTTTCTATTTCCTTGGTGTTAGTTGTGATCTCTCCCTTTTCATTCATAATTTTATTAATTTGGGCTTTCTCTCTTTTCTTTTGGATTCGTGTGGCCAGTGGTTTATCGATCTTATTGATTCTTTCAAAAAACCAGCTTCTACTTTCACTGATACGTTCTATTGTATCCCTGGGTTCTACCTCATTGATCTCTGCTCTAATCTTGATTATTTCCCTTCTTGCATGTGGAGTTGGTTTGATTTGTTGTTGATTCTCCAGTTCTTTAAGGTGTAGAGACAGCTGGTGTATTCTGGATTTTTCAGTGTTTTTGAGGGAGGCATGGATGGCTATGTATTTCCCCCTTAGAACCGCCTTTGCTGTATCCCATGGGTTTTGGACCGAAGTGTCTTCATTCTCATTGGTTTCCATGAATTGTTTAAGTTCATCTTTGATCTCCTGGTTGATCCAAGCACTCTTAAGCAAGGTGGTCTTTAGCTTCCAGGTGTTTGAGTTCCTTCTGAACGTTTCCTTGTGATTGAGTTCCAGTTTCAAAGCATTGTGATCGGAGAATATGCAGGGAATAATGTCAGTCTTTTGGTATCGGTTGAGTCCTGCTTTGTGACCCAGTATGTGGTCTATTCTGGAGAAGGTTCCATGTGCATTTGAGAAGAATGAGTATTCTGTTGTTTTAGGGTGGAATGTTCTGTATATGTCCATGAGGTCCATCTGGTCCAATGTTTCATTCAATGCTCTTATTTCTTTATTAATTTTCTGCTTCGATGACCTGTCTTTTTCTGAGAGAGGTGTATTAAGATCTCCTACTATTATTGTATTCATATCAATATGACTCTTTATCTTGATTAATAGTTTTCTTATGTAATTGGGTGCTCCCATACTGGGGACATAGATATTTACAATTGTTAGATCATCTTGGTGGATTGTCCCTTTAAGAATTATGTAGTGTCCTTCTGTATCTCTGACTACAGTCTTGAGTTTAAAATCTAATTTATCTGATATGAGGATCGCTTTCCTGGCCTTCTTTTGAGGGCCATTGGCATGAAAGATGCTTCTCCATCCCTTCACTTTCAGTCTGGGTTTATCCTTAGGTTCAAAATGGGTCTCTTGTAGACAATATATGCATGGGTCCTGTTGTTTTATCCAATCTGCTACCCTGTGTCATTTTATGGGTGCATTTAGGCCATTCACATTGTGAGTGATTATTGAGAGATAGTTTTATGTTGACATCGTGTTACCTTTGAAGTCTTTCTGTCTGTAGAATGTTTCTATATTTCTTTTTTTTTAAGATTTTATTTATTTATTTGACAGAGAGAGAGATCACAAGTAGGCAGAGAGGCAGGCAGAGAGAGAGGAGGAATCAGGCTCCCCACGGAGCAGAGAGCCCAATGCGGGGCTCGATCCCAGGACCCTGAGATCATGGCCCGAGCCGAAGGCAGTGGCTTAATCCACTGAGCCACCCAGGTGCCCCAGAATGTTTCTATATTTCTGTTCAATGATATTCTTAGGATTTTTTCTCTTTTATAGGACCCGCCTGAATATTTCCTGCAGTGTCAGCTTGGTGGTTGCATAGTCTTTTAAGCCTTGCCAGCCTTGGACTTTTTATCTCTCCATCAATTTTAAATGTTAGTCTTGCTGGATAGAGTATTTTTGGCTGCATGTTCTTCTTATTTAGTTCTCTGAATATATTTTGCCAACCCTTCCTGGCTTGCCAAGGTCTCTGTGGAAAGGTCTGACGTTATTCTAATGGGCTTTCCTCTGTATGTAAGGAGCTTCTTTGTCCTAGCTGCTTTTAAGAGGGTCTGTCTTGAAACATAGTTCCTCATTTTAGCTATAAGGTGTCGTGAGGACTTTCGAGAATCTAAAATCTTGGGAGGAAATCTTTCTGCCTCTAGTACATGAACGTTGTTTCCATTCGTGAGATTGGGAAAATTTTCATAGACAACTTCTTCCACTATATCTTTTAGACTTCTTTCTTTTTCCTCCCCTTCAGGGATTCCAATAATTCTGATGTTGGAATGTTTCATGGCATCACTTATTTTCCTGATTCTGTTTTCATGGCTTCTGAGCTGTTTGTTCCAGGCTTCTTCCTGATCCTTTCTCTCTATCTGTTTGTCCTCCAGATCACTAATTCTATCTTCTTCATCACTTACCCTAGCTT
Source organism: Meles meles (assembly GCF_922984935.1). Lineage (NCBI taxonomy): Eukaryota > Metazoa > Chordata > Mammalia > Carnivora > Mustelidae > Meles > Meles meles. The sequence goes on from NC_060072.1 coordinate 122,630,901, forward strand.
TTAGAGAATTTAGATTAGCTTGAACTAATGGAGAGCATTGAACATCATCCCTGGTGGCTTTCAGTTCTGCCCTAATCAATTCTGTTTGGTCATCCATGGCTTTCTCCAACCTAGCTATTGCCTGGATAATTGTTAGTCTGAATTCCTTTTCTGACATATTGTCTATGTCGATAGCCATTAGCTCTGTTGCAGAAGGCCCATCCTCTGTATTTTTCTTCTGTTGGGTATTCCTCCTCCTAGTCATTTTGGTAAGAGATGACTGAACAGATGCAGATGGATTTATCGATTGTGGTGCAGTCAAGGTGCACCCTGGAACGCTTCTGTGCAATCAGGGTTCCCCACCCAAATGAGAGAAAAAAGAAAAGAAAAAGAAATAGAGAAGAAGAAAGAAAAGAAAAGGAAAAGAATAAAGGAAAAAAAAAGAGAGAGAGAGAGAGAGACGGGAAAAAAAAAAGGGAAGATAAAAGAGAAGGCTCAGCCCACATGGGCCCCAAGGTAAGATTTATGAAGTATACAAACAAAAACAAAGAAAAACTGATAAAAGTATATGACAATAGAAAAAATATATATATAAGCAAAAAAAGGGAAGAAACTCATCAGAAAGAACCCCAAGTATAAGATTTATATATTATCAGGACAAACACAAATTCACAGAAACACTGGCAGAGGGAAAAATTGGGAGAGTGGTTATAAATTCTCAGTGTGGGTGAGGAAGGTTATTTTGATTCTTCCTGGATGTATCTTGATGTTTTTGTTAAGGGACTCAACTTTCCTAAGTTACAGGGGGATTAGAAACTTGTTTGCGTATAGGGGTAGCATTGATTGGGGAAAGGGGATTACCTTGAAGTTTAACTCTATATGTATAGTAGAAAATAAAAATTAAAAAAGAATAAACTAGACTAAACTAAGTTAAAAATTTAAAAAGAATTAAAAAAATAGAAAAGCAAAAGAAAAACATGGGTGTATGTATCAAAAAATTCACGTTAGAAGGTTATTAAGGAATTTGATGTACTGGACATCTCAGTGTGATGGTAAAGAGGTTAAAAAATTTTCTGTATGGGAGGGAGGAGTCAAGATGGTGCAGAGGTAGCAGGCTGAGACTGCATCAGGTAGCAGGAGATCAGCTTGATAGCTTATCTAAACATTGCAAACACCTACAAATCCAACGGGAGATCGAAGAGAAGAAGAACAGTAATTCTAGAAATAGAAAATCAACCACTTTCTGAAAGGTAGGAGTGGCGGAGAACTGAATCTAAAACGATGGGAAGATAGACCCCGGGGGGAGGGGCCGGCTCCCGGCAAGCGGCAGAGGAAGGGAGCAGAAAATCAGGACTTTTAAAAGTCTGTTCCACTGAGGGAAATTGCTCCAGAGGCTAAACCAGGGTGAAGCCCATGCGGGGTCAGCATGACCCCAGGACCCGCAGGGTCACAGAAGGATAGGGGGTGTCGGGGTGTCACAGAGCTCGCAGGTCTTAGAACAGAGAAGCCGGCTACAGAGACAGAGCCGAGGACTGAACTCTCAGCTCGGGGTTACCTTGAACTGATCATGCACTGGGTGAGCTCGGAGCGGGGCTAGAGACTGGGGATACGGGAGTGATTGGGTGCTGTCCTCTGGGGGTGCACTGAGGAGTGGGGCACTAGGCTCTCGGCTCCTACAGGCTGGAGACTAGGAGGCCGCCATTTTCATTCCCATCCTCCGGAACTCTAAGGAAAGCATTCAGGGAACAGAAGCTCCCAAAAGCGAACCCGAGCCGATTATTTAGTCCGGCCCCCCGTAAGGGCGGTGCAATCCCGCCTCGGGCAAAGACTCTTGAGAATCACTACAACAGACCCCTCCCACAGAAGATCAACAAAATATCCAGCCAGGTCGAAGTTCTTCTATCAAGGAAAGCAGGTTCAATTCCTAAGACAGCAGCGCAATTCTAGAGGAGGAGAAAGCAAAGCACGGAACTCATGGCTTTCTCCCCATGATTCTTTAGTCTTGCGGCTAATTCAATTTTTTTTTCTCTTTTTTCAATTTTTTTTTCTTTTTTTCTTTTTTCTTCTTCTGCTAATTTTTTTAAAACTTTTACCCTTTTCTTTTTTAACGTTTTTTGACTAGTTTATCTAAATATATATATATTTTTCTTTCTTTTTAATATTTTTTCTTTATTTGTTTTTTTTTAACTTTTTTTTCTTTTTTTTTCTGAACCTCTTTTTATCCCATTTCTCCCCCCCACAATTTGGGGTCTCTTCTGATTTGGTTACAGAGCATTTTTCTGGGGTCTTTGCCACCCTTTTAGTATTTTATTTGATCCTTCATATCCTCTTAGCTGGACAATATGACAAGGCGGAAAAAATCACAACAAACAAAAGAACAAGAGACAGTACCAAAGGCTAGAGACCTAATCAACACTGACTTTGGTAATATGTCAGATCAAGAGTTCAGAATGATGATTCTGAACCTTCTAGCCGGGCTTGAAAAAGGCATGGAAGATATTAGAGAAACCCTCTCTGGAGATATAAAAGCCATTTCTGGAGAAATTAAAGAACTAAAATCTAACCAAGTTGAAATCAAAAAGCTATTAATGAGGTGCAATCAAAAATGGAGGCTCTCACTGCTAGGATCAATGAGGCAGAAGAAAGAATTAGTGATATAGAAGACCAAATGACAGAGAATAAAGAAGCCAAGCAAAAGAGGGACAAACAGCTATTGGACCATGAGGGGAGAATTCGAGAGATAAGTGACACCATAAGATGAAACAACATTAGAATAATTGGGATTCCAGAAGAAGAAGAAAGAGAGAGGGGAGCAGAAGGTCTATTGGAGAGAATTATTGGAGAGAATTTCCCTAATATGGCAAAGGGAACAAGCATCAAAATCCAGGAGATGCAGAGAACCCCCCTCAAAGTCAACAAGAATAGGTCCACACCCTGTCACCTAACAGTAAAATTTACAAGTCTTAGTGACAAAGAGAAAATCCTGAAAGCAGCCCGGGAAAAGAAGTCTATAACATACAGTGGTAAAAATATTAGATTGGCAGCAGACTTATCCACAGAGACCTGGCAGGCCAGAAAGAGCTGGCATGATATATTCAGAGCACTAAACGAGAAAAACATGCAGCCAAGAATACTCTATCCAGCTAGGCTATCATTGAAAATAGAAGGAGAGATCAAAAGCTTCCAGGACAAACAAAAACTGAAAGAATTTGCAAACACCAAACCAGCTCTCCAGGAAATATTGAAAGGGGTCCTCTAAGCAAAGAGAGAGCCTAAAAGGAGTAGATCAGAGAGGTACAGAGACAATATACAGTAACAGTCACCTTACGGACTAATAATGGCACTAAATTCATATCTCTCAATAGTTACCCTGAATGTTAATGGGCTAAATGCCCCAATCAAAAGACACAGGGTATCAGAATGGATAAAAAAACAAAACCCATCAGTATGTTGCCTACAAGAAACTCATTTTAGACGCGAAGACACCTCCAGATTTAAAGTGAGGGGATGGAAGAAAATTTACCATGCTAATGGGCATCAGAAGAAAGCTGGGGTGGCAATCCTTATATCAGATCAATTAGATTTTAAGCCAAAGGCTATAATAAGAGATGAGGAAGGATACTATATCCTACTCAAAGGGTCGTCCAACAAGAAGATCTAACAATTTTAAATATCTATGCCCCTAACGTGGGAGCAGCCAACTATATCCACCAATTAATAACAAAATCAAAGAAACACATCAACAATAATACAATAATAGTAGGGGACTTTAACACTCCTCTCACTGAAATGGACAGATCATCCAAGCAAAAGATCAACAAGGAAATGAAGGCCTTAAATGACACACTGGACCAGATGGACATCACAGATATATTCAGAACATTTCATCCCAAAGCAACAGAATATATATTCTTCCTTAGTGCACATGGAACCTTCTCCAGAATAGATCACATCCTGTGTCACAAATCAGGTCTCAACTGGTATCAAAAGATTGGGATCATTCCCTGTATATTTTCAGACCACAATGCACTGAAGCTAGAACTCAATCAAAAGAGGAAAGCTGGAAAGAACCCAAATACATGGAAACTAAACAGCATCCTACTAAGGAATGAATGGGTCAACCAGGAAATTAAAGAAGAATTGAAAAAATTCATGGAAACAAATGATAATGAAAACACAACAGTTCAAAATCTGTGGGACACAGCAAAGGCAGTCCTGAGAGGAAAATATATAGCGGTACAAGCCTTTCTCAAGAAACAAGAAAGGTCTCAGGTACACAACCTAAGCCTACACGTGGAGGAGCTGGAGAAAGAACAAGAAAGAAACCCTAAACCCAGCAGGAGAAGAGAAATCGTAAAGATCGAGCAGAAATCAATGAAATAGAAACCAAAAAAACAATAAAAAAAATCAATGATACTAGGAGATGGTTCTTTGAAAGAATCAATAAGATTGATAAACCCCTGGCCAGACTCATCAAAAAGAAAAGAGAAAGGACCCAAATAAATAAAATCATGAATGAAAGAGGAGAGATCACTACTAACACCAAAAAATACGGACAATTATAAGAACATACTATGAGCAACTCTATGCCAACTAATTTGACAATCTGGAGGAAATGGATGCATTCCTAGAGACATATAAACTACCACAGCTGAACCAGAAAGAAATAGAAAACCTGAACAGACCCATAACCAGTAAGGAGATTGAAAGTGTCATCAAAAATCTCCAAACAAACAAAAGGCCAGGGCCAGATGGCCTCCCAGGGGAATTCTACCAAACATTTAAAGAAGAACTAATTCCTATTCTCCTGAAACTGTTCCAAAAAATAGACATGGAAGGAAAACTTCCAAACTCATTTTATGAGGCCAGCATCACCTTGATCCCAAAACCAGACAAGGATCCCACCAAAAAAGAGAACTACAGACCAATATCCTTGATGAACACAGACGCAAAAATTCTCGCCAAAATACTAGCCAATAGGATTCAACAGTACATTAAAAGGATTATTCACCACGATCAAGTGGGATTTATTCCAGGGCTGCAGGGTTGGTTCAACATCCGAAAATCAATCAATGTGATAGGACACATTAATAAAAGAAAGAACAAGAACCATATGATACTCTCAATAGGTGCTGAAAAAGCATTTGACAAAGTACAGCATCCCTTCCTGATCAAAACTCTTCAAAGTGGAGGGACAGAGGGCACATACCTCAATATTATCAAAGCCATCTATGAAAAACCCCCCGCAAATATCATTCTCAATGGAGAAAAACTGAAAGCTTTTCCGTTAAGGTCAGGAACACGGCAGGGATGTCCATTATCACCACTGCTATTCAACATAGTACTAGAAGTCCTAGCCTCAGCAATCAGACAACAAAAAGAAATTAAAGGCATCCAAATTGGCAAAGAAGTAGTCAAACTATCACTCTTCGCAGATGATATACTATATGTGGAAAACCCAAAAGACTCCACTCCAAAACTGCTAGAACTTGTACAAGAATTCAGTAAAGTGTCAGGATATAAAATCAATGCACAGAAATCAGTTGCATTTCTGTACACCAACAACAAGACAGAAGAAAGAGAAATTCAGGAGTCAATCCCATTTACAATTGCATCCAAAACTATAAGATACCTAGGAATAAACCTAACCAAAGAGACTAAGAATCTATACACAGAAAATTATAAAGTACTCATGAAAGAAATTGAGGAAGACACAAAAAAATGGAAAAATGTTCCATACTCCTGGATTGGAAGAATAAATATTGTGAAAATGTCTATGCTACCTAAAGCAATCTACACATTTAATGCAATCCCTATCAAAATACCATCCATCTTTTTCAAAGAAATGCAACAAATAATCCTAAAATTTATATGGAACCAGAAAAGACCTCGAATAGCCAAAGGAATATTGAAAAAGAAAGCCAAAGTTGGTGGCATCACAATTCCCTACTTCAAGCTCTATTACAAAGCTGTCATCATCAAGACAGCATGGTACTGGCACAAAAACAGACACATAGATCAGTGGAACAGAATAGAGAGCCCAGAAATCGACCCTCAACTCTATGGTCAACTAATCTTCGACAAAGCAGGAAAGAATATCCAATAGAAAAAAGACAGCCTCTTCAAGAAATGGTGCTGGGAAAATTGGACAGCCACATGAAGAAAAATGAAATTGGACCACTTCCTTACACCACACACGCAAATAGATTCCAAATGGATGAAGGACCTCAATGTGAGAAAGGAATCCATCAAAATCCTTGAGGAGAACGCAGGCAGCAACCTCTTCGACCTCAGCCGCAGCAACATCTTCCTAGGAACAACGGCAAAGGTAAGGGAAGCAAGGGCAAAAATGAACTATTGGGATTTCATCAAGATCAAAAGCTTTTGCACAGCAAAGGAAACAGTTAACAAAACCAAAAGACAACTGACAGAATGGGAGAAAATATTTGCAAAGGACACATCACATAAAGGGCTAGTATCCAAAATCTATAAGGAACTTAGCAAACTCAACACCCAAAGAACAAACAATCCAATCAAGAAATGGGCAGAGGACATGAACAGACATTTCTGCAAAGAAGACATCCAGATGGCCAAGAGACACATGAAAAAGTGCTCCACGTCACTCGGCATCAGGGAAATACAAATCAAAACCACAATGAGATATCACCTCACACCAGTCAGAATGGCTAAAATTAACAAGTCGGGAAATGACAGATGCTGGCGAGGATGTGGAGAAAGGGGAACCCTCCTACACTGTTGGTGGGAATGAAAGCTGGTGCAATCCTCTGGGAAACAGCATGGAGGTTCCTCAAAATGTTGAAAATAGAACTACCCTATGACCCAGCAATTGCACTCTTGAGTATTTACCCTAAAGATACAAACATAGTGATCCGAAGGGGCACGTGTACCCGAATGTTTATAGCAGCAATGTCTACAATAGCCAAACTATGGAAAGAACCTAGATGTCCATCAACAGATGAATGGATAAAGAAGATGTGGTATATATACACATTGGAATACTATGCAGCCATCAAAAGAAATGAAATCTTGCCATTTGCGACGACGTGGATGGAACTAGAGGGTATCATGCTTAGTGAAATAAGTCAATCGGAGAAAGACAACTATCTTATGATCTCCCTGATATGAGGACGTGGAGATGCAACATGGGGGGTTAGGGGAATAGGAGAAGAACAAATGAAACAAGATGGGATTGGGAGGGAGACAAACCATAAATGACTCTTTTCTCACAAAACAAACTGGGGGTTGCTGGGGGGGAGGTGGGGTTGGGAGAGGGGGAGAGGGTTATGGATATTGGGGAGGGTATGTGCTATCATGAGTGCTGTGAAGTGTGTAAACCTGGCGATTCACAGACCTGTACCCCTCGGGATAAAAATACATTATATGTTTATAAAAAAAAATTGGAAGGGGAGGCGAAACATAAGAGACTATGGACTCTGAAGAACAACCTGAGGGTTTTGAAGGATCAGGGGTGGGAGGTTGGGGGAACAGGTGGTGGGTTATAGGGAGGGCACGTTTTGCATGGAGCACTGGGTATTGTGCAAAAACAATGAATACTGTTACGCTGAAAAAATAAATAAATATAAAAAATTTTTCTGTATGTATTAAAAAAAAAAGAACCAGAATATTGCTAAAGAGTTAAAAATAAAAGTTGTATTTATGAAGTATTGGTGGTTGTTCTCTTGTAGTCTTCTTCTTTTTTTTTTTTTTTCCTTCCTTCCTGGTTGGTTTTCTGGGGGAGGGGCCTGCCACGTGGGTTTTCAGACGATGATGTTCCCTGTGTTAGGTCCTCCCACTCCCCACAAGGGGGTGGGCTCTGAGGAAACTTTTTTTTTTTCAGGCTTTTGTTCTCTGGGGGTTTTTATGTTCTTTCATCCGTTTTCTCTCGCCTTGACAGCTTTTGATGGTTTTTGGAGTTTTAGAGGAGAGCAAACTGCACCCTGACCTCCCTCTAAGAGAGAAGCTCAGAATGCTCTGCAGAGCTGCTGGCAGAGTCGGTTCTGAGTCATGGTCTCTGGGGATGTCGGAGCTCCTCGTTTTACCCAATACCAGGGCAGCAGTAGCTGTCTAGGCAGCTCCAGACCATCAGAGAGGTTCCAAGCAGAGATCACCCACTGAGATTTTCCCGCTATCCCGGGCTGGGAATGTCTGGTTTTTCTGGATGCCAGAGCTCCAGGATAGCATCTATGAGCACCTCTCCCAAGGGAGGGTGTGGGATGCACGTGTTTCAGGATTGCCGCCTGGCCAGGCTCCCAGCCCCTCACGGGAGCCGGACCCCACTTTTTCTTGGGCGTGCTGGCAGCTCAGGCGCACTGGCAGCTCAGGGACGGAGATCTGATTTCTCCGCCGCACTCTCTCTGGCTCAGCGCCAGGGGAGACTATCCTGGGTCCGGGGACTTAGGTCCCTGTCCCTAACTGCCCAGATTCCCACTATTTTCCCCCGCGATCCTTTGCTCTTTGTTTTTTGAGTGCTTTCAACCCGACTCCAAGTTAATGCTGGTTCCCAGACACAGGGCAAACTCGTATTGGGGTATTACTTTCCTATGCATCACCTCTGGTGGCTCCCTCCCCCTTTTGTTTATCTTCCGATATCAGTCTGTAGTTCCGACTCTGCTTTACCTGCCACTGGCGTCTTCTGCTCCTGTAGAGATCCAGACGTGTATAATTCTGATCTCAGGCTGATTTCATGGGTGGTCGGTGTTCTTTGGTAGGGAATCAGCTCACTTTAAGGTACAGGTTGAAACGGTGCCTCCTCCTACTTCCCCACCATCTTGACTCCTCCAGTTTCATTCTTGTGCATGCGGCTCTCCAGTTTTCCCAACAGCAGTTGTTGAAGAAACTGTCTTTTTTCCATTCTATGTTCTTGGTTCCTTTGTCATCATAGATGCATTGTTCATATATGTGTGAGTCTTTTCTAGACTCTCAATCTGTTCCATTCTTCTGTGTTCATGTTAGTGCCAGTAACATATAATTTGACTATAGCTTTGTGATGTAGTTTGAAATCAGGGAGGGTGATACCTTTCCTTTTTATTCTTAAGATTGCTCTGGTAGTTTGGGGATATTTTCTGATTCCATACAAATTTTAGAATTATTGCTTCTACTCTGTGAAATATGCCAGTGGAATTTTGATAAGTATTGCACTGAATCAGTAGATTTCTTTGGGTAGTGTGGACATTTTAACAATATTAATTCTTCTCATCCATGAGCACAAAGATTCATTTCATTTATTTGTGTTCACAAATAGAAGAGGATCCTTCCTATTTGCTTTGGTAGAAGGGGACCCTTTCTATTCTCTTTGGTTTGCACTTTGAGTACCTCCTATAGTACTTTGAGGTTCCTCTCCAGGCAAATAAAACACTCTGCCAGGGTAAATCGCCTTTACACCCAACGGATGGTTGGGTGTTTTTGAAATGAATGAATGCACAAGAGGGACACAGATAAAATGGGCGATGAATTGTTTCCTGATTGATTCATTGGCATGTGCTCAAAAATGAATGAGGGAAGTAACAAATTGTGCTATCTGGTTTTCCTATTGAAGTTTATTTTTGTTAATTTATTTTACATTTGAAATTAGTTTTAAAGGCTTTTTGGTGGAACAGGGCTCCATATATGCTGTTTACACAGGCTTTCCTCACGTACATTTTATGTCCAATTATTCCATAATCCATTTCCTTAAGCCCTGTCAGGGATAGTCTTGCCTTCTTCAGTTTCCAGCTGGACCTGAGCTTAAACAGGCTGCCCTCACAAAGAAACGGACAAAAACAGTGAAACTTGATTCAGGAAAACCTGTGCTTAGCACATTAACAAGAAAGGGACTCTTGTTATTTCTTAGCAAATTGTTACTTTTAAAAATCAAGACTATGTCTCTTTGCTGCCCCAACTTGTGTACAAATCTGGCACTGAATAAAATAAAACCCCCCGCCATGATGCCCAAGGTGGCTCAGTGGATTAAGCCTGTGCCTTAGGCTCAGGACTTGATCACAGTGTCCTGGGATTAAGCCCCTTATGGGGCTTCCTGCTCACCAGGCTGCCTACCTCTGCCTCCGCCCCTCCCCACTGCTCAAGCCTCTGTGTGTGTGTGTGTGTTTGTGTAGGTCTCTCTCAAGAATAAATAAATAAATAAATAAATAAATAAATAAATAAAATCTTCAAAATAAAATAAATTCTCCCAGTTCATGCCCATTAGAATCCTAAATGATCTAAAATTGTCCCTGTAGTTTGAAAGAGTTTAGGTTTCATTCATAAATGCTGAGGGTTTTCAGCTGTCTTACCCAATAAAAAATACCAGATGAAGCCACCTTAGTCTTCCTTCTTCAGTAACAGAGAAAAACAACTTGGAAAGATCCAGTCTTTTTTTTTTTTTTAATTAGGCTGCCTGGGTTGGAGAAGTCATGCAAGGAATCCTGTGTCAGAGCACAAGCATCCCCCTTATTTCTACTCCACAATGCCCTTCATTACATGTGCCTGTGTTAGACGGTGTTCTAGATCTGAGAAGTCTCTCATGCCATGAAGTCAGGGGGTGGTGGGATTTCCAGAAGAGGGATGCAAGACTCCATGTTCCCTGAGTTTCAAAGGATACCTTTCTGCTTGGGCAAAGAGCTAACCGAATGAAAGAAACTGAGGGAACACACTTAAATTAGACATGAAACACATTTATTAGCTGCAACCCTCAGTTTTCCTGAAAACAGTAATCAGCCACTGTTACATATCTTCCTCCATGGAAGCAACAGCTCTGCACGCAGAACTAATCACATACCAGCAAGTACCTCATCCTCGTGTCATGATTTGGAGAACAACAATAGAAAAGATTAGGATAGCTTGTTAAGAAAACATTTTCCCCAGGCACGTTGATTTGTTCTGGTTTTCTCTCAAAAAGCTCAGCAGACGGCTACCTCATAGGTTGATCCTCTTTCCTTTCACCAGCCGCACTCTAAATCTAAACACATCCTGGAAATAAAACCAAGCACAGTCAGTTGATGGAACACAGGGATCTGTTCAGCACGAGGCAAAGTAGATTTCTAGCATCTACCAACAGTTAAATGGAAAAACTCTGCACAGTAGTCCTCCAACGGGTAAATCAACCATATTCTAAGACTCCAAATAATGTACTTGCCCACATCTAGAATACTGTTGACCAAACTAAGAGAGCAAGTCCCCAGAAGGTCAGCCTGTGTTATTTGGCACTGCTGTTGACGACAGGTTTCTTCAACTGGCTGAGCACAGTGTTTGGTCACAACAGTCCACACTGCCCCTTGTCCTGCGTTCCTTTAGACACTGCCCCATTTACAGTGATCTGCTCCTAAGTGCAAATGATGGCATGAGTTATGGCTTGATTTGTTTTTTTTTTTTCCTTTGTTCTTAATAAAACAATTCAGACTTTTTTTTCTTGTTTATTTTTGAGCCAATAGCTAGAGAAGGTGGAAAAAACGGTTTTGGAATTGGACCTGACTCCAAAATGTAGCTCTGTCACTTACATCACTCAGGCCAGCCTCTTGGACTTTTCACGTTCTCCCTAAGAGCACGGAGTGAGGGGTTCCTGGGTGGCTCAGTCAGTTAAGTGTCCAACTCAGGTCATGATCTCAGGGTGCTGCGTTCGAGCCCTGTCTCGGGTTCCTCGCTCCGTGAGGAGTCTGCTGGAGATTCCCTCCTTTTCCCTCCTTTCTGCCCCCACTTCTGTGCACTCTCTCTCTCTCTCTCCAATAAATAAATAGATCTTTTAAAAAAAGTGAGAATGGAATCTATCAGAATCCTAGAGGAGAACATAGGCAGTAACCTCTTCGATATCAGCCACAGCAAGTACTTCCATGATATGTCTCCAAAAGCAAAGGAAACAAAAATGAAAATAAACTTTTGGGACTTCATAAAGATCAAAAGCTACTGCACAGCAAAGGAAACAGTCAACAAAATCCCACGGAATGTTTGAAGATATTTGCAAGTGAATGTACAGACAAAAGGTTGATATCCTGGATCTATAAAGAACTCCTCAAACTCAACACATGCAAAACAGATAATCATATCAAAAAATGGGCAGAAGATATGAGCAGACACTTTTCCAATGAAGGCATACAAATGGCTATCAGACACACGAAAAAATGTTCATCATCACTAGCCATCAGGGAGTCTCAAATTAAAACCACATTGAGATACCACCTCACACCAGTTAGAATGGCCAAAATTAGCAAGACAGGAAACAACGTGTCTTGGAGAGGATGTGGAGAAAGGGGAACCCCCTTACACTGTTGGTGGGAATGCAAGTTGGTGCAGCCGCTTTGGAGAACAGTGTGGAGATTCCTCAAGAAACTAAGAATAGAGCTTCCCTATGACCCTGCAATTGCACTACTGGGTATTTACCCCAAAGATACAGATGGAGTGAACAGAAGGGCCATCTGTACCCCAATGTATATAGCAGCAATGGCCACGGTCGCCAAACTGTGGAAAGAACTAAGATGCCCTTCGACAGACGAATGCATAAGGAAGATGTGGTCCATATACATGATGGTGTATTATGCCTCTATCAGAAAAGATGAATACCCAACTTTTGTAGCAACATGGACGGGACTGGAAGAGATTATGCTGAGTGGAATAAGTCAAGCCAAGAGAGTCAAGTATCATATGGTTTCACTTATTTGTGGAGCATAACAAAGAACGCGGAGGACATGGGGAGATGGAGAGGAGAAGGGAGTTGAGGGCAAGTGGAAGCGGAGGTGAACCATGAGAGACTATGGACTCTGATAAACAACCTGAGGGTCTAGAAGGGGCGGGAGGTGGGAGGTTGGGGGGACAAGGTGGTGGGTATTAGTGAGGGCACATGTTGCATGGAGCACTGGGTGTGGTGCAAAAACAATGAACACTGTTATGCTGAAAAGATAAAAAAATAAAGTGATATATGTTTAAAAAATACTTTTTTAGGACTTTGAGCAAACAATAAATTTCTATTATGGTTGAACATTAAAAAAAGTGAGAATGACTGATGTGCTGGATTTGGTGAAGAAAGTAAGACTAGAGATATGAAAGAGCTCTCATTACTCACATAGAACTATGTAGCAGAAATTAATATCATTATTCTAAGTAAAGCCGAGGAACTATATCTGCAAGACTAACATTTTCAAATAAATACAGGTGGGGCACTAGGATGGTTCAGTCCATTAAGCATCGTTCTTTGGCTCAGGTCATGATCTCAAGGTTCTGGGATCCAGCCCCTCATTATGTTCCCCACTCAGCAGGGAGTCTTCTTCTCCCCCTTCCCTTGCCTGCCACCCTTACTGCTGGCCCTCTCACTGTCTCTCTCTCTCAAATAAATGAAATAAATACAGAAGACAGTCACTTACCACAACCTGACAAACCACAAACATAATATATGCATTTTTTTCCTGCTTTAAAATTCAGAGTGTGGCACGGAAGCCCCACTTGACAAAATATGATGCATTTTAAGCACCGGACCAAGGGAGAAGGACAAGATGGTCTACCATCTACAGTGTGAAATGAGAGCCTTTGCAGATATGGGATAAAGTCATAGATGCTAAAGGGAGAGGGGCAAGGGAGATGTCAGATTCTTAAGCTGGGAAGGAGTTTCAGAAGATGACTCCTCATGGCACAGTAGCTTAGTGCTGGTGTATGGTACTCTTCAGAGTACTAGAAGGCTCTGAAGTTATCACAATACTCCGTCTCCTTGGGAGTCTCCCCCATAGGAAATGCATGCATTTATGATTAATGCAAAATAAATCATGGGATCGGCTTCTTGGTTCAGCAGCTAAAATGGACTCATTTACAAAGTCAAATGCTTATTTTTGCTTTGACTACAGTTTGTCTGGTGACCATCATCATCAGCTTTGAATGTTCTAGTTACAAAGAATTTACAAGTGATGTGTATTAAGTAGAAAGGGGTATGAAATTATGCCTCCATCCCCATTAATAAGCCTCAGGGGTTTCTGAAGTCTGCTCCATGAAACTCCAGATGCCAACTGACCCAAACAAAACCTGCTTAGGAATGGCTTTCTGGGAGTCTCCTTGAATTTGTAGATATGTAAATACTCTGCCCTATATGAATAAAGGAGGCCTATGGGTGAGAGCCCAAGACTCTTAACTTTCCTTCTGTGCATTCAGAAGGTAGCCTTTGTCATTCACTTGCTCTCCTCCAGATCTGTTTTCTGTTTCCACCTGTCCATCCTGGAACAGAACAGCCCGCATACCACAGGGTGGCCAAAGACATAAAAAAGCCCGGGGTGCTCAGAAGCCCCAGGTGTGGAAGCACGTGCAAGCTGAAATTCACTGTCATTCTTCTTCTTTTTTTTTAAATTCAGTGTCATTCTTATTGGGTCTCAGTAATGCTTCTGCAAGGCACCCTAAACAAAGCACATTATCCTTCTAAATTACAATAGGTATGAGAGTTGTTAAGCATCTGAAGAAAAGAAGACAAAAAAGTCTTAACCTATCATCTCAGAAAAACATACCTGCAGGCTGGTGTCATCTCGAATTCCATATAATGTTTTTGCCATCTCTGAAAATTCCCTCTCAATGACTTCTTGACTGGTGCCTTTCACATCAATGTAGTGGCAGTCCGCACCGGCGTAATGGCAAGAAATTGACTGTGCAGAGTGACAGGGTTAATACTGGAGAAAACCCATTCCATTAACACCAGCAACCGAACAGGGAGACTTCTTTTAGAAAGTCAGCTATTTCACTCAGCGTTTGATTTCTAGAATGTTCCATGCTGTCCTGTATTAGTCTCTTCAGGGTTCAGTATCTTTTTTTCCCCAGGCACAGATTAAATCTGACTGAGAAATACAAGAGGTTTTTAGCTCCCTGTGATACTTGTTTGTAAAAGGGGCGGGGAACATAATGACATGAGTAAGAGGACTTTGTAACTTTTTAACATGTGATTTTTCTAGTGTGTGGATGTCCTGAAGTCCTAAACAGGCATGTGTTCCAGGGTTCTTCACCATTTTCTTAGTCAGGGAAGTTAGTTACTCAGTTGAGTTTGTGGTGGGTTGTCCTTTCAATGGCTACGGATCATGAAAACAAACAACCACCCACCCACAAAAATACCTTGCAAAGGACAATAATATACACACTACCCCCTTTGAAATAAAATGGACACTTTGAGTCCAATAGCATCACATACGATCCCCATCTTGTTTCTGTCTGAAGATAAGATGGAGGTTACTTGGTTCTCCCCATTCTTGAAAAAGTTACAAGCTAATCTAAACTTAAAACTCACTGTCCTAGTTTCAGGTTAGTTCTCTTGAGGTGACTGTCTATGGAAGGGACAGCCTGCTTTGCCCAGAACATCGAATTTCTATGAAGCGGAGTCACAAACTCCATTTCCCACAGAAGCCCCCACATCATGCCAAGGAGGAGTAACACTGGAGGCCAAAGAGGAAAAGGGCACACCTATATACAAGTGTTTTTTTTTTAAGGGTTCATAGTTTCCCAAACATTTAACTAGTTGAAAAACTATTGAAAAATTTGAAACGTGGGGGAATTAGCATTCATGGTACTTGGGGTGTTTCATGTTATATAACTTTCATTTTCATACAGTAATCATTTCATACTCAACTTTTTAACATGGAATCTTTTAATATGTAGCTATCCTATCTCAGTTTATGATCCTGATCATGTAGCACGTGTTGTAACTCTCTGACACATGTAAACTCTCAGATTATTGCCTTGGCTTCTGTTTTTTATATACACACATACAGATAAATTTCCATTTTTCATTTCAAGTTGAATTTTGGGGCCAAGGATACATGATAAAGGGCCCAAATTAGGGGCACCTGGGTGGCTCAGTTGGTTATGTGTCTGCCCTCAGATCGGGTTGTGATCCCAGGGTCCTGGGATTGAGACCCTTATCAGGCTCCCTGCTCAGTGGGGAGCCCGCTTCTCCTTCTCCAGCTCTCCCCTTGTTTGTGTTCCCTCTCTTGCTATCTCTCTCTGTCATAAATAAATAACATCTTTTTAAAAAAAGGTCCAAATTAATGAAACTCAGGAACACTCAAATTATTTATGTCACTGTGGCTATACCTCCTGCTTGCACACTTCTGAGGGCCATGTTGGTAGAGAGTCCATTCTAGTCTTTCTTTAAAATGTTGGCATTGTGCCCATCAGGCATATTTTTTCTTTTTTTTTATTGTTATGTTGGTCACCACCGAGTACATCATTAGTTTTTGATGTAGTGTTCCAAGATTCATTGCTTGCGTATAACACCCAGTGCTCCAGGCAGTCTGTGCCCTCTTTAATACCCATCACCAGGCTCACCCGTCCACCCACCCCACCCTCTGCCCTTCTAAAACCCTCAGTTTGTTTCCAGGAGTCCCTAAACTCTCATGGTTCATCTCTCTCTCTGATATCTCTCCCTTCATTATCCCCTTCCTTCTCCTAATGTCTCCATGCTATTCCTTATGTTCCATAAATAAGTGAAACCGTATGATAATTTACTTTCTCTGTTTGATTTATTTCACTCAACATAATCTCTTCCAGTCCCATCCATGTTGATGCAAATCCTTTCGGATGGTGGAGTAATATTCCATTGTGTATGTGGACCACATCTTTTTAATGCATTCGTCTGTTGGAGGCCATCTTGGCCCTCCGACTTTTTGGCAATTGTGGACATTACTGCTATGAACATTGGGGAGCATGTGGCCCCTCTTTTCACTACATCTGTATCTTTGGGGTAAATGCCTAGTAGTGCAATTGCACGGTCATAGGACAGCTCTATTTTTAGTTTTTTGAGGAAACTCCACATTGTTTTCCTAAGTGGTTGCACTCATCTGCATTCCCCCCAACAGTGTACGAGTGTTCCCCTTTCTCTACAACTTCTCCAACATTTGTTGTTTCTTGCCTTGTCAATTTTTGCCATTCTAACTGGCAATCTTCTGGAGGATTCAGAGATACCTCCTCACATCATGGATATTTTTTCAATTAGTTTTGATTTTCTAAATACTGCCCTAATATTTCATTGAACTTGAATGCTGAGGGTTTTTTTTTTTTTTTGCACCGTTCTCCCACCCTCATTAAATTTTGATCCAGAACAGTGTCTTCCTGCCTCATCTTCATCATATCCCTCTCAACTTGATGGAAATATGAATAAATAGAGGATGAAAACTGGAATCTAACCCTTGACCTCGGGGAGACAGTGGTAGATGGTGTGAAAAACTGGAAGGTTTCACTCAGCCCCCCAACACTCCCCAATATTTAGTATGGAGAGCCATGTTCTATGGGGAAATGTAAGTCCACAGTACTGTCAGATCTGTTGAATTTTTGAGAAGCTAGAAATCTGGGACTATGAGAAATTTTGTCAGTTTAAAATCATTAGGTGTTTCAAACATTCTGAAGCTAAAAACAACTTCTGGGACTCAGGGATGAAAAATATGGCTGCCTGTGAAATCTGACGTCTGGGCAGCCAATTCAAAATGTTTGCTTAGAATTGATCATGGTTTTCCAAACAACAAAGCTATTATAAACCTTCCTCTTAGTGGTTACTGTGAGCTATATACATTCCAAATTTTATGATTTTTATAGGTCAGCCTTTGTTTCTGCCTCCAAATGCACAGGCTATGGGCTCCCAAGTATGTTCTTCTTCTGATGCAATTCTATGAATGTTCATAATTCATTATCAGCAGGATGAGGATCCTGAGCTCACCTGGCTTCTTACTGATATGAGAAAAAAGCATGAGGTAGCAAATAGATTTCCTGGTAAATAAACCAGACTAAACGCCAGTTTCGTCCAATGTCACAAATCTCATGAAGTTTCACATATCTTGACATTTTTGGTTCTAATGTATTCATCATTGGAAACTACATTGATGTGAATGCATACCTTCCGGTATCCTTGAGTTCTGTTCCAACCAGATCCATGGATGAGCAAAGGATGAAAGAAAACAGTGTCTCCCTTCTCCATCACAAGATGCACTCGGGGGCAGTTTTCATCATAGTCCTGAATCCCGTAGAACATCATGTTAACTCCTCCCTAGATCACATAAGAGAACCAAAACTATACTTGAGGAACCCAATGATTAAGAATTTTATCAGTGACTCATTAGGAAAAGCAAAGTTTTCCTACGTTCTGCCAAGAGAAAGACATAAAAAGATTCTTTTTTTTAAAAAAAAGATTTTATTTATTTATGAGAAAGAGAGAGAGATCACAAGTAGGCAGAGAGGTAGGTGTGGGTGGTGGGGGAGCAGGCTTCCTGCTGAGCAGAGAGCCCAATACGGGGCTTGATCCCAGGACCCTGAGATCATGACCTAAGCCGAAGGCAGAGGCTTAACCCACTGAGCTACCCAGGTGCCCTGAAATAAAAAGATTCTTTTTTTTTTTTAATAAAAAGATTCTTAAAAGCAACTGTAAATATCCAAACCCTTGGGGCACCTGGGTAGTTCAGTTGGTTAAACCCTCTGCCTTCTCTCAGGTCATGATCCTGGGATCCTGGGATCAAACCCCAGGTTTGGCTCTCCGCTCAGTAGGGAGCCTGCTTCTCCCTTTCCCTCTGCATCCCTCTCTGCCTGCTTGTGATCTCTCTGTCAAAGAAATAAATAAAATCTTAAAATATATATATACAAAAACTTCTCAGACATCTGGTTGTAAAAATCATGGATTTGGGGAACCAAATGAAGAATCTCAAATTTCTACTTATCCATCATTACTGAATCATATTGAAAATCTAGACCAACTTTGCATTTTGCAGTTAACATGGGAGATCCCCTTTCCAGCATGAATCTGTAATCACACTTTCCCAACATGATATTCTTCTCCCCCAGAACTTTGCCAAAATCATTCTTCTATTATTCAGGAGTACCTCTGGGAAGCAAACTCTTTTCTCAAGCCAGAAGAGAGAAAATGTTCAAGTTTCCTCAGCTCAGAAAACACATATGTCACAACCGGAGTAAAGAAAGAATAGTAAATTACAACACCTGTGCTTTTTTAGAACTACTTCCAATGTTAGTTATTGCTTTAAGTAATGGTTATGGGGGGACCACAGTATCCCAGTCCCCTTCATAAGACTGTCCCACATTCTTCTGGGGGAAGGATTCTTTCTTGATGGACTGTGTTGGGCCTTTCATCCAGTGTACTTCTCTCCTGGCTAGGTGGATATGTAACCTCTGCTAAGTCAATCTGACCTCCCACTGTCATCACTTTGTATCTGAACAGAGGATCGATCAAAGGCATTGGTCATGGTCAAGGTTCAACTGCCCCCACCAGGTGTCCCATCCCGACTTCCCACTGCCACACTCCCACTTTCCTGCTTACAAGAGTCAGCCAGCCTTTCCATGGACTCAGCATGTACCTGCACCCCTCCAAGATACTCTCTTTGGCATATGTTAGCCACAGCCCACTTCTGTTGCGAGCAACAAGCTTTCCCTATACCTCAACTCAGTTTTTCCATAAACCTCAACAGTTTATGAATCTCACAATTTCCGATTTTGTATCAGAATCCAGACTCAAAGAATTTCAGTTGGCACTATTCCTCAGAGTAAGAATTCTAACTAATTGAGACAGAAGTCCTGAAAGCCATATTCTTTACTTCCTACAAAAAAACCACATGCATTCTTCCCACCTGAACACATGTGCTCTTCTGGGGTTTTCAGACTTTATTGTTTGAGGCCTAAAACACTCATCATCTCCTCTCTAGTTACTCTGCCTCTGGACTCCTCACTTCCAGTACCTCCTGCTCTAGATCTCAAGATTATCATATTTGAAGAGCTGATTTGATCTCACCATTCATGGGTTCAAATGCATTCAATAATTCAATCAATAAACCATGCAGCAGGCAGGCAATGGAATACTACTGATCCTTCCCCAGAGCCTTCGCTGGTCTCTCTACAGGGAGGAGATGATTCCTCCGTCATCTTTATCCTGACATCTAGCAATCAGTGGGTAAGAATTACTTGGCAGCTGATACATGCATCTGGTGTTGTGGGTGTTTATGTCTGACCTCTGCAATGAGGCTTGATGATTTTAGGTCCTAAACAGCGCCTACCAGAGATCCCCACAGTGGTCAGCTTTCCAAAACTTGTTGAAAGAAAAATGATTATTCTTCCTGATATCTTTGAATTTTCCCTGATCCTGGTTGCAAAACCTAAAACAATGTTTTGCTAAGAAAGGAAATGCCATCACATTGTTAAAGGTCTGTATGGAATCTGATCTAAAATTAAAACAAAAGGGCACCTGGGTTGCTCAGTGGTTTAAGCCTCTGCCTTCGGCTCAGGTCATGATCTCAGGGTCCTGGGATCAAGCCCCGCATTAGGCTCTCTGCTCAGTGGGGAGCCTGCTTCCCTCTCTCTCTCTGCTTGCCTCTCTGCCTACTTGTTACCTCTCTCTTTCTGTCAAATAAATAAATAAAATCTTTAAAAATAAATAAATAAAAATCAAATCAAATCAATAAATATCCTGTAAAGATTTATCTTCTAGGGGAACCTTGTTGGCTCAGGGAGTCAGATATCAAACTCTGGATTTGGGGATCAGGTTATGATTTCAGGGTCACAAAATCAAACTGCATGTTGAGTTAATGCTCACCAGAGACTCCATGTCCGTGTTCCTCCCATCTGCCTCTCTCGGCCCACGCTACCTCTCGCAAGTATCATGACCAAATATCATGAGCTGTCTCCCTTTATCCCTGTCTCTCTCTGTGTTTGACTCAAATAAATAAATAAATAAATAAATAAATAAATAAATAAAATCCTAAAAAAGAAAAGGTGGGAGGAAGTAAGGGAGGATGGAAGAAAGGAAGGAAGGAAAGAAAAAGATATGGAATGAAGGAAGGAAGGAAGGGATTTATACCTCCCACTTGGGATAAGCATGTGGCTTCAGGTCGCCTTTGTGACTGCCTGGGATCACACACAGGCATCCATTGTTCTGGTCAATGTGCTCCATGGCTGTCCAAACAGCAACTATGTTATTGCTGGGCCTGACGGGGAAATAGTGCAGATCCTGATGCAAGGGGTGGCGGGATGTCTTCTTGCCTAAAACAGAACCTGCTGTTAAACCACTCTTGAACCTCAGAATTCATCTCCTCTGCCTGAACATCAGATCAGTGACTATCCCTCCAAAACTCAAAGACGTGAAACCACACTACAGACAATCAGCCTGGAGAGATAAGCACCAAACTGGAATATCAAATCGACAGGGTGACTCCAGATCCTACACTTTTCTTCTGGGTCTCTGACAGCCAGGGATTCACACCATTCTCTGGCAACTCATAACATGTTATGATCTCTATTGTGCTTTATTCCTTTGTAACTCTGGTTGGTGGACAACCAGTATGTTCCCAGAAAAGTTTGGTCAACTGAAGAGAACCACCAAATTTGAAATTCCCCGTTAGCCCTCTAAGTGGCTGACCCAAACACTATCAAGTAACTAAATTAATAAAAGGCTTCCAAGAAATTCTTCCCGGAAGTAAGAGCACTTGGTGGACAGTCACTATGTAGAATCAGAGATCATAGAACCACATTTACGTGGTTCCCTGTTTTGCACTCTGAACTTGGTACTGTTCCCCTATGCCCAACCCCAACCTCTCTAAGCAAGGCATCCAGGGTAGGGATATTTCGTGGTGCTACACTATAGTCTAGTCACATAAAGCTCTCCTGGCCTCTTTTTCTCCAGAAAAAGTGGAAAACAATAAAGAATTCTGAAGGACCAATTTATTACTGCTAGTAGAGTAGAATTTCTCAGCGTGGACCAAGAGCTGTTGGCTTTAAAATGGCTTATTCTTGGGGGTGCCTGGGTAGCTCAGTCAGTTAAGCATCTCTTGATTTCAGCTCAGGTCTTGATCTCAAGGTTATTAGTTCAAGTCCCATGTTGGGCTCCACGCTGGGCATGTAGCCTATTTAAAAAAATTTTTTTTAGTGCACATATCTGGGTTTTAGCTTCCAAATCAGTTTCTCTGGGAGTGAAATCTTAGAACCTACATTTTAGCAAGCACAAGACATTTTAAGTCAAGTGATGTATGTGATTTATAAGAAAGCTTTAATTTTGATAATAATAATATCTTCAATCAGGAAAACAGAATTCACACCATCATTGGTGAGAATAGTTAACAAAGCTTCAGGATGATAATTATAATAATAGGAGCCTAGGGTATATGAGCAGTCATGTATATAAAACCAAACTTTTGAGCAGCAAGCTAGTCAGTTGTCCAGAAATCGAACAATAACCCTACAGTTAACATCTGAAATCGCTATTCTACCTCACTATTGTTATGATGTATGCTACTTTGAGACAAATAAAAGGACATATATATTTAGTTATCCAAATTTAGCTGTTACACACACAGCGAGAGTTAGAACACCTTAAACTCTCTCATTTCCTCTTTTTCTTTTTGTGGTGGGGGGGCTTTTTTGTAACAAATAAGAGCCCTTACCAGAATCTGGAGGTTTGTTTATCAGCATTGTATGCAGGGCCACAATATCAGGTCCAGTGAAGCACTCCACATATTTCAGAATCTAAGGGAAAAGAAGAAAAAAAGTTTGATGAGAAATCCAATGCACAAAAGTGGCACAAAGTACAATTATCTGTACAAGAGCCAAGATGCCTTCTTTCAACACCTGGTAGGAGCACCTGGGTCGCTCAGTCGGTGAAGCTTCCAACTCTTGATTTCTGCTCAGGTCATGGTCACACAGTCACAGGATCAAGCCCTGCACTGGGCCCTTTGTTCAGTGGGGAGTCGACTTGAGATTCTCTCCCTCTGCCCCTCCCCTCCAAACAAACAAATATATATATATATATATATATATATATATATATATATATATATATATTTAAAACCACTAAGTATTTCACAGCATTGCAAACAAAGCTTGAAAGCAGGAAAAAGTTGTAACAGCAAGTCTGCAACACTCTGAAATAAACAGGCTTTTCCAAGCCTCTTTGGAATCCTAGCCAATTCAATGAAATAGATGGTATTGAATCTCCAATTCTATCTGACTCCAAAAATGAAGCATATTCTACTGCTTTCTCATTGTTTGATCCTGTGTAGAAGGAATATTGGCAACTTGAGTAGGAAATGCTTGAAATGAAACCAAAATCCTAGAAGTCAGGTCTCCTATTTATTTGTTTATAAATCATGTTAACTTTTGCAGTTTTCTTCGGCAGTATTTTCTTTCTTTCTTTTTTAAATCCCTAATCCCACCATGGGGCTCGAACTCAGGACCTTGAGATCAAGGGTCTCATGGTCCCACAGGTAAGCCAGCCAGTTGCCTCTGACCAGTATTTTCTCAACCTCAGTGACACTCTTGAGCCATTTTACCATTTCTATCCTACTTTACAAATGTGCCCAATAGAGTTAGTCAACAATTTCTCCAAAATAACTTACATCTTATCCTGATTAATAATATTCCTGAGGTCATAGGTTGGATGTGCTGGTTATTTTTTCCAATACACATGAAAATAAATACCTAACTACTAAAAGCATGACCTACTGCCTAAAAATCATTGCATGAACCAGCAAGAGCATGGTTCAGATTTTAGAGGGGTAGGAAACCTGGATGTCCCAGTCATGCTTAATCTACCCTGTGCTGCCTCTAACTTCAAGATTTTCCTCCTTTATGGATGCATACAACTTCCATTTCCAGAGCAGGACTAGAGGTTGGGAAGTCATATCCCCTCCTGTCCCCAGCCCACGGGGCTGGACATCATAGTTGGCTTACCTGTACACAGTCTTTTTTCTGAGGCAAATTTTCTTTCTTTTTTTAAATTATTTTAAATGTGTTTTATTTTTAAGATTTTATTTATTTGTCAGAGAGAGCAAGAAAGAAAGCAGTAGGTAGAGGGAGAAGCGGGCTCCCTACTGATCAAGGAGCCTGGTGTAGGACTCCATCCCAGGCCTGAGGGATCCTGACCTGAGCCCAATGCAGATGCTTAACCAACTAAGCCACCCAGGTATCCCATTAAAAAAAAAATTAAGTTATAAGTAACCTCCACAACCAGCCTGGGGTTCAAACTCACAACCCAGAGATCAAGAGCCACATGCTTGGGCCACTTGGGTGGCTCAGTCCGCTAAGCAACTGAGTCTTGGTTTCAGCTCAGGCCATGATTTCAGGGTCCAGAGATCCAGCCCTATGTCCGGTTCTGTGCTCAGCAGGGAGTCTGCTTGAGATTTTCTCTCTCCCGCTCCCCCTGACCCTCCCCCTCCCCCCACCCTCTCTCTCTCTAAAATAAACACATAAATCGTAAAGAAAAAATAGTAGCAATTTCTACCAATGGAGCCAGCCAGGTTCCCCCATGGGCAAATTCTCTAATAGCACTTGGGTTTATAATTTCTAGCATGTACTGTATGTAATGTGTCTTCTAAATCCATTCTAAAGAAATTGTTCATAAACTGTGATAAATTTATGCAACGCGATGTTACATAAGAGTTTATAAGTATGATATAGATTAATGTATATGTGATATAGAAAGATGTGTAAGATGGACTATAAGTGTAGAAACTAACTTGTAAAGTGGACAACCAGTATGTTCCCACGTGACAGGAAAGGTGGGGGTAGACAGATGAACCTGCATAGCCATGAAAGACTTCTAGTTGAATACACCAGAAAGCTCAGCCCTGAGTGGGTCTGGAGTGGGAGACTTTCCTTTTCATCTCATGCCCTTCTGGACTATGTGGATGCCTTGTAAATTGAACCACTCTTAAAGAATATTGATTTTTTAAAATGAGTTAAAATCTGAACACAAATCTTAACCCCTATCGACCAGTTCATAAGACAAAAGAAACAATAAATGGATGTCCAGTGAATAGGATCTGCAATGTCCCTCCTGTTGATTTGCCCATAGCCACAGTGAGAGAGGCTCTGTCTCTTAAGGCAGAATTCCCGCCCTTCGGAACAAAGAATTAATGGCCAGACTCCAGAGGAGGGTTCTCCATCTGCCTACTACTGACATTTGGAGCTGGATAAGTCATCATTTGGGGGAGGGGACTATTCTGCACAGTACAGGATCCCTGGGCTCCATGAGCATCTCACCCATCCACCATGCCCACGTCTACCCTGAGAGAAGCACACGGCCTCCACTGTGTGCCAACCCAACATGGCTCCAGGCACTGCCAAATGTCCATCTCCATTTGAGAACCATGGCTCACCAGCCACAAAAGAGAGGGGCCAGATAAAGTGTAGGCAATTCCAGAGGCAAGCATGCAGGTGTGTTATTCACTTAAAATGAAAACGCAGTAAAGTTCTCGAACCTCAGGGAGAGTGCAGTATCTGAAGAGTTCCTTATGTTCTTGGAAATCTTGGATCTTTGAAACCATCTTTTCACTTGGAGTAAATTCCGATTTTGCAATGGTTACATCTCTCATTATCATCATTCGCTCTGGTTTCACCTCCCCTTTGCAGATCCTTTCAAACTCATTCCTAGAGAATTAAATTGGCAGATGATGTCATTACTGCAGGCTCCAGGCACCTGTCTGGCCAGTTCTGGGCAAAGAGTCTCAGAGATTGAGGAGGGTGGTGTCTCTGCACCAGACTGACCTCCAGGTCAGACTGAGTAGTTCTGAGGATGGAGAGGAGAAAATGACCAGCACAGCAGCCCCTGTCTCCTCACTGTGAGGCTGGAGCTCACTGCGCGGACTCACCTATTCCTTAGCCTAGCAGAACAGTAAGGAACCGTCTGTGATGTGGTGTACCTGAGTAACAATGGCAAATAACTTCTCTCACGCTTACCATGGGCCAAGCCCCGGGGTTCAAAGGCATCTGTATGTACTTCACCTCATCCAGTCCTCACAACAACACTAGGACATAAATATGATTACCATCCCCATTTTACAGGTATGAAAACAGAAGTGTAGAAAGTACGTTGCTCCAGGACACACAACAGAAGAAGTCTGGCTAACATTAAAGCCAGCCAGTCTGGCTGCAGAGCTCATGTTCCTAACTACTTCCCAATGAACCAATCACCGAAAAATATCTGAACACACACGCTAATCTTACTCACATTCCCACTGCAGACACAACATTTTTTTGTAAAACAACTGAGGGTTACTGTACCGAAAGCGTTCAATATCAGCATCAGACACCAAATTCTTAATGACAAGAAACCCATTTTCTTCATAAAATTTTCTCTGTTCTAGGCTTAGAACATTATTATCCCGAGTATACCTAAAGGAGAAAAAGGAATTACAAATAAGTGTAACTGAAAAATCATAACCCAACAACATGTATCATGAGCCTGAGAAATGCTCATACTCTTCCACCCAGCATTTCTATTTTTTATTTACTCTCAGCAAAGAGTCTGAACTTTTTTCTTTAAACAAGTCTAGGGGTGAGGGTCTATTTTTTAAAGTAATCTCTATACTGAATATGGGGCTCCATCTCACAAACCAGAGGTCAAGAGTCACATGCTCTTCTCACTGAGCCAGCCAGGCCCCTAATCTGAACATTTCTTAAAAAGTTTAAAACTAAAATGTTAACTACTACTGTTACCAAAAAATAGAAGAATCATTAATTATGTCCACTCAATGGGATAGGACTCGGGCCTTAGAAATGAAGAGGTTGGGGCCCCTGGGTGGCTCAGTCAGTTAAGCATGGGCTGGTTATTTCAGCTCATGTCATGACCTCATAGGTCTGAGATGGAGCCCCCAAATGGTCTGTGGGCTCAATGGGGAGACTGCTTGAGATTCTCTCCCTCAGCCTCTCCCCCAGCTTGCAATGTGTGCACTTTCTCTCTTAAGTAAATGAATCTTTTAAGAAAATGAAGCACATATACTATGTATAGTACTTATTATAATAAAATACACCTAGATTTGTGTAAAACCAAGACACAGGGTACCTGGGTAGTCAGTGGGTCTAGCATCTGCCTTGGGTTAGGTCATGATCCCAGGTTCATGGGACCCCACATCGGACTCCTTGTTCAGCAGGGAATCTGCTTTTCCCTCTGCCCCTCCCCCCTGTTCCAGATCTCTCAGGGGCACGCGGTCTCTCTCTCTCTCTTTCTCAAATAAATAAATAAGATCTTAAATAGGGGACTTGAAAAAAATGCAAATAAATTTAAAAACCACATTTTTTAAGTGATTACTTTTATGTAATAGAATTGTGAATGATTTTTTTAATTCCTTTTCTTCACTTTCAAATTTGTTGGATAATGACTATGTATGGTTGTTCGGGTAGGAGACAAATTCAATAGATTTTATCCTTTAAATTGTCTAGATCATATGCTCTCAGAAGAAATGAAAGGGACAAAATATGCACAAACTCAGATCACCCAGTCCATTCTTCTCGTTTGGAAATGTGGCTCTATGAGAATACTCCATGGAGATCGATGTCTTCCCTCACAAAGGTAATTTAAGATAAACCAAAGACACTAGCTAAGATAGCAATAGGACCACAAGCCATTGGCTAACTCGAATGAGGTATAACATGTCTGAATTTGAAGGAAATCAGATTATACACCTCTGATATTATTCCTCTTTTTGAACTTTAAGATACATATAGAATTAAACTCGTCTTCAAATTTTTTGCTACTTCTAATTAGAATTTGTCCTGGCAACACATGATTTGTGTAATGAATTTTTGGTAAGAATTTATTTATTCTCTGTAGAGGTAGGGAGAGAGAGAGAGGGCAGGGGCAGAAGGAGAGGGTGAAGCAGATTTCATGCTGAACACAGAGCCTGAGCCATGACAGATCCCCTAGCCCATGAGATTCATGAACTAAGCCACAATCAAGAGTTGGATGCTTAACCCAGTGGCCACCCAGGTGCCCCTGCGTAATGAATTTTCATCAGACAACATAAGATGTTGTATTTTATATCTTAATTACCACTAGGAACTGCTTTATACACATTGTATGGTTAAGAATGACAATTCGATCTACTTACTGGAATTGTGGAGGATGGAAACTGTTAGGAGAAACAGCCCCTGAAGTGGAGTGGGCTACCTAGGCAGTGAATTAAGGCAAATAAAATGAAATTTACGAGTCAACCTTTTCTAGAAACAACAGTCTGCCCAGAATTAGCTCTCATCAGGGAAGACTGGGTTACACACATAGCTGCAGACAGGTACGCATGGTTGCTTACATCATCTCATTTCACAGAGCCCAGAGCAGGGGCTGGAAGTCTCAAGACCTTCATCACCTTTCCTGCTGCCCAGAGCAGGAGAATGAGACTCACAGGGCTCAGTAACTGGGTCCAAGATCATCCAGCAGAAAATGCCTCAGGCCAGACTCAACCCATATTCTTTACTTCATAGCTTTCACCAGTTTCTTCCACATACTATTCCTTCCACTAAACTGCCGAACAAATAAAAATTGTAAGGTTCAAATTTAACAGTAAGAAGAAATGTGCTCTTCCAAAGAGAAATTGAATTTAATGGGAATCCATTCAGAAATACAAGAAACCATTAGGCTTGTTACTCTTAAAAAAAAAAAAAAAGTCTATTAAATAGTGGCTAGGCTCTATGAAAAGTATGATCCACATAGTTTAGTGTAATTTTACCTATCTTAAAGAGCTAGAAATTCTTTCTAGTTTTCTATCCAGAGAATGACAGAAAATTTATTTAGCTTCTTCTCAATTGTTTTCATTGTTTCTTTAGCTTAGGAGTGAGCGTAAGAATGTCATAGCTCATTTCTTTCATGTTTTTGTCATGTCTTTATGTAACTGGGGACAGTATAATCCTATTTTCCTAGGCAAAGGGTTAATGACCTTTGTCAGCTACTAGCAAGATATGGTGGCCAGAAAGCAATATTTCAGTCCACAATTCTTCTCCTTACCATTGTGGGTTCTGGTGGTGGTGACTGCTTTCCTCAGAGAGTTTGTTTAATGATGTGGAAATGTTTCACGTCCTAACTACATAATATTAGTAAACATGAAAAAATGGATGCAAAAAGCTATCTCTACAGGATGGCTGTAATTATGTAAATGCACAGAAAAGAAACACACCAAAACATTGACTGATGGTCCATGAGAGTTAGAATTATAGGTCATATTTGTTTTCTTCTCGATGCATCTCTGCATTTAAAAAATGCATTGTGTTTTATGCATTAAGACCCCTGCCTTATGTCAGAACCCACATCTCTTTAGAACCAGGTAAGGCTGGGAAGAGAAGTCCACATGATTTCCAGGATTATTTTTAAGCCCCAACCACATGCAAGTTCACTGACTGTTTCAGCAGAGTTGTCCAATACCAGAGTCCCTGGCCTCGTCTGTCTCTTTAAATTGAAGAGAATGATGGAGCGTCTGGGTGGCTCAGTGGGTTAAAGCCTCTGCCTTTGGCTCAGGTCATGATCCTGGGATCTTGGGATCAAGACCTGCATTGGGTTCTCTACTCAGCAGGGAGCCTGAATCCTCCTCTCTCTCTGCCTGCCTCCCTGCCTACTTGTGATCTCTCCCAAATAATTAAATGAAATCTACAAAAAAAAAAAAAAGGAGAATGAAAAGGAAAATGTCCCTAGCCATATTTCAAGTCCTCAATGTCCACATGGGGCTCGTAGCAATGGATCTGGATAGTGCTGGTGTAGAACATCTCCACCATGGCAGAAGGTTGATAGGAGAGTGCTCCTCTAGGAAACACAGATGAAAAAGAAGCTCTAACCTCAACACTATTAGACAAGTACCAGCAGGATCCGAATATTTTTTAATTATTATTATTTTTTAAGTAGGCTCACTGCCCAGGATGGAGCCCAGTGTCAGGCTTGAAGTCACAACCCTGAGATCAAGAGCTGAGCCAGAATCAAGAGAGGTCTCTGGGACTGAGCCACCCAGGCACCCCAGAATTTTCATGATAGTCCCAGACTGGACTTGGAAACCTTCATTCTGGTTCCAGTTAACCCGTCCCCATGCGTTGGTGGTTCTCAACGGTGGCCATGTATCAGAAACAAGTGAGAACAGATTGCTGGGCCTCACTCCAGGGTATGTGGAGTCCACATGAGCCTGGGAATCCGCATGTCTAACCAGTTTCCAGGGGATGTTATTGTTGCGGGTCCTGGGAAAACACTTTGTCAACCACTGGTTCCGTCAATTAAATGTCTTTGGTCAAAGTTTTAATGTCTCCTGGCCTGGGTTTCTGCGTTTCCACTGGTCAAATGAGATTACATAATCACCTTGATCCGCGACAGATTTTAGGTTGACAGTGGTTCTGCAACATCGTGACTGGTATTAAAAGTGAAATAAAAGTAACAAGAGACATTCGTAGAATCATTTTTAGGAAGGACGTCAGGATCCTGCACACAGCAACATAGAGCCTAATCCCATCACTTACGGGGAAATCCCACGCAGTGTCCTCCTCGCCCCCAAAGTACCCCCTGAAAGAGAACACTGAATCGAAGAAGGAGAAACAATTCATAAAGCATCTGATCCCGCGTCCCATGGTGACATTTTCCGGGATCCGACACGGATGGCGCACACATCGCCTCCCAGAGTAACAC
This sequence comes from Meles meles, assembly GCF_922984935.1. NCBI lineage: Eukaryota > Metazoa > Chordata > Mammalia > Carnivora > Mustelidae > Meles > Meles meles. The sequence continues at coordinate 122,661,235 of NC_060072.1, forward strand.
CGAAAGGCCAACCGGGAGAGATCCTATCCACTCCTGCGGGGTTCATGGACACCCTGGCTGAGCAGCACACACAGCTCTCCTCAAGGAAGAGCCAGAGGGTGCCTGCCCGCGCCTCCTTCCCAACCCCCGCCAGAGGGCGCTGCTGCCTGAGTTTCCGCCTGCCCGCCCGCCCAGGGCGCTCCTGGCAGCCTTGCGTTCCTGTTTAAGAGCGGCTTGACTGTGCTTCGCGTGCCTCGGGTTCTGGGCGGTCGGATCACGCGCGGCCAAGTGCAGAAAACGCCTCACTAGCTGAGAGCAGGCCCTCAGGAAGAACTTCCATTATCCTGGGCAAGGCACGGAAACAGGCCCTAGGAGGGCCGCGAAGTCTGGGGCAGCGCCACATTAGCCCCTGAGGCCGGCATTGTCACGAGGCATCCCTGCGGGCACGCCGGGTCCCCCGCTGGGAACTTGGGGCTCTCCGCGCTGGGAACCCTCTAGCCCAGGCTCCCCTGCCTCCCCGCCCCCGGGCGCCTGGAACTGCTGACACCAATACCGGACAGGGGCGTGGAAAAAGGGGAAGAGTCGCTGGGCGGCTGTGCCATGAGCCCTGGAGGCCACCACACTTGCAGCCCGAGACCCGGGCAGACCAAAGGATACACCGACGTCGGCCGAGCGCCGGCCCAGGTGTCCCAGCACCATGCGAAGGCGAGTGCCTGCGTGGGACTGGTTCATGTCTCCCGCGAGGATACGAGTCAGCCCAGCCTCAGTCTTCACTCCGACCGGCGGGCGGGGGACAAGCCAAAGGTGCCTGGCCCAGCGCTGGGAACTCCAGGGATTCCGCCTTCTGCGGGGATGCACAGTGCTTCACGGTCCACGCACTGGGACCTTCCGGAGCGGACTTCGTGTCCGCGCGTCCAGCTCCTCCGCGATCACAGAGATCCTGCCACACGCAGGGAAACTGATTTTGGAGGGTTTAGCAACAGGGTTAAGGTCGCCCAATGAGAAACGAGCCAAAACATGACCCACATTTCCAAACTCTTCAGTCTAGTTTACCCCACGTGTCTGTCTCTCTGCTGCTGAAGTAGCAATTCAGATGTTCAGCCCTATAAGTAATGTGCTGTTCAGAATATGCGTTTAATGTATTGGGAATCCAGTGTGAAATATTAGAAACCTGTAACGTGCTGTTCAAAAAAGGCGTTTAATTTGTTGGGAATCCAGTGTGAAATATTAGAAACACATTGGCTTTCATTGAAAAAGGAAAAAAGGTACATGAAATAAATGACTTTGTGAAATGCGTCTGATCCACATAGTCTAATATTATTTTAAATTTCCTTAAGAATTACAAGTTCTAGGGGCGCCTGGGTGGCTCAGTGGGTTAAAGCCTCTGCCTTTGGCTTGGTCATGATCCCAGGGTCCTGGGAGAGAGCCCTGCATCAGGCACTCTGCTCTGCAGGGAGCCTGCTTCCTCTCTCTCTCTGCCTGCCTCTCTGCCTACTTGTGACCTCTGTCTCTCAAATAAATAAAATCTTTTAAAAATGGGGGAATAAAAAAGAGCTACAAGTTCTTTTTCTTTCTTTCTTTTTTTCTAAGTTTATTTGAATAATCTCTACACCCAACTTGGTGTTGGAATTCATGATCCCAGCGTGAGGAGGTACCTGTTCCACCAACCAAGCCAGCCAGAAACTCCTTCCTTCTTCCCTTCCTTTCTCCCTCCCTTCCTTTCTCTTTCTCCCCCTCCCTCGCTGCTTTCCTTCCTTTCCTCCATCTTCCCTCCTTTCCCTAACCCTTCCTCCTTCTTTCTCTCATTTTTTCTCTTTTTCCTTTTTTTCTTTTCTCTTCTTTCTTTCTTGTTTTCTTTCTCTTTCTCTGTCTCTTTTTCTTCTTTTTCCAACAGTTTAAATACTTCAGGGACAAGTAACCAGGATTCCGGCCACCATCATCAAGGTCATACACATCCATCACCTCTCAAAGTTCCCTCCCACACTCTTGCCCTCATTATTTTGTGTGTATGTGGTAAGGACACAACCATAAGATCTACTCTCTTAGCAAATTTTCAGTAGATAATGCAGCATTGCGAGCTAGGGACACTATACTGTATTGTAGATCTCCAGAACTATGTACCTAGCATACCTGAAACTTGGTAGCCTAAAACCATCCCCTCTCTATCCTCCCCTCCCTTCACCTCTAGTAACCACCATTTTCTCTGCTTCTAGGAGTTTGGCTCTTAAATTCCTCCCATAAGTGGTAGCAGGTAGTACTAATCCTGTGATTGGTTTATTTTGCTTAGCATTGTGCCCTCAAGCTAAATCCATGTTGTCACAATGTCATTTGTTGTCACAAACTGCAGGATCTCTTCCCTAATTAGGGTTGGATCACATTCCATTGTGTGTACCTACAGTATTTTCTTTATCCTTTCACTTGATGACAGACACTGAATTTGTTGCCATATCTTGGGTCTTGTGAAAAGTGTTGCAATGAACATAGGAGTGCAGATATCTCTTTGAAATCTAATTTCAGTTCCTTTGGAACTGGAATCCAGTGGGATTCCTCAATCATATGATAGATCTATTTTTAATTTTTTGAGGACCTTCCATATTGTTGCCCATAATGTCTGTAAGAACTAGAAATTCTATCTGCAAAATCTTTCCCATCCAGTCTCTGCAGGTGACTGACACGGCATGTCACTGTTTCTTTGCTCTCCCTCATTTTTCTCATTATTTCTTTGTCTTAAAGAGTAACTTCCAGAATGTCTCACCTTATAAACATGTTTTTTCTTCTTTTCTAAGATTTTATATATTTATTTATTCATTTGAGAGAGAGAGAAAGCAGAGGGAGGAGCAGAGGGAGAGGAACTGGCAGAGTCCTTGCTGAGTGCTGAGCCAGAGGCCAGGCTCGATCTCAAGACCCTAAGACCACCACCTGAGCTGAAGTCAAGAGCCAGCCAGTTCACGCATTGAGCCACCTGGATGCCCCTAAACATGTTAGAGTTTCTTAAGGGATGTCTTTATGGAATGTGGTGAAACTGCCATACTCACGGAGAAAAGCAGGCCAGGACTCAGAAGAGAGTTTCTTAGCTGCTACCTATTTCCTCTGAGGCAGGGTGGACTATCGTCAACACCCAGAGCAAGACTAGCCCTTTGGCCTTCATCTTTGGGTTCTCTCTCCTTTTTCCATGATTCCTCCCCACCCAGACTCTCAGATTTGTTTAGGTTGACAGAAATGTCCTGGGCCTTCCCTCATTAGTGCTTCACCTCATCGCCCACAAATTGATCATCCCAGGGTGGAACATGATCCTGAACTCATTGGCTAGATTGCCAGGGGTCTTCAGGAGAGGCGCTTATGTTTATCATAGTTTAAAGTGAAGTATCTTGCCTTTGGCAGGTAAAGGAAAGGGATTCTCCATCTTTTTGCTTCTGAGAAAAAGGGCTCCTGGACCTGGCATGGGTGAATCTGTGAGTCCTTACCGCCCTCGGTGGAAAGTGGGCACTGCAAATGTAAATTAAATTCAGGCCAACCCAGATTATTTAAAGGTCAAGGCATTTACCCACACAGGCCCTGAAAGTTATTGACTTCCCTGACCAATTGGAAAGACAGTGAGATGAGATTACCTACAGCTGTATTTTTAATGCCCCCCGCAACCAAATTCCTCTTTTTACAAGTGTGTGAATATCCCTGCTGCTCTACTGTGAGCTGGTTTAAGTGGATGTTTTTTAAGAGAGATGAAGGAAATTGAATGCTTCCAATTGTTGTCCTCCTCTTTTAAATTAAAGAATTATGGGTTTAAAATGTCTCATTGAAGATCCCATGGGGGAATTAGAACAATAATTTCTCCCTAGGTAATTTGATGAATGTACCCAGTTTTAAAAACAGTGATTTGGATTATGTGGAATTTCCTTAAGTTCACATCTTTAATAATTGTGCCATTAAAATAAAAATATCTGAGAACATTTGAAATGGAAACACTAATGAAACCAACATTATCACAAGAATGATCATTTCTTTCTCCTTCAGCATTTGGTATTTATTCTTATTAAAGTTGGAATTTTGAAGATCACTTCAAAATCACCTTTTCCCATCCTCTTTAAGCAATGTGCTATGTTTCCCCAAGAACCGAAAGTATCCTTGAAGACAAATATTGAAACACAACAGTTTTCAAAACCATATGAGGAGTAATTCTCCCCACATGTGTAAGAAGTTAAAGAAAATGATTTTTAAAGAATAGATTATTTGAGCAGTTAAAAAAATTAGCAAAACCAAAGAAACTTGAATTAAGTTGTTTAAGAGTTGTGCACACTTATGACCATTTTTTAAAGATTTTATTTTTAAGTAATCTCTGTACCCAGCTCAGGCCAAAGCTCACATCCTGAGACCAAGCATTTCATGCCCCACCAACTGAGCCAGCCAGGTGCCCCCAAACTCTTTCATTATATGAAGGAGAAATTGCAATCAATCCCAGATTCCAATATGCCATTCTTCCCTGAGAAGAAGAGATGATCGTATTCCAGTAATTCAGGACCAAGGTTTAAAGTTGGTCAGATTCATTCATGCATCAAACAGAAGCCAGCATCTTGGCCATTACCTGCAGCTCTCCCCATCCTGGACTGTCTCAGCTCTGGGGGCAATTCAGCACTCCCAGCGAAGGCCAGCCCTCCCCTTGGGCAGTGACACCTATCTCCTGTCTTGACTATTCCAGAACCTTGTGCAAGTGATTCTCCTTTTCTTTTCCACCCTGTTGGATCCCCTCTTCCACCATTAACATAGAAGTCTTCTGTCAGCTTCCCATCTCTTCGAGGCTCCCTGCCTTCAAGATGCCAGTTCCTCCATCTCTCACTCACACATTTCTGCATTCTTTCTGCAGCAAAGCTTGAAAAAATTGTGTACATTTCCTGTCGCCAGTTTTTCTCCTCTCCTTTTCTTTGGAAGCCCATCCATCTCCCATTCTGCCCAAAGTGCCGGTCAAAGTGGACCAGCGATTACCATGTGGTGCTCCCAAAGGTCGATTCTCATTTTGAAGCTATTAGACCCCAAGCATCACAGAACTCAGCAAAACACGCACCCAACTTCCCTCCCTGTTCCTTCTCAGCCTCCTTCACTGGGTCTCCCTCACGCCCAGGGACCTTTGACAATTCTTTTCTATACACACCGCTTTCCTAGTAATCTCCCTCTTGTGACTTTAATTTCCTTCTGTAACCTGATGATCCCCAAAGTTATATCTTTGGCCTGAACTCTCCAGAGGATTCCAGACCCTGCTTCCACATCGTCTAACCGACATCTCAAAACAGAATTCCTGAACTTCTCCCCTCAACAGTCATGCTCACCCACACAAAAAAATGTATATTTATGTCCTAACCCCCAAAAAGGGTGAAAGTGACCTTGTTTGGAAAAAGTATCTTTGTGGGTATGATTAAGGATCTCAAGATGAGATTATCCTGGATAATTTGGGTGAGCTCTCAAACCCAAGGAAATTATCTCTCCTGGTGACGACATCTGACCATCCCCACTCCCTTTCTGCTAGCACCCCTGATGTCTCGTATTTGGTGATGAAACAGAGAGGCAGGAAAGAAGCAAAAAAATTGGAGGAAAGGAAGACACACACACACACACACACACACACGTACCCAAGCAAACAAACACTCCACTCATTTCCATTCCTTTGGACTCGAATTACAATTTTAGAATCTGTCCCATAAAGATCATGGTCTTCGCACACTCCTTGAGCACCTCATTTGTGCAGGGCTGTCTGCAAAGAAGAGGAAAAGAGTGGACAGCCACCCTTCCTGTGAGCAGAGCATTGACGCCCTAGCTGGGGAGAAAGACAGTAAGACTCTCGCAAGGGCAGGCATGCTGCAGGCGGAACTTCTCCCCTGGGTGTGTGTGCAGCCAGAGGAGAGGGAGACAGGCACCAGGAGACTCTGCTGGGGGAAGCAGGTTAACGGTCCTGATGCCAAATTGCCCAAGAATGAAGAGACCTGTCAGTCCTGCTGGAACATTCAGCCTTCCATGGCCCCTTGTGTATATTCCAGCTCGGCATTTATAATTTTCATATATGTACACATGTTCGGGGGCGTCTGGGTGGCTCAGTCACTTAAGCATCTGTCTTGGGCTCAGGTCGGGATCCTGGGGTCCCAGTGGGGAGTCGGCTTCTCCCTCTGCCTCTTCCCTCCACCCGCTTGTATTTTCTCTCACTCACTCTGACATGAACAAATAAAACCTTAAAATATATATTTAAAAATATATATGTATGTATATACATATATATATATATATTTAAGGTCTGATGTTTTGTGATCAAATGTACACAGGCATTGTAGAAAAATGGAAACTAGAGAAATAATTTTTTAAACTAAAATTCACTCATGATCCTGCTCTCCGGGAGAAAACTTGTGTTAAAATCCCTTGTATTTTTCCCCATTCCTATATAGTTGTAACAAGGAGCCTGACGAGGGACTGGATCCCAAGACACTGGGATCAAGCCCTGAGCTGAAGGTAGATTCTTAACTGCCTGAGCCACCCAGGAATCCTAAATAGCTATTTTTAAAATCCTCAGATCTTGGGGCACCTGGCTTGCTCAGTCTAAGGAGCATGAGACTCCTTGTCTCAGGCTCATGAGTTCAAGCCCACGTGGGGTGTAGAGATTATTTACATAAAGTTCAAAAAAAATCCTCAAATCTTACTAGCTAGGGTATGGATGTACAATATCGAGGTTTTCAACATTCCAAGTATTAGTACAGAAAAAAACTTAAGGTAATGGACTGGAGATATTTGGGAATATCTTCAGTATTTATCTATATATGAGCAACTGAGTATCCTGCAGCCATGCAATGGAAACCACAGGGGCGTCGGGGTGGCTGAGTTGGTTAAAGCCTCTGCCTTCAGCTCAGGTCATGATCTCAGGGTCCTGGGATTGAGCCCTGCATTGGACTCTCTGCTCAGCGTGGAGCCTGCTTTCCTTCCTCTCACTCTGCCTGCCTCTCTGAATTCTGTCAAATAAGTAAACCCTACATTAGGGTTAACATGAATGTGAATATTTCTGTGATCTATGATTGGGAATTATGATAGAAAATGATAGGAAGTTATGTCTAGGACATAGTAACTGAGAAGAAACACTTTGCACAACTATATATGTATATATTATGTAAAACTAATTATATATGTGACTATATATATATATATACATAAGTATATGCCAATTTTTTAAAAAAGATTATTTTAGAAAGACAGATAACACGAGTGGGTGAGGGGAAGAGGGGGAGGGAGGAGAAAAGCAGACCTCCTACTGAGCATGGACCAGACTCAGGGCTCCATCTCAGGATCCTGAGATCAGGAGCTGAGCTGAAGTCTTAGATGCCCAACCGAATGAGCCACCCAGGGGTTCCTATGCCAATTTTTTGAAAGTTGCTCCTCTCATTTGGTATTTCTCTTAGTTTAGCTCACCTCAGTGATTTTTTTAAAATACTTTATTTATTTATTTGACCGACAGAGATCAAAGTATGCAGAGAAGTAGGCAGAGAGAGAGGAGGAAGTAGGTGTGCCACCAAGCAGAGAGTCTGACAGCGGGCTTGATCCTAGGACCCTGGGATTATGACCTGAGCCAAGGGCAGATGCTTTAACCCACTTAGCCCCCCAGGCACTCCTTACCTCAATGATTTTATAGCTGGAAGTTCTTGCATACTATAAAATCTGCCATGGTAAAGCTGTGGCTAGATTCAAGGCACTCTGATCACCTGAAATCATCTGATCGTCTGGGGATGTCCCCACCCGCCACTTGACAGTGTCACAATGTCTGCAGTTTATTTATGACAGTGACCCTACCAAAACAACAAAGGAATGTTTACGTCTATGTCCATATGTGTGCGTGTCTGTGTGCATATGTTCTACATACGCAGGTGTGGTAGGATATCAGCAACTTAACATTTCTAGAGGTATCTGTTCTACTATTGTGTTAGTTCTTGCTTAAACTTGCTCAAAATAAAAAGTTGGGAAACAGAAAGAAATGTCATCTGGATTTTAAACACCCCACAAACTTACTGGAAGGGGATTTACTAGACTGATTTGACTCTCTGAGGTGGATGATTTCTATTTAATTTTACTTTTAAAATTTTTAAAGATGTCTTCATTTCTTAGAGAGAGACTCTCATGCACCTGTGCAGGGGAGTAGGGGAGGGGGAGAAAGAGAGAATCCAAATAGACTTCCTACTAAGTTCTGAGCCCAATGTGGGACTTGAACCCATGACCCTGAGGTCACAACCTAAATGGAAACCAAGAGTCAGATGCCCAACCAACAGAGCCACCAGGGTACCCCTTTATTGATAACTTCCTAATGTCCTGGTTAACAGTCTCATATTAATACTTGAGAAATCCGTTATAGATATATCTGATTCGTTTGTGTGTGTGTGTGCGTGTGTGTGTGTATGTGTTTTAGATTTTATTTATTTATTTGACAGACAGAGATCACCAGTAGGCAGCAATGCAGACAGAGAGAGAGGAGGAAGCAGGCTCCCTGCTGAGCCGAGAGCCCAACACGGGGCTCGATCCCAGGACCCTGAGACCATGACCTGAGCTGAAGGCAGAGGCTTAACCCACTGCGCCACCCAGGCGCCCTTGGACCTCATTTTTTAAGATCTTCTTTGCTAAAGTGAAGTCTGAGTAGATGTCTCAACAAACAATAAGAACAGGAAAAAATGTAGCCAATGCTCTTATTTCACTCCCTAACTACCCCCATGAAGCTCCATCTTGTAAATGAAGAAACTGAGGTCTAAGATGTGGAGGGACAGGCACAGCGAGTAAATAACACAGCTGGGATATCACCTCTGGCCTGTCTGAGGAGGATTCCTAAGGGAATCTCCAAGGAAAGCTGAGGACTGTTCTGGTTTTGCTTTGTCTTCTTTGGTGCTGTCGCTGGTCTGGGACATCGCCTGGAAATGCGGGTTTTAGACCATGAGGAGAGACTCCAAGGCACCTGGTGAGGAGAAAAGCGTTTCTTCAGAGGGTGAGCCACCCCTGCAAGACTGATTCACAAAGCACCCGGATTCTGTGATGAACTGTGTGCAGAACGGACTGTTCTGCCTCTGCTCAGGACTGACTGGCACCACATGGCCCTGAAGGCAGGAGCACCCAGCTGTGGGTGGACTTCCTACGTGGCCACTTTCGAAATCTTTGCAAGTGGGGAGAAGACTTTGCCTTCAGATTATTAGGGTGGGGTGTTGCAACAGTCCCTCAGAACAACGTATTACTTAAAATAGAACCCATGGGAAATTTTACTCGTTACCAAGGATGATTAGATATAGCCTTAAGAAAAACACATACTGGGGCACCTGGGTGGCGCAGTGGGTTAAAGCCTTTGCCTTCCACTCAGGGCATTATCCCAGAGTCCTGGGATCAAGTCCCATATGGGCTCTCTGCTCAGTGGGGGGCTGCTTCCTCCTCTCTCTTTCACTCTCTCTCTGCCTGCCTCTGCCTGCTTGTGATCTCTGTCAACTAAATACATAACATCTTTCTTTATTAAAAAGAAGAATAACACATACTGGCAACAGGCCTTTGGGGGAGACGACGATATAGGGCCTTGAAGCTGAGCAGCAGGGGACGCTTCATTTTCCCGTTATCTCCCCTTTCTCCCCGGAGAGCTCCTGTGGCTAGTTAGATAAGTCCTTTGAATGTGCTTGTTCAACTATAAACTTTCTACTGCTTGACCAGACATATTTTGCCTTCCTTCTTGTTTATCTACAAGGCTAATGTTTGGCCTTCTTTGGATCTTTTGTGGGTTACTGTTTCTATCTAATAAAAGAGGGACTGAGGAGTTTTTCAGGACAGTCTTTTCTACTGCTGTCCCCTGCTCCCTTTCTTTGTGGCTGACTTGTTTGTGCCTCAGTCTTCTCCCGAGCACCGTCAGGAAGTGGCAGAGTGTATACTCCTTTCTAGTATCTTAGGACATTTGAGTGTTTTCTTTTTTCTGTATTAAAATTTTTTTATTTTGTTTTTTAAGATTTTGGCAAAATGCACATAATAGAGGAGTTACCATTACACTACCATTAAGTCAAAGTTACTATGAATGCCTCAACCATTAGACTTAGCCCTTTCTACAACCATCACCCCATTCACGTAGGCCTCTCTCCATTTTCCCAAACTGAAACTCTGTCCCTATGAAACAATAACTCCCCATCCTCCCTGCCTCCAGCCCCTGGCCATTCTGCTGTCTCTATGAACGTGACTGCTCTAGCTACCTCATAGAGATGGACTCATGCACTGTTTTTGCTTGTGAATGGCGTTCTTTCTTTGGCATAACATCCTCATGGAGCATCCATGTGGTGGCATGAGTCAGAATTTCCTCCCTTTTTAAGGCTGAATAATATTCCACGATGTGTATACCCATTGGTTTATCCACTCACCTCTTGACATACAGTTGCTCCTGCCTTTTGGCTACTCTAAGCAATGCTGTTGTGAACACAGGCATACAGACATCTCTTGGAGACTTTGTTTTCAGTTAATTTAGATATCCACCCAGAAATGGAGCTGCTAGATCGGATCAGTGCCTTTCTTTTTTTTTTTAGGATTTTATTTATTGATTTGAACATGAGAGAGAGAACACAAATGCAAGCATGAGTGGAGGGAAGGGCAGAGGCAGAGGGAGAAGCAGGTTCCCCGCTGACCAGGGAGTGTGTCGTGGGACTTGATCCCAAGACCCCAGGATCATGACCTTAGTCCAAGGCAGAAACAACTGACTGAGCCACTAGGCACCTCCAGTGCATTTTTTTAAAGATTTTTCTTTTTAAGATTTTATTTACTTGAGATATTACAAGTAGGCAGAGAGACAGGCAGAGAGAGAGGGGGAAACTAGCTTCCCGCTGAGTAGAGAGCCCAGTGAATAGCTCGATCCCCAGACCCTGAGATCATGACCTGGGCCAAAGACAGAGTGTTAACCCACTGAGACTCCCAGGCACCCCGCTTTAATTTTTAATGCAAGTTTCTATCTTTCTTTCCTTTTTTAAAAAATTCAGTTAGTTAGTTCGTTTGCTTTTAGTAGTCTCTAAACCAATGTAGGGCGCCAAATCCCAACCCCAAGATCAAGAGTTGAATGCTCTTCCAATTGAGCCAGCCAGGTACACCTGCATCAGTGCATTTTTAATAGAGATGTGTTTCCTAGTATCCAGACTGTCCTAGCCACAGCTACATCATCTGGTCAGCTTTTCTCCCAGCCTTTGCTTCACCTAACCCATACCTCTTGGTCCTCAACCTTCATCCCCCACACCCTGACATGCTTGATTTGGACTACTATCTACTGCTAACATTATTTAAGGGAGAAGCTGATTATGCTGAGAAATCATTGGATCAGGGCAGTGCACCTGATCTAAAATGAGCCAGTGAGATTCTTTCCTCGGAATCTGGAGTTTCAGTTGCACAATACAGTGATTCACCTATTCTGTACGTCACTCATGATGATCAAAACAAGTGCATTCCTTAAGCCCTTCACCTGTTTTACCCATCCTCACCCCACCCCCCAGTAAGCAGCAGTTTGTTTTCTATAGCTGAGAATCTGTGTCTTGGTTTGTCTCTCTTTTTTTACTTTCAGTGTTTGTTACATTTCCTAAATTCCACATTTGAGTGAGATCCTATGGTATTTGTTTTTCCCTGAGGGACTGATTTTCTTACCATTATACTCTCTAGCTCCATCCATGTCATTGCAAATGGCAAGATTTCATTGTTTTTTATAGTTGGTTAATATTCCATTGTGTATACATATCGCCTCTTCTTTATCCCTTGATCAATTGATGGACACTTGGGCTCTTTCCATCATTTGGCTGCTGTAAATAATGCTGCTATAAACAGGGGTGCACATAACCCTTTTGAATTCGTGTTTCTGTATTTGGGGGGTAAATGCCTCAGTAGAGTGATTGCTGGATCTTAGGGTAGTTCTATTTTTAACGTTTTGAGAAACTTCCATACTGTTTTCCAGAGTGGCTGTACCAGTTTTCATTCTCACCAATACTTGTTTTTCCATGCATTTTTTATGTTAGCCATTCTGAAAGGTGTGAGGTGATGTCTCATTGCCGTTTTGATTTGCATATCCCTAAGGATAAGTGATGTTGAGCATCTTTTTATTTTTTTAAAATATTTTATTTTTATTTATTTGACAGACAGAGATCACAAGTAGGCAGAGAGGCAGGCATGGGGGCGGGGCGGGGCGAAACATAATCCCTGCTGAGCAGAGAGCCCCATGTGGGGCTGGATCCCGGGACCCTGGTGTGATGACCTGAGCCAAAAGCAGAGGCTTTAACCCACTGAGCCAGCCAGGCACCCTGTCGTGTGTCTTTTCATTCATCTTATTGGCCATCTGTATGTCCTTGGAGAGTTGTCTGTTCATTTCTTCCCCCCATTTTTTTAGTTGGATCATTTGTTTTGGGGCTATTGAGTTGCAGAAGTTCTTCATAGATTTAGGATACTAAACCTTAGTCAGATATGTCATTTGCAGATACCGTCTCCCATACCATATGTTGCCTTTTAGTTTTGTTGTGTTTCCTTTGCAATGCAGGAGCTTTTTATTTTGATGTTGTCACAATACTTTATTTTTGCTTTTTATTTCCCTTGTCTCAGGAGACATATGTAGAAAAATGTTGCTATGGCTGATGTCAGAGAAGTTACTGCCTGTGCACTCTGCTAGGATTTTAATGGTTTCCTTTCTCACATTTAGGTCTTTAATCCATTTCAAATTTACTTTTATAAATGATGTAAGAAAGTGGTCCAGTTTCATTCTTTTGCATATAGCTGCTCAGTTTTCACAGCACCATTTGTTGAAGAGACTTTTTCCCATTGTTCGTGCCTTATCCAAGATTAATTGACCATATAATTGTGGGCTTATTTCTGGGGTCTTTATTCTGTTCCATTGATCTGTGTGTCTTTTTTTGTGCAGTACTATACTGTTTTGACTACAGCTTTGTCATACAATGTAAAGTCTGGAATTGTGATATGTCCAGTTTTGGTTTTCTTTTTCAAAATTGTTTTGGCTACTTGTGGTCTTTTGTGATTCCATATAAATTTTAGGATGGTTTAAGTTTGTTGAAAAATGTTGTTGGTATTTTGATAGGGATGGCAAGGAATCTGAAATTTAAACAGAGGTTTATACTGTCTGACTACTCTGTTGGACTGGAGAGACATCAACTCAGCACTGTGGTGAAAGCCCATTTCTAGCATCAGCTGGGACCCAGGAGAAGCTAGTTTGTGGGGAGAGAGGTTGAAGCAGCTGCTGGAGAAGGGGAGACTTGGATTCCCTGAAGCACAATGTCCCTGGCCAGGGGGCCTGAGGTCCAACTCTCTCCATGTCATGGAGTGACCCAGGATCCTCATCATAAAGGTCCCCCTGTGCTCATACTGGTTCTGCAACCAAGGTTTGAACTTGCCCAACTCAAACAGATTCAGACTTAATGACTTGCTTCTGTATTGGTATCTGCTATTTTTGAAGGAGAAAACAAAATAAAACAAAACAAAACAAATTCCTCAAACCCCCTTGCTTATTAGCCTAGTGCAATCAAACACATTGTGGTTTTACCACCAAGAGTCCATTTGCATGAACTTTTAAAAATTAATGTTTAACTACTGGAATATATGAACACATTCCCTTTATAGTAATTAAATTATTATAGATGTTTCTATAGAACGGTTTACATATAACAGTAAAGTACCATTAGGGTTTTTTTTGTTGTTGTTGTTTGTTTATTTTCATCGTAACAGTGTTCATTGGTTTTGCACCACACCCAGTGCTCCATGCAGTACGTGCTCTCCCTATTACCCACCACCTGGTTCCTCAACCTCCCCCCACCCTTCAAAACCCTCTGGGTGTTTGTCAGAGTCCATAGTCTCTCATGGATCATCTCCCTTCCAGTTTCCCTCAACTCCCTCTCCTCTCCTTCTCACCATGTCCACCGTGTTCTTTTTTGTGCTCCACAAATAAATGAGACCATATGATACTTGACTCTCTCTGCTTGACTTATTTCGCTCAGCATAATCTCTTCCATTCCCGTCCAAGTGGCTACAAAAGTTGGGTATTCATCCTTTCTGATGGAGGCATAATACTCCATTGTGTATATGTACCACATCTTCCTTATCCATTCATCTTTTGAAGGGCATCTTGGTTCTTTCCACAGTTTGGCGACCGTGGCCATTGCTGCAATAAACATTGGGGTACAGATGGCCCTTCTTTTCACTCCACCTGTATCTTTGGGGTAAATACCCAGCAGTGCAATTGCAGGGTCATAGGGAAGCTCTAGTCTTAATTTCTTGAGGAATCTCCACACTGTTCCATTAGGGGTTTTTAATTCTCCTATCTTAGTTAACAATCAGTACATTGCAGACACATGTATGAGCCCAGAGACAACCCCCCATCACCACCCTTTGTGCTGAGGGCTCTCATAGCCCAGAGGTAGTTCCTTGAAGTCAGAAAGCATGTCCTAATCATCTTTATGTGATTCATGTGTAGTGTATGCCTGCACACAGTGTGTGGATAATTGAATGAATGAATGAAATCAGGAGATTGGACTACATGATCCTTAAGACCTTCTCTGTTATGGGGCGCCTGGGTGGCTCAGTCAGTTAAGTGTCTGCCTTCGGCTCAGGTCATGATCTCAGGGTCCTGGGATCGAGCCCCACATTGGGCTCCCTACTCATCGGGAAGCCTGCTTCTCCCTCTCTCACTCCCCCTGCTTGTGTTCCCTCTCTCACTGTGTCTTTATCAAATAAATAGATAAAAATCTTTTAAAAAAAAAGCTTCTCTGTTATGTCTTATGTATTCTGATTCTATAAACTATTCATTCCCCACTATTTATCAATGGATTGCTTGACACGTTTTCTGTGCATTCAATAGGATCCCTTTACAGTGCTAACTAACATAAACATGATCAATATCTATATTAAAGATTACTCTTGCTGTTGCCACTGTTGCATTTCAAGAAATACAAGTTGAATTGTAGAATAGCTGAAATTTTGGAAAAATTTGAGGTTCTCAACATTATATGGAGTAAAATCATTCACTGAAATTGTATAAATGATCATTTAATGCGTTATGCCAATGACCAAGTGGCAAGGACTCTGCAGCCCAGTTGTTGGGGTTCCAATCGTGGCCCCACCACTTGCTAGCCATGTGACTTTAGGAATGTTACTTAACCTTTCTGTGCTGAGTTGTCTGCTTTATAAAATAGGGATAATGATTGTGTTTCAACTGTAGAGTTGTTGCAAGAATTAAAAGCATCAATATGGGAAACATAGGTGGCTCAATCAGTTCAGTGCCCAGATCTGGACTTTGGGTCAGGTTATGATTTCAAGGTCATGAAATCAAGCCCTGCATCAGGCTGTGCACTGGGCATGGAGCCTGTTTAAGATTCTCTCTCTCCTTCCTCAACCCCTCCTTCTGTTCTCTCTTTTATATATATATATATATATATATATATATATATATATATATAATATGTATATATATTAATAAATACATGAATATATATATATATTAATAAATACATGAATATCGTTTTAAGCATCAATACAAGTTCAGGGCTTACAGCAGTGCTTGGTGCATAGTAAGGCATAATACAGGTGTTAGCTGCTGCTGCTTTTAATTAAAGGAGAAATTGAAATTATTCAAACATAATCAACTGCCAAGGCACCCCATACATGGTACAGACTGGCCTCAGAGGAACCTCAGAGGTTACTTCCTTAGCAGTGCATGGCCAGAAACACAGCCCAAAACACAGGGCGTCCGTATGCTGAAGGAAGGGGAAGACTCAGCAGTTCAATTGCTAAACTTCCTCCTCACTCTTCCTCCCACAGTAGTGACTCCAGAAAGCCTCTGTGTAAATGCCCTAGGATAAAGGAGCAGGCTGTTTGTGGTGACACACTGGCCATTTGCCATGCACTCCCTGCTCTTTCCTGCCTGGTGTCCCTGTCTCTCTTTCTGGTCTCCTGGGGCAGCATTCCCCACTTAAGGGTTGGGACATCTGTACGTTCCTGGAGGGCTCAGTTGGCTAAGCATCTGCCTTTGGCTCAGGTCATGATCCCAGGGTCCTTGTGTCAAGTCACTGGCACGGAACTCTCTGCTCAGTGGATAGCCTGCTTCTGCCTCCTCCCTCTGCCTGATGTTCCCTCTGCTTGTGCACTCTCTGTCAAATAAATAAATAAAATCTTTAACAAGGGTTGGGATATCTACTTCTGCCTGATGTTTCAGGAATTGCGACTAAGATAGACATTTCCCATTGCATATCCTCCAAGCTTCACCAAGGAAAATAAACCACAGCCCATGGTTTTCTTTGGAATTGTGAGTAAAGAGCATCTGTAAGGGGACGCCTGGGTGGCTTAGTAGGTTAAGCGTCCACCTTTCTCTCAGGTCATGATCCTAGGGTCAGGGGATCAAGTCCTGCATCCCGTCCCTGCTCAGCTGGGAGCCCGCTTCTCCCTCTGCCTGCTGCTCCCCTGCTTGTGCTCTATCTGCGTCTCTCTTTGACAAATAATTAAAATCTTCAAAAGAAAATAAAACAGAAAACATTGTTTTTCCTTACCTTAGTGGTGCTGTCTGATATCTTCTCTGTTTTTTCTTCTTCATTCTGTTTTATTTTAAAGATTCTTTTCATTTGACAGACAGACATCACAAGCAGGCAGAGAGAGAAGCAGGGAAAGCAGGCTCTCTGCTGAGCAGAGAGCCCGAAGTGGGGCTCATCCCAGGACCCTGGGTCATGACCTGAGCCAAAGGCAGAGGCATTAACCCATTGAGCCAAGCAGGCGCCCCTCATTCTATTTGATTTTATAATTTTATTTTAAAATTGAGGTTATGGGGCACCTGAATGGTGCAGTCAGTTGAGCCTCTGACTGTTGATTTCAGCTCAAGTCACAGTCCCAGGGTTGTGAGATCCAGCCAGCATTGGGCTCTGTACTGGACAGTGAACCTGCTTGATTTTCTCTCCTTCTCCCTCACCTCCCTATGCTTTCTTTCCCTCTCAAAGGAAAGAAAAACCAAAAAACCGGAGGTGTGACCTACTGCAGTATTGGCAGTGACTCCATACTGATTCATCACCGCAGCCCTAAGAATGCTGCAGCAGGCCAGAGCTCCCAGGGGCCATCGTGTGCTTCCCAGATGATCAGCGATGAGCCTGTATTGCTCGAAGACTGAGACAGGTACCTAGGACAGGCCTGAGAGAGCCAGTAGAGACACAGACCTTCCCTTCATCAAGTTCACAGTGGGTTTTACTGTTCCCTGGCAGGTAGACTATGAAATCCAGATGTGTGGCTGTTGTAGTAGATGAAAATATTTTGTCCATCTTCTTTCTTTTTGCTACCTGATCTTGCTTTGAGGCAATCCCACCCCACCATGAAGTGTGGTCTTAGGGCAGGTGGCAAACAGAACCAGGAAGTCCCATGCTCTGATTCTACCTCTGTGGCATCCAGGCATGGTGTGTGGCTCAGACTCTGTACCTAGGGCTTTGAATCCAAAGCAGGGACCCCAAGGACAGGGCAGTGGATGGTGGGGGAGGACATCCATCACCATAGCCACTGTGCTGTGCTCCTGTCCACGGCACACCTGGCCGCATAGCATTTCCCTAAGTCCTAGAGAGCCTGCTAATACTGTCTGATTTCTGTTTCCCACGCTTAGGGTCAGCTTCTGTTGTTTGCACCAAGATTTCTGGTGGATACCAATGTGCATATTTAAGCAGTGTCCTGGAGTACTGTGTATCACCCACACCATCTCAGAGCATCCTCCTTCTGGGCTATATGTTACACCAGAGGACATGGGATAATTCTACACAGGGTGTCCCTAAAGTTAATCTACATTAACAATTGGCCACATCAGTATAACAAATGACATGGAGGACATTGGGAGATGGAGAGGAGAAGGAAGTTGAGGGAAATTGGAAGGGGAGGCGAAGTGTAAGAGACTATGGACTCTGAAAATCAACCTGAGGGTTTTGAAGGGGCGGGGTGGGAGGATGGGGGAACCAGGTGGTGGGTAATATGGAGGGCACGTATTCCATGGAGCACTGGGTGTTGTGCAAAAACAATGAATGCTGTTATGCTGAAAAATAAATAAATAAATAAAAAATCAGATTAAAAAAAATTGGCCACATCAGGGAAGAAAAAACAAACAGTTGTGCATCACATAAGGAAGCAAGCTGTGCCTTGCATGAGGGCAAGGCCAGGCTCCCAACACCTTCCTGTTCATCTCAAAGAAAAAGGGAAGTGCTCTGAAGCATTGTTCCCTCACTGCCTGGTAGAGCTTTTTGTCAAGGGCCATGATAATTGTTGCTTTCCTAAATACACAGACTCATCCTGTGCAGGGTAGTCATAAAAGAACCCCAGGGTCAAGTCTGGCAGATATCCTGTTTCTGTGAATGGAGTTTTATTGGATCCTAGCCACACCTCTTTACTTAGCTGTTGTCCCTGACTGCTCTCCTGCTGTACAAGCAGAGCTGAGTCCATGCGACACAGAGAGTATAGCTTGTGAAGCAGAAAATATTTACTATCTGGCTCTTGATAGTAAAGAGCCAGATCCTTCACAGAAAAGGATCACCAGCTCCCAAGCAAGGGCAGAAATCCCTAAAATAACCAAGAGAAAGGTTGTATTTCTGAGTGTCCAGTTTCTAGGTTGCTCACAGTTTCTTCCTGTTATCTTTTTTTTTTTTTTGGTTAAGATTTTATTCATTGATGTGAGATAGAGAGAGAGAGCACAAGCTGGAGGAGGGCCAGAGAGAGAGGGAGAAGCAGACTTCCCACTGAGCAGGGAGTAAGAGGTGGGAACTCGATCCCAGGACCCTGAGATCATGACCTGAGCTGAAGGCAGATGCTTCGTGGAATATTACACAGCCACAGAAAAGAATGAAATCTTACAATTTGCGACAACATGGGTGGAATGTGAGAGTATTACGTTAAGTAAAATACGTTGGAAAAAGACAAATACTATATTTCATAATACCATATTTCACAAATACTATATTCTTATCTGAAATCTAAAAAAAAAAAAAACAAAAAAAAAAACCAAAATAAAAACCCGAGAAACCGAAACCAACAAAATTAATCTCAAAGATACAGAGAATACATTAGTGGTTACCAGAGGAGAAGGGGTAAATGGTATGAGGGAGGCAACTGTATGGTGATGCTTGGTAACTAGACTTGTAATGGTGATCACACTGTAGTGTATACGGATGTTGAATTACAGAGCTGTACATCTGGACCTTATACACACATAGATATCTATATACATATGTATATATGTATATAAGTGAACAAGGGGACGTCTTAGTGATGTCAAGCATCTTTTCAAGTGTCTTTGGCCACCTGTCTCCTTTGGAGAAATGTCTGTTAGGTTTCCACACATTTTTTAAAAATTTTTTTAAAGATTTTATTTATTTGAGATCAGAGGAAGAGTCAGGATGGCGGAGAAGTAGCAGGCTGAGACTGCATCAGGTAGCAGGAGATCAGCTCGATAGCTTATCTAAACATTGCAAACACCTACAAATCCAACAGGAGATCGAAGAGAAGAAGAACAGCAATTCTAGAAACAGAAAATCAACCACTTTCTGAAGGTAGGACTGGCGGAGAAGTGAATCTAAAACAATGGGAAGATAGACCGTGGGGGAGGGGCCGGCTCCCGGCAAGCGGTGGAAGAACGAAGCACAAAATCAGGACTCTTAAAACTCTGTTCCACTGAGGGACATTGCTCCAGAGGCTAAACCAGGGTGAAGCCCACGCGGGGACAGCGTGGCCCCAGGTCCCGCAGGGTCACAGAAGGATCGGGGGTGTCAGAGTGTCACAGAGCTCGCAGGTATTAGAACAGAGAAGCCAGCTACAGAGACAGAGCCGAGGACTGAACTCTCAGCTCTGGGTTACCTTGAACTGGTCACGGGCTGGGTGAGCTCGGAGCCCGGCTAGAGGCTGGGGATATGGGAGTGATTGGGTGCTATCCTCTGGGGACACACTGAGGAGTGGGTCCCTGGGCTCTCGGCACCTCTGGGCCGGAGACTAGGAGGCTGCTATTTTCATTCCCATCATCCGGAACTCTATGGAAAGCGTTCAGGGAACAGAAGCTCCCAAAAGTGAACCCGAGACGATTACTTAGTCTGGCCCCTGGTAAGGGCGGTGCAATCCTGCCTCGGGCAAAGACACTTGAGAGTCACTACAACAGGCCCCTCCCCCAGAAGATCAACAAAATATCCAGCCAGGACGAAGTTCTTCTATCAAGAAAAGCAGGTTCAATTCCCAAGACAGCAGCGCAATTCCAGAGGAGGAGAAAGCAAAGCACGGAACTCATGGCTTTCTCCCCATGATTCTTTAGTCTTGCGGCTAATTCAATTTTTTTTTCAATTTTTTTTCTTTTTTTCTTTTTTCTTCTTCTGCTAAGTTTTTTAAAACCTTTACCCTATTCTTTTTTAACGTTTTTTGACTAGGTTATCTAAACATATATATTTTTTCTTTCTTTTTTATATTTTTTCTTTGTTTTATTTTTAAAATTTTTTTCTTTTTTTTCCTGAACCTCTTTTTATCCCGTTTCTCCCCCCCACAATTTGGGGTTTCTTCTGATTTGGTTACAGCGCAATTTTCTGGGGTCTTTGCCACCCTTTTAGTATTTTATTTGATCCTTCATATCCTCAGCTGGACAAAATGACAAGGCAGAAAAAATCACCACAAACAAAAGAACAAGAGACTGTACCGAAGGCTAGGGACCTAATCAACACAGACATTGGTAATATGTCAGATCAAGAGTTCAGAATGACGATTCTGAACGTTCTAGCTGGGCTCGAAAAAGGCATGGGAGATATTAGAGAAACCCTCTCTGGAGATATAAAAGCCCTTTCTGGAGAAATTAAAGAACTAAAATCTGACCAAGTTGAAATCAAAAAAGCTATTAATGAGGTGCAATCAAAAATGGAGGCTCTCACTGCTAAGATCAATGAGGCAGAAGAAAGAATTAGTGATATAGAAGACCAAATGACAGAGAATAAAGAAGCCGAGCAAAAGAGGGACAAACAGCTATTGGACCACGAGGGGAGAATTCGAGAGATAAGTGACACCATAAGGCAAAACAACATTAGAATAATTGGGATTCCAGAAGAAGAAGAAAGAGAGAGGGGAGCAGAAGGTCTATTGGAGAGAATCATTGGAGAGAATTTCCCTAATATGGCAAAGGGAACAAGCATCAAAATCCAGGAGATGCAGAGAACCCCCCTCAAAGTCAACAAGAATAGGTCCACACCCCGTCACCTAATAGTAAAATTGACAAGTCTTAGTGACAAAGAGAAAATCCTGAAAGCAGCCTGGGAAAAGAAGTCTATAACATACAGTGGTAAAAATATTAGATTGGCAGCAGACTTATCCACAGAGACCTGGCAGGCCAGAAAGAGCTGGCATGATATATTCAGAGCACTAAACCAGAAAAACATGCAGCCAAGAATACTCTATCCAGCTAGGCTATCACTGAAAACAGAAGGAGAGATCAAAAGCTTCCAGGACAAACAAACACTGAAAGAATTTGCAAACACCAAACCAGCTCTACAGGGAATATTGAAAGGGGTCCTCTAAGCAAAGAGAGAGCCTAAAAGAAAGGTACAGAGACAATATACAGTAACAGTCATCTTACAGGCTAATGATGTCACTAAATTCATATCTCTCAATAGTTACCCTGAATGTTAATGGGCTAAATGCCCCAATCAAAAGACACAGGGTGTCAGAATGGATAAAAAAACAAAACCCATCAGTATGTTGCCTACAAGAAACTCATTTTAGACGTGAAGACACCTCCCAATTTAAAGTGAGGGGGTGGAAGACAATTTACCATGCTAATGGGCATCAGAAGAAAGCTGGGGTGGCAATCCTTATATCAGATCAATTAGATTTTAAGCCAAAGACTATAATAAGAGATGAGGAAGGACACTATATCCTACTCAAAGGATCTGTCCGAACAATTTTAAATATCTATGCCCCTAACGTGGGAGCAGCCAACTATATTAATCAATTAATAACAAAATCAAAGAAACACATCAATACTAAGACAATAATAGTAGGGGACTTAAACACTCCCCTCACTGAAATGGACAGATCATCCAAGCAAAAGATCAACAAGGAAATAAAGGCCTTAAATGACACACTGGACCAGATGGACATCACAGATATATTCAGAACATTTCATCCCAAAGCAACAGAATACACATTCTTCTCTACTGCACATGGAACATTCTCCAGAATAGATCCCATCCTGGGTCCTAAATCAGGTCTCAAGCGGTATCAAAAGATTGGGATCATTCCCTGCATATTTTCAGACCACAATGCTCTGAAGCTAGAACTCAATCATAAATGGAAAGCTGGAAAGAACCCAAATACATGGAGACTAAACAGCATCCTTCTAAAGAATGAATGGGTCAACCAGGAAATTAAAGAAGAATTGAAAAAATTCACGGAAACAAATGATAATGAAAACACAACAGTTCAAAATCTGTGGGACATAGCAAAGGCAGTCCTGAGAGGAAAATATAAAGCGGTACAAGCCTTTCTCAAGAAACAAGAAAGGTCCCAACTACACAACCTAACCCTAGACGTAAAGGAGCTGGAGAAAGAACAAGAAAGAAACCCTAAACCCAGCAGGAGAAGAGAAATCTTAAAGATCAAAGCAGAAACCAATGAAATAGAACCCCCCCCCAAAAAAAGAAAAAAGAAAAAAAAGAGAAAAAAGAAAAAGTCAATGAACTTAGGAGATGGTTCTTTGAAAGAATCAAAAAGATGGATAACCCCCTGGCCAGACTTATCAAACAGAAAGGAGAAAGGACCCAAATAAATAAAATCATGAATGAAAGAGGAGAGATCACAACTATCACCAAAGAAATACAGACAATTATAAGAACATACTATGAGCAACTCTCCGCCAACAAATTTGACAATCTGGAAGAAATGGATGCATTCCTAGAGACATATAAACTACCACAACTGAACCAGGAAGAAAGAGAAAACCTGAATAGGCCCATAACCAGTAAGGAGATTGAAACAGTCATCAAAAATCTCCAAAAAAACAAAAGCCCAGGGCCAGACAGCTTCCCAGGGGAATTCTACCAAACATTTAAAGAAGAACTAATTCCTATTCTCCTGAAACTGTTCCAAAAAATAGACATGGAAGGAAAACTTCCAAACTCATTTTATGAGGCCAGCCTCACCTTGATCCCAAAACCAGACAAGGATCCCACCAAAAAAAAGAACTACAGACCAATATCCTTGATGAACACAGATGCAAAAATTCTCACCAAAATACTAGCCAATAAGATTCAACAGTACATTAAAAGGATTATTCACCAGGACCAAGTGGGATTTATTCCAGGGCTGCAAAGTTGGTTCATCATCCGCAAATCCATCAGTGTGACACAACACATTAATAAAAGAAAGAACAAGAACCATATGATACTCTCCATAGGTGCTGAAAAAGCATTTGACAAAGTACAGCATCCCTTCCTGATCAAAACTCTTCAAAAGTAGGGATAGAGGGCACATACCTCAATATTATCAAAGCCATCTATGAAAAACTCACCGCAAATATCATTCTCAATTCAGAAAAACTGAAAGATTTTCTGCTAAAGTCAGGAACACGGCAGGGATGTCCATTATCACCACTGCTATTCAACACAGTACTAGAAGTCCTAGCCTCAGCAATCAGACAACAAAAAGAAATTAAAGGCATCCAAATCAGCAAAGAAGAAGTCAAACTATCACTCTTCGCAGATGATATGATACTATATGTGGAAAGCCCAAAGGACTCCACTCCAAAACTGCTAGAACTTGTACAGGAATTCAGTAAAGTGTCAGGATATAAAATCAATGCACAGAAATCAGTTGCATTTCTGTACACCAACACCAAGATAGAAGAAAGAGAAATTCAGGAGTCAATCCCAATTACAATTGCACTCAAAACTGTAAGATACCTAGGAATAAACCTAACCAAAGAGGCTAAGAATCTATATGAAGAAAACTACAAAGTACTCATGAAAGAAATTGAGGAAGACACAAAGAAATGGAAAAATGTTCCATGCTCCTGGATTGGAAGAACAAATATTGTGAAAATGTCTATGCTACCTAAAGCAATCTACACATTTAATGCAATCCCTATCAAAATACCATCCATTTTTTTCAAAGAAATGGAACAAATATTCCTCAAATTTATATGGAACCAGAAAAGACCTCGAATAGCCAAAGGAATATTGAAGAACAAAGCCAAAGTTGGTGGCATCACAATTCCGGACTTCAAGCTCTATTACAAAGCTGTCATCATCAAGACAGCATGGTACTGGCACAAAAACAGATACATAGATCAATGGAACAGAATAGAGAGCCCAGAATTAGACCCTCAACTCTATGGTCAACTAATGATCAACACAGCAGGAAAGAATATCCAATAGAAAAAAGACAGCCTCGGTTCCATTGTGTAATGGTTAGCACTCTGGACTCTGAAAAAAGACAGCCTCTTCAATAAATGCTGCTGGAAAAATTGGACAGCCACATGCAGAAAAATGAAATTGGACCACTTCTTTACACCACACACGAAAATAGACTCAAAATGGATGAAGGACCTCAATGTGAGAAAGGAATCTATCAAAATCCTTGAGGAGAATGCAGGCAGCAACCTCTTCGACCTCAGCCTCAGCAACATCTTCCTAGAACATCAGCAAAGGCAAGGGAAGCAAGGGCAAAAATGAACTATTGGGATTTCATCAAGATCAAAAGCTTTTGTACAGCAAAGGAAACAGTTAACAAAACCAAAAGACAACTGACAAAAAGGGAGAAGTATTTGCAAATGACAGATAAAGGGCTAGTATCCAAAATCTATAAGGAACATAGCAAACTCAACAACCAAAGAACAAAGAATCCAATCAAGAAATGGGCAGAGGACATGAACAGATATCTCTGCAAAGAAGACATCCAGATGGCCAACAGACACATGAAAAAGTGCTCCACATCACTCGGCATCAGGGAAATACAAATCAAAACCACAATGAGATATCACCTCACACCAGTCAGAATGGCTAAAATTAAGAAGTCAGGAAATGAGAGATGCTGGCGAGGATGTGGAGAAAGGGGAACCCTCCTCCACTGTTGGTGGGAATGCAAGCTGGTGCAACCATTCTGGAAAACAGCATGGAGGTTCCTCAAAGTGTTGAAAATAGAACTACCCTATGACCCAGCAATTGCACTACTGGGTATTTACCCTAAAGATACAAACGCAGTGATCCGAAGGGGTTCGTGCACCCGAATGTTTATAGCAGCAATGTCTACAATAGCCAAATTATTGATAGAACCTACATGTCCATCAACAGATGAATGGCTAATGAAGAATTGGTATATATACACAACGGAATACTATCCAGGCATCAAAAGAAATGAAATCTTGCCATTTGCGACAACGTGGATGGAACTAGAGGGTATCATGCTTAGTGAAATAAGTCAATTGGAGAAAGACAACTATCATATGACCTCCCTTATATGAGGATGTGGAGATGCAACATGGGGGGTTAGGAGATAGGAGAAGAATAAATGAAACAAGATGGGATTGGGAGGGAGACAAACCATAAGTGACTCTTAATCTCACAAAACAAACTGGGGGTTTCTGGGGGGAGTTGGGGTTGGGAGAGGGGGGAAGGGGGTTATGGACATTGAGGAGTGTATGTGCTATGGTGAGTGCTTTGATGTGTGTAAACTTGGCGATTCACAGACCTGTACTCCTGGGGATAATAATATATTATACATTTAGTAAAAAATAAGAAAAAATTAAAAATTAAAACAAAAAACCCTTGTATTTTTCTCCATTCATATATAGTTGGAACAAGGAGCCTGACAAGGGACTTGATCCCAAGACACTGGGATCAAGCCCTGAGCTGAAGGTAGATGCTTAACTGCCTGAGCCACCCAGGAATCCTAAATAGCTACTTTTAAAATAGCTACTTTTTGGGGGCACATGGCTGGTTCAGTCTAAGGAGCATGTGACTCTTTGTCTCGGGCTCATGAGTTCAAGCCCATGTGGAGTGTAGAGATTATTTACATAAACTTCAAAAAAAATCCTCAAATCTTACTAGCTAGGGTATGGATGTACAATATTGAGGTTTTCAACATTCCAAAGATTAGTACTAAACAAAACTTAAGGTGAATGGACTGGAGACATTTGGGAATATCTTCAATATTTATCTATATTTCAACAACTGAGTATCCTGCAGCCATTCAATGGAAAACCACAGGGGCGTCGGGGTGGCTGTGTGGGATAAGGCCTCTGCCTTCGGTTCATGTCATGATCTCAGGGTCCTGGGATTGAGCCCCGCATCAGACTCTGCTCAGCGTGAAGCCTGCTTTTCTTCCTCTCTCTCTGCCTGCCTCTCTGACTACCTGTGAGATCTGTCTGTCAAGTAAGTAAATCAATAAAATCTTAAAAAAAAACCCTACATTAGGATTAACATGAATGTGACTATTTCTGTGATCTATGATTGCGAATTGTGATAGAAAATGATAGGAAGTTATGTCTAGGATATAGTAACTGAGAAGAAACACTTTGCACAACTATATATATGTATATGTTAGGTAAAACTAACTATATATGTGACTATACATATATACATAAGTATATGTCAATTTTTTAAAAAAGATTATTTTAGAAAGACAGAGAACATGAGTAGGGAGGGGAAGAGAGAGTGGGAGGAGAAAAGCAGACCTCCTGCTGAGCGCGGACCAGACTCAGGGCTCTGTCTCCTGACCCTGAGATCAGGAGCTGAGCTGAACTCTTAGATACCCAACAGAATGAGCCACCCAGGGGTTCCTATGCCAATTTTCTGAACGCTGCACCTCTCATTTGGTATTTCTCTTAGTTTAGCTCACCTCAGTGATTTTTTTTAAAGATTTTATTTATTTATTTGACAGACAGAGATCACAATTAGGCAGAGAAGCAGGCAGAGAGAGAAGAGGAAGTAGGCGCGCCACCAAGCAGAGTGCCTGACAGAGGGCTTGATCCTAGGACTCTGGGATCATGACCTCAACCAAAGGCAGAGGCTTTAACCCACTGAGCTCCCAGGCGCTCCTTACCTCCGTGATTTGATAGCCGGAAGTTCTCGCATACTATAAAATCTGCCATGGTAATGCTGTGGCTAGATTCACGGCACTTTGATCACCTGAAATCATCTGATCATCTGGGATGTCCCCACCCGCCACTTGACAGTGTCACAATGTCTGCAGTTTACTTATGACAGTGACCCTACCAAAACAACAAAGGAATATTTACGTCTATGTCCATATGTGTGCGTGTCTGTGTGCATATGTTCTACATACGCAGGTGTGGTAGGATATCAGCAACTTAACATTTCTAGAGGTATCTGTTCTACTATTGTGTTAGTTCTTGCTTAAACTTGCTCAAAATAAAAAGTTGGGAAACAGAAAGAAATGTCATCTGGATTTTAAGCACCCCACAAACTTACTGGAAGGGGATTTACTAGACTGATTTGACTCTCTGAGGTGGATGATGGCTATTTAATTTTACTTTTAAAATTTTTAAAGATTTCTTCATTTCTTAGGGAGAGACTCTGATGCACCTGTGCAGGGGAGTAGGGGAGGGGGAGAAAGAGAGAATCCAAATAGACTTCCCGCTAAGTTCTGAGCCCAATGTGGGACTTGAACCCATGACCCTGAGGTCACAACCTAAATGGAAACCAAGAGTCAGATGCCCAACCAACAGAGCCACCAGGGTTCCCCTTTATTGATAACTTTCTAATGTCCTGGTTAACAGTCTCATATTAATACTTGAGAAATCCATTATAGATATATCTGATTCATGTGTGTGTGTGTGTGTGTGTGTGTGTGTGTGTGTGTGTGTGTGTTTTAGATTTTATTTATTTATTTGACAGACAGAGATCACAAGTAGGCAGCGATGCAGACAGAGAGAGAGGAGGAAGCAGGCTCCCTGCAGAGCAGAGAGCCCAACACGGGGCTGGATCCCAGGACCCCGAGACCATGACCTGAGCTGAAGGCAGAGGCTTAACCCACTGCGCCACCCAGGTGCCCTTGGACGTCATTTTTTAAGATCTTCTTTGCTAAAGTGAAGTCTGAGTAGATGTCTCAACAAGCAATAGGAACAGGAAAAAATGTAGCCAATGCTCTTATTTCATCCCGTAACTACCCCCATGAAGCTCCATCTTGTAAATGAAGGAACTGAGGTCTAAGATGTGGAGGGACAGGCACAGCAAGTAAATAACACAGCTGGGGTATCACCTCTGGCCTGTCTGAGGAGGATTCCTAAGGGAATCTCCAAGGAAAGCTGAGGACTGTTCTGGTTGTGTTTTGGCTTCTTTGGTGCTGTCGCTGGACTGGGACATTGCCAGGAAATTCAGGTTTTAGACCATGAGGAGAGACTCCAAGGCACCTGATGAGGAGAAAAGTGTTTCTTCAGAGGGTGACACACCCTGGCAGAACTGAATCACAAAGCACCCGGAGTCTGTGCTGAACTGTGTGCAGAACGGACTGTTCTGCCTCTGCTCAGGACTGACTGGCACCACAAGGCCCTGAAGGCAGGAGCGCCCAGCTGTGGGCGGACTTCATACGTGACCCCTTTCGAAATCTTTGCAAGTGGGGAGAAGACTTTGCCTTCAGATTATTAGGGTGGGGTGTTGCAACGGTCCCTCAGAACAACGTATTACTTAAAATAGAACCCATGGGAAATTTTACTCGTTACCAAGGATGATTAGATATAGCCTTAAGAAAAACACATACTGGGGCACCTGGGTGGCGCAGTGGGTTTAAGCATCTGCCTTCCACTCAGGGCATTATCCCAGAGTCTTGGGATCGAGTCCCATATTGGGCTCTCTGCTCAGTGGGGAGCTGCTTCCTCCTCTCTCTCTCTCTCTGTCTGCCTCTGCCTGCTTGTGATCTCTGTCAATTAAATAAATAAATTCTCTGTTTATTAAAAAGAAGAATAACACATACTGGCAACAGGCCTTTGGGGGAGACGACAATATACGGCTTTAAAGCTGAGCAGCGGGGGATGCTTCATTTTCCCGTTATCTCCCCTTTCTCCCCGGAGAGCTCCTGTGGCTAGTTAGATAAGTCCTTTGAATGTGCTTGTTCAACTATAAAGTTTCTACTGCTTGACCAGACATATTTTGCCTTCCTTCTTGTTTGTCTACAAGGCTAATATTTGGCCTTCCTCGGCTCTTCTGTGGGTTACTGTTTCTACCTAATAAAGGAGGGACTAAGGAGTTGTTCAGGACAAAGTCTTTTCTACTGCTGTCCCCTGCTCCCTTTCTTTGTGGCTGACTTGTTTGTGCCTCTTTCTTCTCACGTGCACCGTCAGAAAGTGGCAGTGTGTATACTTCTTTCTAGTATCTTAGGACATTTGAGTGTTTTCTTTTTTCTGTATTAAAATTTTTTAATCTTGTTTGTTAAGATTTTGGTAAAATGCACATAATGGAGGAGTTACCATTACATTACCATTAAGTCAAAGTTACTATGAACGCCTCAACCATTAGACTTAGCCCTTTCTACACCCATCACGCCATTCATGTAGGCCTCACTCCATTTTCCCAAACTGAAACTCTGAACCTATGAAACACCAACTCCCCATCCTCCCTGCCTCCAGCCCCTGGCCATTCTGCTGTCTCTATGAACAGGACTGCTCTAGCTACCTCATAGTGATGGATTCATGCACTGTTTTTGCTTGTGAATGGCATTCTTTCTTTGGCATAATGTACTCATGGTGCATCCATGTGGTCACATGAGTCAGAATTTCCTCCCTTTTTAAGGCTGAATAATATTCCACTGTGTGTGTACCCATTGGTTTATCCACTCACCTCTTGATATACAGTTGCTCCTGCCTTTTGGCTACTCTAAGTAATGCTGCTGTGAACACAGACATACAGACATCTCTTGGAGACTTTGTTTTCAGTTCCTTTAGATATCCACCCAGAAATGGAGCTGCTAGATTGGATCAGTGTCTTTTTTTTAGGATTTTATTTATTGATTTGAACATGAGAGAGAGAACACAAATGCAAGCATGAGTGGAGGGAGGGGCAGAGGCAGAGGGAGAAGCAGGTTCCCCGCTGACCAGGGAGTGTGTTGGGACTCAATCCCAAGACCCCAGGATCATGACCTTAGCCGAAGGCAGAATCCACTGACTGAGCCACTAGTACCTCCAGTGCATTTTTTAAGCCTTTTTAAAAAGATTTTATTTACTTGAGAGAGATCACAAGTAGGCAGAGAGACAGGCAGAGAGAGAGGGGGAAACTAGCTTCCCACTGAGTAGAAGCCCAATGCGTAGATTAATCCCCAGACCCTGAGATCATGACCTGGGCCAAAGACAGAGGCTTAACCCACTGAGATTCCCAGGCACCCTGCTTTAGTTTTTAATGCAAGCTTCTTTCTTTCTTTCTTTCTTCTTTCTTTCTTTCCTTTTTTAAAAAATTCAGTTAGTTAGTTCATTTGCTTTTAGTAGTCTCTAAACCCAAAGTAGGGCTCAAAATTCCAACCCCAAGATCAAGAGATGAATGCTCTTCTGATTGAGCCAGCTAGGTACACCTGGATTAGTGAATTTTTAATAGAGATGTGTTTCCTAGTATACAGACTGTCCTAGCCACAGCTACATCGTCTGGTCAGCTTTTTTCCCTGCCTTTGCTTCACCTAACCCATACCTCTTGTTCCTCAACCTTCATCCCCCACACCCTGACACGCTTGACTGGGACTACTATCTACTGCTAACATTGTTTAAGGGAGAAGCTGATCATGCTAAGAAATCATTGGATCAGGGCAGGGCACCTGATCTAAAATGAGCCAGTGAGCTTCTTTCCTAGGAATCTGGAATGTATTTTATCTTATTTTTTGTTCTTTTTCATTTATTTTACATTATTTTCATTCCGGTAGAAATAATATATAGTGTATTAGTTCCAGGTGCACAATACAGTGATTCAGCTATTCTGTACGTCACTCGTGATGATCACAACAAGTGCATTACTTAACCCCTTCACCTATTTTACCCATCCCCACCCAACACCCCAGTAAGCAGCAGTTTGTTTTCTATAGCTAAGAATCTGTGTTTTGGTTTGTCTCTCTCTTTTTTTTTTTCCTTCCAGCATTTGTTTCATTTCTTAAATTCCACATTTGAGTGAGATCCTATGGTATTTGTTTTTCCCTGATGGACTGACTTTCTTAGCATTATACTGTCTAGCTCCATCCATGTCATTGCAAATGGCAAGATATCATTATTTTTTATAGTTGGTTAATATTCCATTGTGTATACATATCGAATCTTCTTTATCCCTTGATCAATTGATGGACACTTGGGCTCTTTCCATCATTTGGCTGCTGTAAATAATGCTGCTATAAACAGGGGTGCACATAACCCTTTTGAATTCGTGTTTCTGTATTTGGGGGGTAAATGCCCCAGTAGTGTGATTGCTGGATCTTAGGGTAGTTCTATTTTTAACGTTTTGAGAAAATTCCATACTGTTTTCCAGAGTGGCTGTACCAGTTTTCATTCTCACCAATACTTGTTTTTCCATGCATTTTTATGTTAGCCATTCTGAAATGTGTGAGGTGATGTCTCATTTGCATTTTGATTTGCATATCCCTAAGGATAAGTGATGTTGAGCATCTTTTTTTTAAAACAAGATTTTATTTTTATTTATTTGACAGGCAGAGATCACAAGTAGGCAGAGAGGCAGGCATGGGGGCGGGGCGGGGCGAAACATAATCCCTGCTGAGCAGAGAGCCCCATGTGGGGCTGGATCCCAGGACCCTAGGATGATAACCTGAGCCAAAAGCAGAGGCTTAAACCCACTGAGCCAGTCAGACCTGTCGAGTGCCTTTTCATTCGTCTTATTGGCCATCTGTATGTCCTTGGAGAGTTGCCTGCTCATTTCTTCTACCCATTTTTTTAGTTGGAGCATTTGTTTTGGGGCTATTGAGTTGCAGAAGTTCTTCATAGATTTAGGATACTAAACCTTAGTCAGATATGTCATTTGCAGATACCGTCTCCCATACCATATGTTGCCTTTTAGTTTTGTTGTGTTTCCTTTGCAATGCAGGAGCTTTTTATTTTGATGTAGTCACAATACTTTATTTTTGCTTTTATTTCCCTCGCCTCAGGAGACATATGTAGAAAAATGTTGCTATGTCGGAGAAGTTACTGCCTGTGCACTCTGCTAGGATTTTAATGGTTTCCTGTCTCATATTTAGGTCTTTAATCCATTTCAAATTGACTTTTATAAATGATGTAAGAAAGTGGTCCAGTTTCATTCTTTTGCATATAGCTGCTCAGTTTTCACAGCACCATTTGTTGAAGAGACTTTTTCCCATTGTTCGTGCCTTATCCAAGATTAATTGACCATATAATTGTGGGCTTATTTCTGGGGTCTTTATTCTGTTCCATTGATCTGTGTGTCTTTTTTTGTGCAGTACTATACTGTTTTGACTACAGCTTTGTCATACAATGTAAAGTCTGGAATTGTGATATGTCCAGTTTTGGTTTTCTTTTTCAAAATTGTTTTGGCTACTTGTGGTCTTTTGTGATTCCATATAAATTTTAGGATGGTTTAAGTTTGTTGAAAAATGTTGTTGGTATTTTGATAGGGATGGCAAGGAATCTGAAATTTAAACAGAGGTTTATACTGTCTGACTACTCTGTTGGACTGGAGAGACATCAACTCAGCACTGTGGTGAAAGCCCATTTCTAGCATCAGCTGGGACCCAGGAGAAGCTAGTTTGTGGGGAGAGAGGTTGAAGCAGCTGCTGGAGAAGGGGAGACTTGGATTCCCTGAAGCACAATGTCCCTGGCCAGGGGGCCTGAGGTCCAACTCTCTCCATGTCATGGAGTGACCCAGGATCCTCATCATAAAGGTCCCCCTGTGCTCATACTGGTTCTGCAACCAAGGTTTGAACTTGCCCAACTCAAACAGATTCAGACTTAATGACTTGCTTCTGTATTGGTATCTGCTATTTTTGAAGGAGAAAACAAAATAAAACAAAACAAAACAAATTCCTCAAACCCCCTTGCTTATTAGCCTAGTGCAATCAAACACATTGTGGTTTTACCACCAAGAGTCCATTTGCATGAACTTTTAAAAATTAATGTTTAACTACTGGAATATATGAACACATTCCCTTTATAGTAATTAAATTATTATAGATGTTTCTATAGAACGGTTTACATATAACAGTAAAGTACCATTAGGGTTTTTTTTTGTTGTTGTTGTTTGTTTATTTTCATCGTAACAGTGTTCATTGGTTTTGCACCACACCCAGTGCTCCATGCAGTACGTGCTCTCCCTATTACCCACCACCTGGTTCCTCAACCTCCCCCCACCCTTCAAAACCCTCTGGGTGTTTGTCAGAGTCCATAGTCTCTCATGGATCATCTCCCTTCCAGTATCCCTCAACTCCCTCTCCTCTCCTTCTCACCATGTCCACCGTGTTCTTTTTTGTGCTCCACAAATAAATGAGACCATATGATACTTGACTCTCTCTGCTTGACTTATTTCGCTCAGCATAATCTCTTCCATTCCCGTCCAAGTGGCTACAAAAGTTGGGTATTCATCCTTTCTGATGGAGGCATAATACTCCATTGTGTATATGTACCACATCTTCCTTATCCATTCATCTTTTGAAGGGCATCTTGGTTCTTTCCACAGTTTGGCGACCGTGGCCATTGCTGCAATAAACATTGGGGTACAGATGGCCCTTCTTTTCACTCCACCTGTATCTTTGGGGTAAATACCCAGCAGTGCAATTGCAGGGTCATAGGGAAGCTCTAGTCTTAATTTCTTGAGGAATCTCCACACTGTTCCATTAGGGGTTTTTAATTCTCCTATCTTAGTTAACAATCAGTACATTGCAGACACATGTATGAGCCCAGAGACAACCCCCCATCACCACCCTTTGTGCTGAGGGCTCTCATAGCCCAGAGGTAGTTCCTTGAAGTCAGAAAGCATGTCCTAATCATCTTTATGTGATTCATGTGTAGTGTATGCCTGCACACAGTGTGTGGATAATTGAATGAATGAATGAAATCAGGAGATTGGACTACATGATCCTTAAGACCTTCTCTGTTATGGGGCGCCTGGGTGGCTCAGTCAGTTAAGTGTCTGCCTTCGGCTCAGGTCATGATCTCAGGGTCCTGGGATCGAGCCCCACATTGGGCTCCCTACTCATCGGGAAGCCTGCTTCTCCCTCTCTCACTCCCCCTGCTTGTGTTCCCTCTCTCACTGTGTCTTTATCAAATAAATAGATAAAAATCTTTTAAAAAAAAAGCTTCTCTGTTATGTCTTATGTATTCTGATTCTATAAACTATTCATTCCCCACTATTTATCAATGGATTGCTTGACACGTTTTCTGTGCATTCAATAGGATCCCTTTACAGTGCTAACTAACATAAACATGATCAATATCTATATTAAAGATTACTCTTGCTGTTGCCACTGTTGCATTTCAAGAAATACAAGTTGAATTGTAGAATAGCTGAAATTTTGGAAAAATTTGAGGTTCTTAACATTATATGGAGTAAAATCATTCACTGAAATTGTATAAATGATCATTTAATGCGTTATGCCAATGACCAAGTGGCAAGGACTCTGCAGCCCAGTTGTTGGGGTTCCAATCGTGGCCCCACCACTTGCTAGCCATGTGACTTTAGGAATGTTACTTAACCTTTCTGTGCTGAGTTGTCTGCTTTATAAAATAGGGATAATGATTGTGTTTCAACTGTAGAGTTGTTGCAAGAATTAAAAGCATCAATATGGGAAACATAGGTGGCTCAATCAGTTCAGTGCCCAGATCTTGACTTTGGGTCAGGTTATGATTTCAAGGTCATGAAATCAAGCCCTGCATCAGGCTGTGCACTGGGCATGGAGCCTGTTTAAGATTCTCTCTCTCCTTCCTCAACCCCTCCTTCTCATCTCTCTTGTATATATATATATATATATATGTATATATATAATATTTATGTATATTAATAAATACATGTATATAGTTTTAAGCATCAATACAAGTTCAGGGCTTACAACGGTGCTTGGTGCATAGTAAGGCATAATACAGGTGTTAGCTGCTGCTGCTTTTAGTTAAAGGAGAAATTGAAATTATACAAACATAATCAACTGCCAAGGCACCCCATACATGGTACAGACTGGCCTCAGAGGAACCTCAGAGGTTACTTCCTTAGCAGTGCATGGAGGGCCAGAAACACAGCCCAAAACACAGGGCGTCTGTACGCTGAAGGAAGGGGAAGACTCAGCAGTTCAATTGCTAAACTTCCTCCTCACTCTTCCTCCCACAGTAGTGACTCCAGAAAGCCTCTGTGTAAATGCCCTAGGATAAAGGAGCAGGCTGTTTGTGGTGACACACTGGCCATTTGCCATGCACTCCCTGCTCTTTCCTGCCTGGTGTCCCTGTCCCTCTTTCTGGTCTCCTGGGGCAGCATTCCCCACTTAAGGGTTGGGACATATGCACGTGCCTGGGGGGCTCAGTTGGCTAAGCGTCTGACTTTGGCTCAGGTCATGATCCAAGGGTTCTGGTATCAAGTCCCCAGCGCAGGACTCTCTGCTCAGTGGAGAGCCTGCTTCTCCCTCCTCCCTCTGCCTGATATTCCCTCTGCTTGTGCACTCTCTGTCAAATAAATAAATAAAATCTTTAACAAGAGTTGGGATATCCACTTCTGCCTGCAGTCCTGATGTTTAAGGAATTGCGACTAAGAAAGACATTTCCCATTGCATATCCTCCAAGCTTCACCAAGGAAAATAAACCACAGCCCATGGTTTTCTTTGGAATTGTGAGTAAAGAGCATCTGTAAGGGGACACTTGGGTGGCTTAGTAGGTTAAGCATCCACCTTTCTCTCAGGTAATGATCTTAGGGTCGGGAGATCAAGTCCTGCATCTGGTCCCTGCTCAGCTGGGAGCCTGCTTCTCCCTCTGCCTGCTGCTCCCCTGCTTGTGCTCTCTCTGCGGCTTTCTCTTTGACAAATAAATAAAATCTTCAAAAGAAAATAAAACAGAAAACATTGCTTCCCTTACCTTATGTGTTGCTGTCTGCTTACTTCTCTGTTTTCTCTTCTTCATTCTGTTTTATTTTAAAGATTGTCTTCATTTGACAGATAGAGATCACAAGCAGGCAGAGAGAGAAGCAGGGAAAGCAGGCTCTCTGCTGAGCAGAGAGCCCGATATGGGGCTCAATCCCAGGACCCTGGGATCATGACCTGAGCCAAAGGCAGAGGCATTAAACCACTGAGCCTCGCAGGCACCCCTAATTCTATTTGATTGTATAATTTTATTTTAAAATTGAGGTTATGGGGCACCTGAATGGTGCAGTCAGTTGAGCCTCTGACTGTTGATTTCAGCTTAGGTCACAGTCTCAGGGTTGTGAGATCCAGCCAGCATTGGGCTATGCACTGGGCATGGAACCTGCTTGAGTCTCTCCCCTTCTCCCTCCCATTCCTATGCTTTGTTTTCCTCTCAAGGGAAAGAAAAACCAAAAAACCGGAGGTGTGACCTACTGCAGTATTGGCAGTGAATCCATACTGATTCATCACCGCAGCCCTAAGAATGCTGCAGCAGGCCAGAGCTCCCAGGGACCATCGTGTGCTTCCCAGATGATCAGCGATGAGCCTGTATCGCTCGAGGACTGAGACAGGCACCTAGGACAGGCCCGAGAGAGCCAGTAGAGACACAGCCCTTCCCTTCATAAGTTCACAGTGGGATTTACAGTACCCTGGCAGGCAGATTATGAAATCCAGATGTGTGGCTGTTGTAGCAGATGAAAACATTTTGTCCGTCTTCTTTCTTTTTGCTACCTGATCTTGCTTTGAGGCAATCCCACCCCACCATGAAGTGTGGTCTTAGGGCAGGTGGCAAACAGAACCAGGAAGCCCATCCTCTGTGGCAGCCAGGCATGGCATGCGGCTCACACTCTGTGCCCAGGTCTTTGACTCCAAAGCAGGGGCCCCAAGGACAGGGCAGTGGATGGTGGGGGAGGACATCTATCACCGTAGCCACTGTGCTGTGCTCCTGTCCACGGCACACCTGGCCACATAGCATTTCCCTAAGTCATAGAGAGCCTGCTAATACTGTCTGATTTCTGTTTCCCACGCTTAGGGTCAGCTTCTTTCATTTTCACCAAGATTTCTGGTGGATACCAATGTGCATATGTAAGCAGTGTCCTGGAGTACTGTGTATCACCCACCCCATCTCAGAGCATCCTCCTTCTGGGCTACATGTTACACCAGAGGACTTGGGATAATTCTACACAGGGTGTCCCTAAAGTTACTCTACATCAACAATTGGTCACATAGGGAAGAAAAAACAAACAGTTGTGCATCACATAAGGAAGCAAGCTGTGCCTTGTATGGGGCAGGGCCAGGCTCCCAAGACCTTCCTGTTCATCTCAAAGAAACAGGGAAGTGCTCTGAAGCATTGTTCCCTCACTGCCAGGTAGAGCTTTTTGTCAAGGGCCATGATAATTGTTTGCTTTCCGAAATACACAGACTCATCCAGTTCAGGGTAGGCATAAAAGAACCCCAGGGTCAAGTCTGGCAGATATCCTGTTTCTGTGAATAGAGTTTTATTGGATCCTAGCCACACCTCTTTACTTAGCTGTTGTCCCTGACTGCCCTCCTGCTGTACAAGCAGAGCTGAGTCCATGCGACACAGAGAGTATAGCTTGTGAAGCAAAAAATATTTACTATCTGGCTCTTGATAGTAAAGAGCAAGATCCTTCACAGAAAAGGATCACCAGCTCCCAAGCAATGGCAGAAATCAATAAAATATCCAAGAGAAGGGTTGTATTTCTGAGTGTCCAGTTTCAAGGTTGTTCATATTTCTTCCTGTTCGTTTTGTGTTGTTGTTAAGATTTTATTTATTGATTTGAGAGAGAGAGAGAGAGAGCACAAGCTAGAGGAGGGCCAGAGAGAGAGGGAGAAGCAGACTTCCCACTGAGCAGGGAGTATGAGGTGGGGACTTGATCCCAGGACCCTGAGATCATGACCTGAGCTGAAGGCAGATGCTTCGTGGAATATTACACAGCCACAGAACAGAATGAAATATTACCATTTGTGGCAACATGGGTGGAATGTGAGAGTATTACGTTAAGTAAAATACGTTGGAAAAAGACAAATACTATATTTCATAATACTATATTTCACAAATACTATATTCCTATTTGAAATCTAAATAAAATAAAATAAAAACCCAAGAAACCCAAACCAACAAAATTAATCTCAAAGATACAGAGAATACATTAGTGGTTACCAGAGGAGAAAGGGCAAATGGTATGAGGGAGGCAACTGTATGGTGATGCTTGGTAACTAGACTTGTAATGGTGATCACACTGTAGTGTATACGGATGTTGAATTACAGAGCTGTCCTTCTGGACCTTATACACACATAGATATCTATATACATATGTATATATGTATATAAGTGAACAGGGGGACATCTTAGAGATGTCAAGCATCTTTTCAAGTGCCTTTGGCCCCCTGTCTCCTTTGGAGAAATGTCTGTTAGGTTTCCACACATTTTTTAATCAGGCTGTTTGTCTTTTTGTTGTTGAGTTGTATGAATGCCTTATGTATTTTGGATATTAACCCAGTATCAGATATACGGTTTGCAAATGTTGTCTTCCAATTCGTAGGTTGCCTTTTCATTTCAGTGATGGTTTTCTTTGCTGGGCAGAAGCTTTTTGGTTTGATGGCGTCCCATTTGTTTATTTTTGATTTTGTTTTGCTTGCCTTTGGAGTCATACCCACAATGATGTCACTAAAGCACATGTCGAGGGGTTTACTGCCTTAGTTTTCTCCTAGGAATTTTATGGTTTCAGGACTTACATTCAAGTCTTGATTCATTTTGAGTTACTTTTTGTGTGTGGTGTAAGGCAGGGTTCCACTTTCATTCTTTTTTTTTTTTTCCTTTTATTTATTTATTTATTTATTTGTTTGTTTACAGCATAACAGTGTTCATTGTTTCGGCATCACACCCAGTGTTCCATGCAGTACGTGCCCTCCCTATTACCCACCACCTGGTTCCTCAACCTCCCACCCCCTGCCCCTTCTAGACACCAAATTCTTAATGGCAAGAAACCCATTTTCTTCATAAAATGTTCTCTGTTCCAGGCTTAGAACATTATTATCCCGAGTATACCTAAAGGAGAAAAAGGAATTACAAATAAGTGTAACTGAAAAATCATAACCCAACAACATGTATCATGAGCCTGAGAAATGCTCATACTCTTCCACCCAGCATTTCTATTTTTTATTTACTCTCAGCAAATAGTCTGAACTTTTTTCTTTAAACAAGTCTAGGGGTGAGGGTTTATCTATTTTTTTTTTTTAAGTAATCTCTATATCCAATGTGGGGCTCCAATTCACAAACCAGAGGTCAAGAGTCACATGCTCTTCCCACTGAGCCAGCCAGGCCCCTAATCTGAACATTTTTTAAAAAGTTTAAAACTAAAATGTTAACTACTACTGTTACCAAAAAGTAGAAGAATCATTAATTATATCCACTCAATGGGATAGGACTCGGGCCTTAGAAATGAAGAGGTTGGGGCCCCTGGGTGGCTCAGTCAGTTAAGCATGGGCTGGTTATTTCAGCTCAGGTCATGACCTCATAGGTCTGAGATCGAGCCCCCAAATGGTCTGTATGCTCAGTGGGGAGACTGCTTGAGATTCTCTCCCTCAGCCTCTCCCCCAATTTGCAATGTGTGCAATTTCTCTCTTAAGTAAATGAATCTTTTAAGAAAATGAAGCACATATAATAGCATGTATAGTACTTATTATAATAAAATATACCTAGATTTGTGTAAAACCAAGACACAGGGTACCTGAGTAGCTCAGTGGGTCCAGCATCTGCCTTGGGTTAGGTTATGATTTCAGGTTCATGGGATCCCACATCAGACTCCTTGCTCATCAGGGAATCTGCATTTCCCTCTGCCCCTCCCTACTGTTCCAGATCTCTCATGTGCATGTGGTCTCTCTCTCTCTCTCTCTCAAATAAATAAATAAGATCTTAAAAATGGTACTTGAAAAAAATGTAAATAAATTTAAAAACCACATATTTTAAGTGATTACTTTTTTTGTAATGGAATTGAGAATGAATTTTCTTTTTCTTTTTTTTTTTGAGATTTTATTTATTTGACAGAGAGAGATCACATGTAGGCAGAGAGGCAGGCAGAGAGAGAGAGAAGCAGGATCCCTGCAGAGCAGAGAGCCCGATGCGGGACTTGATCCCAGGACCCTGAGATCATGACCTGAGCCAAAGGCAGAGGCTTAACACACTGAGCCACCCAGGTGCCCAGAGAATGAATTTTCTGAATTCCTTTTCTTCTCTTTCAAATTTGTTGGATAAGATAATGACTATGTATGGTTTTTCTGGTAGGAGACAAATTCAATAGATTTTATACTTTAAATTGTCTAGATCATATGCTCTCAGAAGAAATCAAAGGGACAAAATCCAGGTAAGTACATAGCATATGCACAAACTCAGATCACCCAGGCCATTCTTCTTGATTGGAAATGTGGCTCTATGAGAATACTCCATGGAGATCGATGTCTTCCCTCACAAAGGTAATTTAAGATAAAACAAAGACGCTAGCTATTATAGCAATAGGACCATAAGCTATAGGTTAACCTGAATGAGGTATAACATGTCAGAATTTGAACGAAATCAGATTATACACCTCTGATATTATTCCCCTTTCTGAACTTTAAAATACATATGAAATTAAAGTCGTCTTCAATTTTATTGCTACTCCTAATTAGAATTTGACCTGGCAACACATGATTTGTGTAATGAATTTTTGGTAAGAATTTATTTATTCTCTGTAGAGATAGGGAGAGAGAGAGAGGGCAGGGGCAGGAGCAGAAGGAGAGGGTGAAGCAGATTTCGTGCTGAGCACAGAGCCTGACCCATGACGGGTCCCACAACACATGAGATCATGAACTAAGCCAAAATCAAGAGTTGAATGTTTAACCCAGTAGCCACCCAGGTGCCCCTGTGTAATGAATTTTCATCAGACAAAATAAGATGTTGTATTTTATATCTTAATTACCACTAGGAAATGCTTTATACACATTGTATGGTTAAGAATGACAATTCGATCTACTTACTGGAATTGTGGAGGATGGAAACTGTTAGGAGAAACAGCCCCTGAAGTGGAGTGGGCTACCTAGGCAGTGAATTAAGGCAAATAAAATGAAATTTACGAGTCAACCTCTTCTAGAAACAACAGTTTGCCCAAAATTAGCTCTCGTCAGGGAAGACTGGGTTACACACATAGCTGTGGACAGATACGCATGGTT
This sequence comes from Meles meles, assembly GCF_922984935.1. Taxonomy (NCBI): domain Eukaryota; kingdom Metazoa; phylum Chordata; class Mammalia; order Carnivora; family Mustelidae; genus Meles; species Meles meles. Next base: position 122,702,512 of record NC_060072.1, read on the forward strand.
GCTTACATCATCTCATTTCACAGAGCCCAGAGCAGGGGCTGGAAGTCCCAAGACCTTCATCACCTTTCCTGCTGCCCAGAGCAGGAGAATGAGACTCACAGGGCTCAGTAACTGGGTCCACAATCATCCAGCAGAAAATGCCTCAGGCCAGACTCGACCCATACTCTTTACTTCATAGCTTTCACCAGTTTCTTCCGCATACTATTCCTTCCACTAAAATGCCGAACAAATAAAAATTGTAAGGTTCAAATCTAACAGTAAGAAGAAATGTGCTCTTCCAAAGAGAAATTGAATTTAGTGGGAATCCATTCTGAAATACAAGAAACCATTTGACTTGTTACTCTTCCAAAAAAAAAAAATTCTATATAATAAACAGTGGGTAGGCTCTAGGGAAAGTATGATCCACATAGTTTAGTATAATTTTAACTATCTTAAAGAGCTAGAAATTCTTTCTAGTTTTCTATCCAGAGAAGGACAGAAAATTTACTTACCTTCTTCTCAATTGTTTTCATTGTTTCTTTAGCTTAGGAGTGAGTGTAAGAATGTCATTACTCAGGGGCACCTGATTGGCTCAGTGAGTTAAAGCCTCTGCCTTCGGCTCAGGTCATGATCCCAGGGTTCTGGGATCGAGCCCCCCATCGGGCTCTCTGCTCTGCAGATAGCCTGCTTCCTCCTCTCTCTCTCTGCCTGCCTCTCTGCCTAATTGTGATCTCTGTCTGTCAAATCAATAAATAAAATCTGAAAAAAAATAATGTCATTACTCATAAACATGTTATTTTTGTCATGTCTTTATGTAACTGGGGACAGTATAATCCTGTTTTCCTAGGCAAAGAGTTAATGTCCTTTGTCAGCTACTAGCAAGATGTGGTGGCCAGAAGGCAACATTTCAGTCCATAATTCTTCTCTTTACCATTGTGGGTTCTGGTGGTGGTGACTGCTTTCCTTGGAGAGTTTGTTTAATGATGTGGATATGTTTCATGTCCTTACTATATAATATTAGTAAACATGAAAAAATGGGTGCAAAAAGCTATCTCTACAGGATGGCTGTAATTATGTAAATGCACAGAAAAGTAACACACCAGAACATTGCATGATAATGATCCATGAGAGTTGGAATTACAGGTCATATTTGGTTTCTTCTCGATGCATCTCTGCATTTAAAAAATGCATTGTGTTTTATGCTTTAGAACCCCTGCCTTATGCAAGAACCCACATCTCTTTAGAACCTGGTAAGGCTGGGAAGAGACGGCTACATGGTTTCCAGGATTGTTTTTTTGTTTGTTTGTGTGTTTTGTTTGTTTTTTTTACAGTTTAATTAATTTATTTTTCAGGATAACAGTTTTCATTCTTTTTGCACAACACCCAGTGCTCCATGCAACCCACCACCTGTTCCCCCAACCTCCCACCCCTGACCCATCAAAACCCTCAGGTTGTTTTTCAGAGTCCATAGTCTCTTATGGTTCGCCTCCCCTTCCAATTTTTTTTATAAACATATAATGTATTTTTATCCCCAGGTGTACAGGTCTGTGAATCGCCAGGTTTACACACTTCACAGCACTCACGATCGCACATACCCTCCCCAATGTCCATAACCCCCTCCCTCTCTCCCAACCCCACCTCCCCCCAGCAACCCCCAGTTTGTTTTGTGAGATTAAGAGTCATTTATGGTTTGTCTCACTCCCAATCCCATCTTGTTTCATTTATTCTTCTCCAATTCCCCTAAGCCCCCATGTTGCTTCTCCGTGTCCTCATATCAGGGAGATCATATGATAGTTGTCTTTTTCCGATTGACTTATTTCACTAAGCATGATACCCTCTAGTTCCATCCACGTCGTCACAAATGGCAAGATTTCATTTCTTCTGATGGCTGCATAGTATTCCATTGTGTATATATACCACATCTTCTTTATCCATTCATCTGTTGATGGACATCTAGGTTCTTTCCATAGTTTGGCTATTGTAGACATTGCTGCTATAAACATTCGGGTACACGTGCCCCTTCGGATCACTATGTTTGTATCTTTAGGGTAAATACCCAGTAGTGCAATTGCTGGGTCATAGGGTAGTTCTATTTTCAACATTTTGAGGAACCTCCATGCCGTTTTCCAGAGTGGTTGCACCAGCTTGCATTCCCACCAACAGTGGAGGAGGGTTCCCCTTTCTCCACATCCTCTCCAGCATCTGTCATTTCCTGACTTGTTAATTTTAGCCATTCTGACTGGTGTGAGGTGATATGTCATTGTGGTTTTGATTTGTATTTCCCTGATGCCGAGTGACGTGGAGCACTTTTTCATGTGTCTGTTGGCCATCTGGATGTCTTCTTTGCAGAAATGTCTGTTCATGTCCTCTGCCCATTTCTTGATTGGATTGTTTGTTCTTTGGGTGTTGCGTTTGCTAAGTTCCTTATAGATTTTGGATACTAGCCCTTTATCTGATGTGTCATTTGCAAATATCTTCTCCCATTCTGTCAGTTGTCTTTTGGTTTTGTTAACTGTTTCCTTTGCTGTGCAGAAGCTTTTGATCTTGATGAAATTCCAATAGTTCATTTTTGCCCTTGCTTCCCTTGCCTTTGCCATTGTTCCTAGGAAGATTTTGCTGCGGCTGAGGTCGAAGAGGTTGCTGCCTGCGTTCTCCTCAAGGATTTTGATGGATTCTTTTCTCACATTGAAGTCCTTCATCCATTTGAGTCTATGTTCGTGTGTGGTATAAGGAAGTGGTCCAATTTCATTTTTCTGCCTGTGGCTGTCCAATTTTCCCAGCTGCGTTTATTGAAGAGGCTGCCTTTTTTCCATTGGACATTCTTTCCTGCTTTGTCGAAGATTAGTTAACCATAGAGTTGTGGGTCTATTTCTGGGCTCTCTATTCTGTTCCACTGATATATGTGTCTGTTTTTATGCCAGTACCATGCTGTCTTGATGATGACAGCTTTGTAATAGAGCTTGAAGTCCGGAATTGTGATGCCACCAACTTTGGCTTTCTTTTTCAATATTCCTTTGGCTATTCGAGGTCTTTTCTGGTTCCATATAAATTTTAGGATTATTTGTTCCATTTCTTTGAAAAAAATGGATGGTATTTTGATAGGGATTGCATTTAATGTGTAGATTGCTTTAGGTAGCATAGACATTTTCACAATATTTATTCTTCCAATCCAGGAGTATGGAACATTTTTCCATTTCTTTGTGTCTTCCTCAATTTCTTTCATGAGTACTTTGTAGTTTTCTGCATATAGATTCTTAGCCTCATTGGTTAGGTTTATTCCTAGGTATCTTATAGTTTTGGGTGCAATTGTAAATGGGATTGACTCCTGAATTTCTCTTTCTTCTGTCTTGTTGTTGGTGTACAGAAATGCAACTGATTTCTGTGCATTGATTTTATATCCTGACACTTTACTGAATTCTTGTACAAGTTCTAGCAGTTTTGGAGTGGAGTCTTTTGGGTTTTCCACATATAGTATCATATCATCTGCGAAGAGTGATAGTTTGACTTCTTCTTTGCCAATTTGGATGCCATTAATTTCTTTTTGTTGTCTGATTGCTGAGGCTAGGACTTCTAGTACTATGTTGAATAGCAGTGGTGATAATGGACATCCCTGCCGTGTTCCTGACCTTAGCGGAAAAGCTTTCAGTTTTTCTCCACTGAGAATGATATTTGCGGTGGGTTTTTCATAGATGGCTTTGATAATATTGAGGTATGTGCCTTCTATCCCTACACTTTGAAGAGTTTTGTTCAGGAAGGGATGCTGTACTTTGTCAAATGCTTTTTCAGCACCTATGGAGAGTATCATATGGTTCTTGTTGTTTCTTTTATTAATGTGTTGTATCACATTGATTGATTTTCGGATGTTGAACCAACCCTGCAGCCCTGGAATAAATCCCACTTGACCGTGGTGAATAATCCTTTTAATGTACTGTTGAATCCTATTGGCTAGTATTTTGGCGAGAATTTTTGCATCTGTGTTCATCAAGGATATTGGTCTGTAGTTCTCTTTTTTGGTGGGATCCTTGTCTGGTTTTGGGATCAAGGTGATGCTGGCCTCATAAAATGAGTTTGGAAGTTTTCCTTCCGTTTCTATTTTTTGGAACAGTTTCAGGAGAATAGGAATGAGTTCTTCTTTAAATGTTTGGTAGAATTCCCCTGGGAGGCCATCTGGCCCTGGCCTTTTGTTTGTTTGGAGATTTTTGATGACTCTTTCAATCTCCTTACTGGTTATGGGCCTGTTCAGGTTTTCTATTTCTTCCTGGTTCAGTTGTGGTAGTTAATATATCTCTAGGAATGCATCCATTTCTTCCAGATTGTCAAATTTGTTGGCGTAGAGTTGCTCATAGTATGTTCTTATAATTGTCTGTATTTCTTTGGTGTTAGTTGTGATCTTTCCTCTTTCATTCATGATTTTATTTATTTGGGTCCTTTCTCTTTTCTTTTTGTTGAGTCTGGCCAGGGGTTTATCAATCTTATTGATTCTTTCAAAGAACCAGCTCCTAGTTTCATTGATTTTTTCTATTGTTTTTTTTTTTTAGTTTCTATTTCATTGATTTCTGCTCTGATCTTTATGATTTCTCTTCTCCTGCTGGGTTTAGTGTTTCTTTCTTGTTCTTTCTCCAGCTCCTTTACGTGTAGGGTTAGGTTGTGTACTTGAGACCTTTCTTGTTTCTTGAGAAAGGCTTGTACCACTATATATTTTCCTCTCAGGACTGTCTTTGCTGTGTCCCATAGATTTTGAATCGTTGTGTTTTCATTATCATTTGTTTCCATGAATTTTTTCAGTTCTTCTTTAATTTCCTGGTTGACCCATTCATTCTTTAGAAGGATGCTGTTTAGTCTCCATGTATTTGGGTTCTTTCCAGCTTTCCTCTTGTGATTGAGTTCTTGCTTCAGAGCATTATGGTCTGAAAATATGCAGGGAATGATCCTAATCTTTTGATACCAGTTGAGACCTGATTTGTGACCCAGGATGTGATCTATTCTGGAGAAGGTTCCATGTGCACTAGAGAAGAATGTGTATTCTGTTGCTTTGGGATGAAATGTTCTGAATATATCTGTGATGTCCATCTGGTCCAGTGTGCCATTTAAGGCCTTTATTTCCTTGTTGATCTTTGGCTTGGATGATCTGTCCATTTCAGTGAGGGGAGTGTTCAAGTCCCCTACTATTATTGTATTATTATTGATGTGTTTCTTTGATTTTGTTATTAATTGGTTGACATAGTTGGCTGCTCCCACGTTAGGGGCATAGATATTTAAAATGGTTAGATCTTCTTGTTGGACAGACCCTTTGAGTGGGATATAGTGTCCTTCCTCATCTCTTATTATTGTCTTTGGCTTAAAATCTAATTGATCTGATATAAGGATTGCCACCCCAGCTTTCTTCTGATGCCCATTAGCATGGTAAATTGTTTTCCACCCCCTCACTTTAAATCTGGAGGGGTCTTCGCGTCTAAAATGAGTTTCTTGTAGGCAACATACTGATGGGTTTTGTTTTTTTATCCATTCTGATACCCTGTGTCTTTTGATTGGGGCATTTAGCCCATTAACATTCAGGGTAACTATTGAGAGATATGAATTTAGTGCCATTATTAGTCTGTAAGGTGACTGTTACTGTATATTGTCTCTGTACCTTTCTGATCTACTCCTTTTAGGCTCTCTCTTTGCTTAGAGGACCCCTTCAATATTCCCTGTAGAGCTGGTTTGGTGTTTGCAAATTCTTTCAGTGTTTGTTTGTTCTGGAATCTTTTGATCTCTCCTTCTGGTTTCAATGATAGCCTAGCTGGATAGAGTATTCTTGGCTGCATGTTTTTCTCGTTGAGTGCTCTGAATATATCATGCCAGCTCTTTCTGGCCTGCCAGGTCTCTGTGGATAAGTCTGCTGCCAATCTAATATTTTTACCATTGTATGTTATAGACTTCTTTTCCCAGGCTGCTTTCAGGATTTTCTCTTTGTCACTAAGACTTGTCAATTTTACTATTAGGTGACGGGGTGTGGACCTATTCTTGTTGACTTTGAGGGGGGTTCTCTGCATCTCCTGGATTTTGATGCTTGTTCCCTTTGCCACATTAGGGAAATTCTCTCCAATAATTCTCTCCAATAGACCTTCTGCTCCCCTCTCTCTTTCTTCTTCTTCTGGAATCCCAATTATTCTAGTGTTGTTTCGTCTTATGGTGTCACTTATCTCTCCGATTCTCCCCTCGTGGTCCAATAGCTGTTTGTCCCTCTTTTGCTCGGCTTCTTTATTTTCTGTCATTTGGTCTTCTATATCACTAATTCTTTCTTCTGCCTCATTGATCCTAGCAGTGAGAGCCTCCATTTTTGATTGCACCTCATTAATAGCTTTTTTGATTTCAACTTGGTTAGATTTTAGTTCTTTAATTTCTCCAGAAAGGGCTTTTATATCTCCAGAGAGGGTTTCTCTAATATCTTCCATGCCTTTTTCGAGCCCGGCTAGAATGTTCAGAATCGTCATTCTGAACTCTTGATCTGACATATTACCAATGTCAGTGTTGATTACATCCCTAGCCTTCAGTACTATCTCTTGTTCTTTTGTTTGTGGTGATTTTTTCTGCCTTGTCATTTTGTCCAGATAAGAGGATATGAAGGATCAAATAAAATACTAAAAGGGTGGCAAAGACCCCTGAAAAATGTACTTTAACCAAATGAGAGGAGACCCCAAATTGTGGGGGAAAGAAATGGGATAAAAAGAGGTTCAGAAAAAAAAGAAAAAAAATTTAAAATATAAAACAAATAAAGAAAAAATATAAGAAAGAAAGAAAAAAATATATATATTTAGATAAAGTAGTCAAAAAACGTTAAAAAAGAAAAGGGTATAAGTTTTAAAAAAATTTAGCAGAAGAAGAAAAAAGAAAAAAAGAAAAGCGATTGAAAAAAGAAAAAAAATGAATTAGCCTCAAGACTAAAGAATCATGGGGAGAAAGCCATGAGTTCCGTGCTTTGCTTTCTCCTCCTCTGGAATTGCGCTGCTGTCTTAGGAATTGAACCTGCTTTCCTTGATAGATGAACTTCGTCCTGGCTGGATATTTTGTTGATCTTCTGGGGGAGGGGCCTCTTGTAGTGACTCTCAAGTGTCTTTGCCTGAGGCAGGATTGCACCGCCCTTACCAGGGGCTGGACTAAGTAATCGTCTCGGGTTCGCTTTTGGGAGCTTCTGTTCCCTGAAAAATTTCCATAGAGTTCTGGACTACTGGAATGAAAATGGCGTCCTCCTAGTCTCCGGCCCGGAGGAGCCGAGAGCCTGGGGTCCCACTCCTCAGTGGCCCCCAGAGGACAGCACCCAATCACTCCCGTATCCCCAGTCTCTAGTCACGCTCCGAACTCACCTAGCCTGTGACCAGTTCAAGGTAACCCCGAGCTGAGAGTTCAGTCCTCGGCTCTGTCTTTGTAGCCGGCTTCTCTGTTCTAAGACCTGTGAGCTCTACGACACTCCGACACCCCCGATCCTTCTGTGACCCTGTGGGAGCTGGGGCCACGCTGACCCCGCGTGGGCTTCACCCTGGTTTATCCTCTGGAGCAATGTCCCTCAGTGGAACAGACTTTTAAAAGTCCTGATTTTATGCTCCATTCATCCGCCGCTTTCTGGGAGCCAGCCCCTCCCCCTGCGGTCTATCTTCCTGTTGTTTTAGATTCACTTCTCCACCAGTCTTACCTTTCAGAAAGTGGTTGATTTTCTGTTTCTAGAATTGCTGTTCTTCTTCTCTTCAATATCCCCTTGGATTTGTATGTGTTTGCAATGTTTAGATAAGCTATCAAGCTGATCTCCTGCTACCTGATGTAGTCTCAGCCTGCTACTTCTCCGCCATCTTGACTCCAGGATTGTTTTTAAGCCTGTTAAGCACGCACATTCACTGAGTGTTTCGGCAGAGTTGTCCAATACCGGAATCCTTGACCTTGGCTGTCTCTTTAAACTTAAGTGAATGAAGGAGCGCCTGGGTGGCTCAGTGGGTTAAATCCTCTGCCTTCGGCTCAGGTCATGATCCCGAGGTCCTGGGATAGAGCCTTGCATCGGGTTCTCTGCTCCGTGGAGAACCTGCTTTCCCCTCTCTCTCTCTCTGCCTGCCTCCCTGCCTACTTGTGATCTCTCTCTGTCAAATAAATAAATGGAATCTTTAAAAAGAGAAAGGATAATGAAAAGGAAAATGCCCCTAGCCATATTTCAAGTGCTCAGTTGCCACATGGGGCTCTTAGCAAAGGATCTGGATAGTGCTGGTGTAGAACATCTCCACCAATGCAGAAGGTTGATAGGATAGTGCTCTTCTAGGAAACACAGATGAAAACGAATCTCTAATCTCAACACTATTAGACAAGTACCAGCAAGATCCGAATAGTTTTTTTTAATTACTATTATTTTCTTATGTAGGCTCACTGCCCAGCATGGAGCACAATGCCAGGCTTGTAGTCAGAAGCCTGAGATCAATAAGTGAGCCAGAATCAAGAGAAGACTCAGGGACTGAGCGACCTAGGCACCCCAGAATTTTCATAATAGTCCCAGACTGGACTTGGAAACCTTCATTCTGGTTCTAGTTAACCCGTCCCCATGCGTTGGTGGTTCTCAGTGGTGGCCATGTATCAGAAACAAGTGAGAACAGATTGCTGGGCCCCACTCCGGGGTATGTGGAGTCCACATGAGCCTGGGAATCCGCATGTCTAACCAGTTTCCGGGGGATGTTATTGTTGCGGGTCCTGGGAACACACTTTGTCAACCACTGGTTCCGTTAATTAAATGTCTTTGGTCAAAAGTTTTAATGTCTCCTGGCCTGGGTTTCTGTGTTTCCACTTTTCAAATGAGATTACATAATCACCTTGATCCGCGACAGATTCCAGGTTGACAGTGGTTCTGCTACATCGTGGCTGGTAGTAAAAGTGAAATAAAAGTAACAAGAGACATTCGTAGAATCATTTTTAGGAAGGACGTCAGGATCCTGCACACAGCAACATAGAACCTAATCCCATCATTTACGGGGAAATCCCACGCAGTGTCCTCCTCGCCCCCAAAGTACCCCCTGAAAGAGAACATTTAATCGGAGCAGGAGAAACAATTTTTAAAGCATCTGACATCCGTGTCCCCTAGTGACATTTTCCGGGATCCGACAGGGATGGCGCACACATCGCCTCCCAGTGTAACTCTGAAAGGCCAACCAGGAGAGATCCTATCCACTCCTGTGGGGTTTACCAACACCCTGGCAGAGCAGCACGCACAGCTCTCCTCAAGGAAGAGCCAGAGGGTGCTGGCCTTGCCTCCTTCCCAACCCCCACCAGAGTGCGCAGCTGCCTTAGGGTCCTCTCTCCTGCCCACCCACCCGGGGTGCTCCAGGCAGCCCTGCGCTCCTGTTTAAGAGTGGCTGTGACTGTGCTTAGCGTGCCTTGTGCTCTGGGCGGTCGGATCACCCGCGGCCAAGTGGAGAAAGCGCCACACTAGCTGAGAGCAGGCTCTCAGGAAGAACTTCCATTCTCCCTGGGCAAGGCAGGGAATCAGGCCCTAGGAGGGCCGGGAAGCCTGGGACAGCGCCACATCAGTCCCTGAGGCCGGCATGGTCACGCGGCAGCCCTCGCGGGCACGCCGGGCCCCCGCTGGGAACTTGGGGCTCCCTGTGCTGGGAACCCTCTAGCTCAGGCTCCCCTGCCTCCCCGCCCCTGGGCGCCCGGAACTGCTGACACCAATACCCTATGCGGGCGCGGAAGAAGGGGGAAGAGTCCTCTGGAGGCTGTGCCATGAGCCCTGGAGGCCACCACATTTGCAGCCCAAGACCCGCGCAGCCCAAAGGATATGTCGACGCCAGCCAAGGGCTGGCTGAGGTGTCCCACCACCATGCGAAGGCGGGTGCCTGCGTGGGACTGGTTCATGGCTCCTTCGAGGAGAGGAGTCAGCCCAGCCTCAGTCTTCACTGGGACCAGCGGGCAGGGCGACTAGCCAAAGGGGCCTGGCCCACCGCTCAGAACTCGGGGGATTCCGCCTTGTGCGGGGATGCACAGGTTGTCCACGGTCCACGCACTGGGCCACCATCCGGAGCGGACTTCGTGTCCGCCCGTCCAGCTCCTCTGCAATCACAGAGATCCTGCTGCACAAAGCAGGGAAACTGATTTTGGAGGGTTTATCAACAGGGATAAGGTCGCCCAATGAGAAACTAGCCAAAACATGACCCACATTTCCAAACTCTTCATCTAGTTTACCCCACGTGTCTGTCTCTTTGCTGCTGAAGTGGCAATTCAGATGTTCAGCGCTATAAGTAATGTGCTGTTCAGAAAATTCGTTTAATGTATTGTAAATCCAGTGTGAAATATTAGAAACATGTAATGTGCTGTTCAAAAAAGTCTTTTAATTTGTTGGGAATCCAGTGTGAAATATTAGAAACACATTGGCTTTCATTGAAAAAGGAAAAAAGGTACATGAAATAAATGACTTTGTGAAACGCGTCTGATCCACATAGTCTAGTATTATTTTAAATTTCCTTAAGAATTACAAGTTCTAGGGGCGCCTGGGTGGCTCAGTGGGTTAAAGCCTCTGCCTTTGGCTTGGTCATGATCCCAGGGTCCTGGGATAGAGCCCTGCATCACACTCTTTGCTCTGGAGGGAGCCTGCTTCCTCTCTCTCTCTGCCTGCCTCTCTGCCTACTTGTGACCTCTGTCTCTCAAATAAATACAATCTTTTAAAAATGGGGGAATAAAAAAGAGCTACAAGTTCTTTTTCTTTCTTTCTTTTTTTCTAAGTTTATTTGAATAATCTCTACACCCAACTTGGTGTTGGAATTCATGATCCCAGTGTGAGGAGGTACCCGTTCCAACAACCAAGCCAGCCAGAAACTCCTTCTTTCTTCCCTTCCTTTCTCCCTCCCTTCCTTTCTCTTTCTCCCCCTCCCTCGCTGCTTTCCTTCCTTTCCTCCATCTTCCCTCCTTTCCCTACCCCTTCTTCCTTCTTTCTCTCATTTTTTCTCTTTTCCCTCTTTTTCTTTTCTCTTCTTTCTTTCTCTCTTTCTCTGTCTCATTTTCTTCTTTTTCCAACAGTTTAAATACTTCAGGGACAAGTAACCAGGATTCCGGCCACCATCATCAAGGTCATACACATCCATCACCTCTCAAAGTTCCCTCCCACACTCTTGCCCTCATTATTTTGTGTGTATGTGGTAAGAACACAACCATAAGATCTACTCCCTTAGCAAATTTTCAGTAGATAATGCAGCATTGCGAGCTAGGGACACTATACTGTATTGTAGATCTCCAGAACTATGTACCTAGCATACCTGAAACTTGGTAGCCTAAAACCATCCCCTCTCTATCCTCCCCTCCCTTCACCTGTAGTAACCACAATTTTCTCTGCTTCTAGGTGTTTGGCTCTTAAAGTCCTCCTATAAATGGTAGCAGGTAGTACTAATCCTGTGATTGGCTTATTTTGCTTAGCATTGTGCCCTCAAGCTAAATCCATGTTGTCACAATGTCATTTGTTGTCACAATCTGCAGGATCTCTTCCCTAATTAGGGTTGGATCACATTCCATTGTGTGTGCCTACCATATTTTCTTTATCCTTTCACTTGATGACAGACGCTGAGGTTGTTGCCATATCTTGGCTCTTGTGAAAAGTGTTGCAATGAACATAGGAGTGCAGATATCGCTTTGAAATCTAATTTCAGTTCCTTTGGAACTGGAATCCAGTGGGATTCCTGGATCATATGATAGATCTATTTTTAATTTTTTGGGGACCTTCCATACTGTTGTCCCTAAAAGCTATAAGAACTAGAAATTCTTTCTGCAATATCTTTACCACCCAGTCTCTGCAGATGACTGACACGGCATGTCACTGTTTCTTTGCTCTCCCTCATTTTTCTCATTATTTCTTCGTCTTAAAGAGTAACTTCCAGAATGTCTCACTTTGTAAACATGTTATTTCTTTTTTTTAAAGATTTTATATATTTATTTATTCATTTGAGAGAGAGAGAACGCAGGGGGAGGAGCAGAGGGAGAGGAACTGGCAGACTCCATGCTGAGTGCTGAGTCAGAGGCCAGGCTCAATCTCAAGACCCTAAGACCACCACCTGAGCTGAAATCAAGAGTCAGCCAGTTCACGCATTGAGCCACCTGGATGCCCCTAAACATGTTAGAGTTTCTTAAGGGATGTCTTTATGGAATGTGGTGAAACTGCCATACTCACGGAGAAAAGCAGGCCAGGACTCAGAAGAGAGTTTCTTAGCTGCTACCTATTTGCTCTGAGGCAGGGTGGACAATCGTCAACACCCAGAGCAAGGCTAGCCCTTTGGCCTTCATCTTTGGGTTCTCTCTCCTTTTTCCATGATTCCTCCCCACCCAGACTCTCAGATTTGTTTAGGTTGACAGAAATGTCCTGGGCCTTCCCTCATTAGTTCTTCACCTCATCGCCCACAAATTGATCATCCCAGGGTGGAACTTGATCCTGAACTCATTGACTGGATTGCCAGGGGTCTTCAGGAGAGGCGTTTATGTTTATCATAGTTTAAAGTGAAGTATCTGGCCTTTGGTAGGTAAAGGAAAGGGATATTCCATCTTTCTGCTTCTGAGAAAAAGGGCTCCTGGACCTGGCATGGGTGAATCTATGAGTCCTTACCGCCCTCGCCTGGTGGAAAGTGGGCACTGCAAATGTAAATTAAATTCAGGCCAACCCAGATTATTTAAAGTCAAGGCATTTACCCACATAGGCCCTGAAGTTATTGTCTTCCCTGACCAATGGGAAAGACAGTGAGATGAGACTACCTACACCTGTAGTTTTAATGTCCCCCCACCACTAAATACCTCGTTTTACAAATGTGTGAATATCCCTGCAGCTCTACTGTGAGCTGGTTTAAGTGGATGGTTTTTAAGAGAGATGAAGGAAATCGAATGCTTCCAATTGTTGTCTGCCTCTTTTAAAGGACGATGGGTTTAAAATGTTTCATGGAAGATCCCATGGGGGAATTAGAACAATAATTTCTCCGTAGGTAATTTGATGAATGTTCCCAGTTTTAAAAACAGTGATTTGGATTATGTGGAAATTCCTTAAGTTCACATCTTTAATAATTGTGCTAATAAAATATCTGAGAACACTTTAAATGGAAACACTAATGAAACCAACATTATCACAAGTATGATCATTTCTTTCTCCTTCAGCATTTGGTATTTATTCTTATTAAAAATTGGAATTTGGGATGCCTGGGTGGCTCAGTGGGTTAAGCCGCTGCCTTCGGCTCAGGTCATGATCTCAGGGTCCTGGGATCGAGTCCTGCATTGGGCTCTCTGCTCAGCAGGAAGCCTGCTTCCCTTCCTCTCTCTCTGCCTGCCTCTCTGCCTACTTGTGATTTCTCTCTGTCAAATTAAAAAAAAAGTTGGAATTTTGAAGATCACTTCAAAATCACCTTTTCCCATCCTCTTCAAGCAATGTGCTACGTTTCCCCATGCACCAAAAGTATCCTTGAAGACAAATATTGAAACACAACGGTTTTCAAAACCATATGAGGAGTAATTCTCCCCACATGTGTAAGAAGTTAAAGAAAATGATTTTTAAAGAATAGACTATTTGAGCAGTTAAAAAAATTAGCAAAACCAAAGAAACTTGAATTAAATTGTTTAAGAGTTGTGCACACTTATGACCATTTTTTAAAGATTTTATTTTTAAATAATCTCTGTACCCAGCTCAGGCCAAAGCTCACTTCCTGGAGACCAAGCATTTCACACCCCACCAACTGAGCCAGCCAGGTGCCCCCAAACTCTTTCATTATATGAAGGAGAAATTGCAATCAATCCCAGATTCCAATATGCCATTCTTCCCTGAGAAGAAGAGATGATCGTATCCCAGTAATTCAGGAGCAAGGTTTAAAGTTGGTCAGATTCATTCATGCATCAAACAGAAGCCAGCATCTTGGTCATTACCTGCAGCTCTCCCCATCCTGGACTATCTCAGCTATGGGGGCAGTTCAGCGCTCCCAGCGAAGGCCAGCCCTCCCCTTGGGCAGTGACACCTATCTCCTGTCTTGACTATTCCAGAACCTTTCCAAGCGATTCTCCTTTTCTTTTCCACCCTGTTGGATCCCCTCTTCCACCATTAGCATAGAAGCCTGGGGTCAGCTTCCCATCTCTTCGAGGCTCCCTGCCTTCAAGATGACATTTCCTCCATCTCTCACTCACACATTTCTGCATTCTTTCTGCAGCAAAGCTTGAAAAATTGTGTACCTTCCCTGTCGCCATAATTATATGCCAATTTTAAAAAAGATTATTTTAGAAAGAGAGATAACACGAGTGGGTGAGGGGAAGAGGGAGAGGGAGGAGAAAAGCAGACCTCCTACTGAGCACGGACCAGACTCAGGGCTTCATCTTAGGATCCTGAGATCAGGAGCTGAGCTGAACTCTTAGATGCCCAACCAAATGAGCCACCCAGGAGTTCCTATGCCAATTTTTTTTTTAAAGATTTTATTTATTTATTTGACAGAGAGAAATCACAAGAGAGGCAGGTAGAGAGAAAGGAAGGGAAGCAGGCTCTCTGCTCAGCAGAGAGAGCAGAGAGCAGAGAGCAGAGAGCCCGATGTGGGACTCAATCCCAGGACCCTGAGATCATGACCTGAGCTGAAGGCAGCGGCTTAACCCACTGAGCCACCCAGGTGCCCCCTATGCCAATTTTTTTGAAAGCTGCACCTCTCATTTGTTATTTCTCTTAGTTTAGCTCACCTTAGTGATTTTTTAAAAAAGATTTTATTTATTTATTTGACTGACAGAGATCAAAATAGGAAGAGAAGCAGGCAGAGAGAGAAGAGGAAGTAGGCGCGCCAACAAGCAGAGAGCCTGACAGGGGGCTTGATCCTAGGACCCTGGCATCATGAACTGAGCCAAAGGCAGAGGCTTTAACCCATTGAGCCCCCCAGGCCCTCCTTACCTCAGTGATTTTATAGACAGAAGTTCTCACATACTATAAAATCTGCCATGGTAATGCTGTTACTAGATTCATGGCACTCTAATCACCTGAAATCATCTGATTGTCTGGGGATGTCCCCACCCGCCACTTGACAGTGTCACAATGTCTGCAGCTTACTTATGACAGTGACCCTACCAAAACAACAAAGGAATGTTTACGTCTATATCCATATGTGTGCGTGTCCGTGTGCATATGTTCTACGTATGCAGGTGTGGTAGGATATCAGCAACTTAACATTTCTAGAGGTATTTGTTGTACTATTTTGTTAGTTCTTGTTTCAACTTGCTCAAAATAAAAAGTTGGGAAACAGAAAGAAATGTCATCTGGATTTTAAGCACCCCACAAACTTACTGGAAGTGGATTTACTAGACTGATTTGACTCTCTGAAGTGGATGATGGCTATTTAATTTTACTTTTAAAATTTTTAAAGATTTCTTCATTTCTTAGAGAGAAACTCTCATGCACCTGTGCAGGGAAGTAGGGGAGGGGGAGAAGGAGAGAATCCAAATAGACTTCCAGCTAAGTTCTGAGCCCAATGTGGGACTTGAATCCATGACCCTGAGGTCACAACCTGAATGGAAACCAAGAGTCAGATGCCCAACCAAGAGTCACCAGGGTGCCCCTTTATTGATAACTTTCTAATGTCCTGGTTAACAGTCTCATATTAATACTTGAGAAATCCGTTATAGATGTATCTGATTCATGTGTTGTGCATGTGTGTGTATTTTAGATTTTATTTATTTATTTGACAGACAGAGATCACAAGTAGGCAGCAATGCAGACAGAGAGAGAGGAGGAAGCAGGCTCCCTGCTGAGCAGAGAGCCTGACATGGGGCTGGATCCCAGGATCCCGAAACCATGACCTGAGCTGAAGGCAGAGGCTTAACCCACTGTGCCACCCAGGCGCCCTTGGACTTCATTTTTTAAGATCTTCTTTGCTAAAGTGAAGTGTGAGTAGACGTCTCAACAAACAATAAGAACAGGAAAAAATGTACCAATGCTCTTATTTCATTCCCTAACTACCCCCATGAAGTTCCATCTTGTAAATGAAGAAACTGAGGTCTAAGATGAGGGACAGGCACAGCGAGTTAATAACACAGCTGGGATATCACCTCTGGCCTGTCTGAGGAGGATTCCTAAGGGAATCTCCAAGGAAAGCTGAGGACTGTTCTGGTTTTGTTTTGGCTTCTTTGGTGCTGTCGCTGGTCTGGGACATCGCCTGGAAATGCAGGTTTTAGACCATGAGGAAAGACTCCAAGGCACCTGGTGAGGAGAAAAGTGTTTCTTCAGAGGGTGAGCCACCCCTGCAGGACTGAATCACAAAGCACCCGGAGTCTGTGCTGAACTGTGTGCAGAACGGACTGTTCTGCCTCTGCTCAGGACTGACTGGCACCACAAGGCCCTGAAGGCAGGAGCACCCAGCTGTGGGTGGACTTCCTACGTGGCCCCTTTCAAAATCTTTGCAAGTGGGGAGAAGCCTTTGCCATCAGATTATTAGGGTGGGGTGTTGCAACGGTCCCTCAGAACAACGTATTACTTAAAATAGAACCCATAGGAAATTTTACTCGTTACCAAGGATGATTAGATATAGCCTTAAGAAAAACACATACTGGGGCACCAGGGTGGTGTAGTGGGTTAAAGCCTCTGCTTCCACTCAGGGCATTATCCCAGAGTCCTGGGATAGAGTCCCGTATTGGGCTCTCTGCTCAGTGGGGGGCTGCTTCCTCCTCTCTCTTTCAATCTCTCTCTGCCTGCCTCTGCCTGCTTGTGATCTCTGTCAACTAAATAAATAACATCTTTCTTTTTTAAAAAGAAGAATAACAGATACTGGCAACAGGCCTTTGGGGGAGACGACGATATAGGGTCTTGAAGCTGAGCAGCGGGGGACGCTTCATTTTCCCGTTATCTCCCCTTTCTCCCCCGGAGAGCACCTGTGGCTAGTTAGATAAGTCCTTTGAATGTGCTTGTTCAACTATAAACTTTCTACTGCTTGACCAGACATATTTTGCCTTCCTTCTTGTTTATCTACAAGGCTAATGTTTGGCCTTCTTCGGCTCTTCTGTGGGTTACTGTTTCTACCTAATAAAAGAGGGACTGAGGAGTTGTTCAGGACAAAAGTCTTTTCTACTGCTGTCCCTTGCTCCCTTTCTTTGTGGCTGACTTGTTTGTGCCTCATTCTTCTCCTGTGTACCGTCAGGAAGTGGCAGAGTGTATACTCCTTTCTAGTATCTTAGGACATTTGAGTGTTTTCTTTCTTCTGTATTAAAATTTTTTTATTTTGTTTTTTAAGATTTTGGTAAAATGCACATAATGGAGGAGTTACCATTACATTACCATTAAGGAAAAGTTACTATGAACGCCTCAACCATTAGACTTAGCCCTTTCTACAACCATCACCCCATTCACGTAGGCCTCTCTCCATTTTCCCAAACTGAAACTCTGTCCCTATGAAACACTAGCTCCCCATCCTCCCTGCCTCCAGCGCCTGGCCATTCTGCTGACTCTATGAACGTGACTGCTCTAGCTACCTCACTGCACTGTTTTTGCTTGTGAATTTTTTTTTTTTTTGGCATAATGTCCTCATGGTGCATCCATGTGGTCGCATGAGTCAGAATTCCCTCCCTTTTTAAGGCTGAATAATATTCCACTGTGTGTGTACCCATTGTTTTATCCACTCACCTCTTGACATACATTTGCTTCTGCCTTTTGGCTACTCTAAGTAATGCTGCAGTGAACACAGGTATACAGACATCTCTTGGAGACTTTGTTTTCAGTTCCTTTAGATATCCATCCAGAAATGGAGCTGCTGATCGGATCAGTGCCTTTCTTTTTTTTAAGATTTTATTTATTGATTTGAACATGAGAGAGAGAACACAAATGCAAGCATGAGTGGAGGGAGGGGCAGAGGCAGAGGGAGAAGCAGGCTCCCCGCTGACCAGGGAGTGTGTCATGTTACTCGATCCCAAGACCCAAGGATCATGACCTTAGCCAAAGGCAGAAACAACTGACTGAGCCACTAGGCACCTCCAGTGCATTATTTTTAAGATTTTTCTTTTTAAGGTTTTATTTACTTGAGAGAGATCACAAGTAGGCATAGAGACAGGAAGAGAGAGAGGGGGAAACAAGCTTCCCGCCGAGTAGAGAGCGCAATGTGTAAGCTCCATCCCCAGACCCTGAGATCATGACCTGGGCCAAAGACAGAGGCTTAACCCACTGAGACTCCCAGGCACCCCGCATTAGTTTTTAAAGCAAGTTTCTCTCTTTCCTTTTTGAAAAAAAATCAGTTACTTAGTTAGTTTGCTTTTAGTAGTCTTTAAACCCAATGTAGGGCTCAAAATCCCAACCCCAAGATCAAGAGTTGAATGCTCTTCTGATTGAGCCAGCCAGGTACCCCTGGATCAGTGCATTTTTTTTAAAAGATTTTATTTATTTATTTGACAGAGAGAGAGAGAGATATCACAAGTGGGTAGAGAGGCAGGCAGAGAGAGAGGAGGAAGCAGGCTCCCTGCGGAGCAGAGAGCCCGATTTGGGGCTAGATCCCAGGACCCTGAGATCATGACCTGATCCGAAGGCAGCGGCTTAATCCAGTGAGCCACACAGGCGTCCCGGATGAGTGCATTTTTTAATATAGGTGTGTTTCCTAGTATACAGACTGTCCTAGCCACAGCTACATCGTCTGGTCAGCTTTTCTCCCTGCCTTTGCTTCACCTAACCCATACCTCTTATTCCTCAACCATCATCCCCCACACCCTTACACGCTTGATTTGGACTACAATCTACTGAAAACATTATTTAAGGGAGAAGCTGATCATGCTAAGAAATCATTGGATAAGGGCAGGGCACCTGATCTAAAATGAGCCAGTGAGCTTCTTTTCTAGGAATCTGGAATGTGTTTTATCTTATTGTATGTTCTTTATCATTTATCTTACTTTCTTTTCATTCCAGTAGAATTAATATATAGTGTATTAGTTCCAGGTGCACAATACAGTGATTCAGCTATTCTGTATGTCACTCGTGATGATCACAACAAGTGCCTTACTTAAGCCCTTCACCTATTTTACCCTTACCCACCCTACTTCCCAGTAAGCAGCAGTTTGTTTTCTATAGGTAAGAATCTGTGTCTTGGTTTGTCTCTCTTTTTTTTCTTTCAGCGTTTGTTTCATTTCTTAAATTCCACATTTGAGTGAGATCCTATGGTATTTGTTTTTTCCTGATGGACTGACTTTCTTAGCATTATACTATCTAGCTCCATCCATGTCATTGCAAATGGCAAGATTTCATTCTTTTTTATACTTATACATACATTATACATTGTGTATACATATTGAATCTTCTTTATCCCTTGATCAATTGATGGACACTTGGGCTCTTTCCGTCATTTGGCTGCTGTAAATAATGCTGCTATAAACAGGGGTGCACATAACCCTTTTGAATTCGTGTTTCTGTATTTGGGGGGTAAACGCCCCAGTAGTGTGATTGCTGGATCTTAGGGTAGTTCTATTTTCAACGTTTTGAGAAACTTCCATACTGTTTTCCAGAGTGGCTGTACCTGTTTTCATTCTCACCAATACTTGTTTTTCCATGCGTTTTTTTATGTTAGCCATTCTGAAAGGTGTGAGGTGATGTCTCATTGCCGTTTTGATTTGCATATCCCTGAGGATAAGTGATGTCCAGCATCTTTTTATTTTTTTAAAATATTTTATTTTTATTTATTTGACAGACAGAGATCACAAGTAGGCAGAGAGGCAGGCATGGGGGCGGGGTGGGGAGAAACAGGCTCCCTGCTGAGCAGAGAGCCCCATGTGGGGCTGGATCCCAGGACCTTGGGATGATGACCTGAGCCGAAAGCAGAGGCTTTAACCCACTGAGCCAGCCAGGCACCCTGTCGAGTGTCTTTTCATTCATCTTATTGGCCATCTGTATGTCCTTGGAGAGTTGTCTGTTCATTTTTTCCCCCATTTTTTTAGTTGGATCATTTGTTTGGGGCTATTGGGTTGCAGAAGTTCTTCATAGATTTAGGATACTAAACCTTAGTCAGATATGTCATTTGCAGATACCTTCTCCCATACCATATGTTGCCTTTTAGTTTTGTTGTGTTTCCTTTGCAATGAAGGAGCTTTTTATTTTGATGTAGTCACAATACTTTGTTTTTGCTTTTATTTCCCTCGTCTCAGGAGACATATGTAGAAAAATGTTGCTATGGCTGGTTTCAGAGAAGTTACTGCCTGTGCACTCTGCTAGGATTTTAATGGTTTCCTATCTCATATTTAGGTCTTTAATCCATTTCAAATTTACTTTTATAAATGATGTAAGAAAGTGGTCCAGTTTCATTCTTCTGCATATAGCTGCTCAGTTTTCACAGCACCATTTGTTGAAGAGACTTTTTCCCATTGGATATTTGTTCATGCCTTATCCAAGATTAATTGACCATAAAATTGTGGGCTTATTTCTGGGGTCTTTATTCTGTTCCATTGATCTGTGTGTCTTTTTGTGTGCAGTACTATACTGTTTTGACTACAGCTTTGTCATACAATGTAAAGTCTGGAATTGTGATACGTCCAGTTTTGTTTTTCTTTTTCAAAATTGTTTTGGCTACTTGTGGTTTTTTGTGATTCCATATAAATTTTAGGATGGTTTAAGTTTGGTGAAAAATGTTGTTGGTATTTTGATAGGGATGGCAAAGAATCTGAAATTTAAACAGAGGTTTTTACTGTCTGACTACTCTGTTGGACTGGAGAGACATCAACTCAGCACTGTGGTGAAAGCCCATTTCTAGCATCAGCTGGGACCCAGGAGAAGCTAGTTTGTGGGGAGAGAGTTTGAAGCAGCTGCTGGAGAAGGGAAGACTTGGAGTCCCTGAAGCACTATGTCCCTGGACAGGGGGCCTGAGGTCCAACTCTCTCCATGTCATGGAGTGACCCAGGATCGTCATCATAACGGTCCCCCTGTGCTCATACTGGCTCTACAACCAAGGTTTGAACTTGCCCAACTCAACCAGATTCAGACTTAATGACTTGCTTCTGTATTGGTATCTGCTAATTTTTGTGGGACAAAACAAAATAAAACAATTGCTTATTAGCCTAGTGCAATCAAACACATTGTGGTTTTACCACCAAGAGTCCATTTGCATGAACTTTTAAAAATTAATTTTTAACTACTGGAATATATGAACACATTCTCTTTATAGAAATTAAAGTATTATAGATGTTTCTATAGAACGGTTTATATATAACAGTAAAGTGCCATTGGGGGTTTTTCGTTCTCCTTTCTTAGTTAACAATCAGTACATTGCAGACACATGTATGAACTCAGAGACAAATCCTCCACCACCACCCTTTGAGCTGAGGGCTCTCATAGCCCAGTGGTGATTTCCTTGAAGTCAGAAAGCATGTCCTAATCATCTTTATGTGATTCATGTGCAGTTTATGCCTGCACACAGAGTGTGGATAATTGAATGAATGAATGAAATCAGGCAATTGGACTACATGATCCTTAAGACCTTCTCTGTTATGTCTTATGTATTCTGATTCTGTAAACTATTCATTCCCCACTATTTATCAATGGATTGCTTGACACGGTTTCTGTGCATTCAATAGAATCCCTTTACAATGCCGACTACCATAAACACAATCAATATCTATATTAAAGATTACTCTTACTGTTTGACACTGTTGCATTTCAAGAAATACAAGCTGAATTGTAGAATAGCTGAAATTTTGGAAAAATTTGAGGTTCTCAACATTATATGGAGTAAAATCATTCACTGAAATTGTATAAATGATCATTTAATGCGTTATTCCAATGACCAAGCGACAAGGACTCTGCAGCCCAGTTGTTGGGGTTCCAATCCTGGCCCCACCACTTGCTAGCTAGGTGATTTTAGGCACGTTACTTAACCTTTCTGTGCTGAGTTGTTTCCTTTGTAAAATAGGGATAACGATTGTGTTTCAACTGTAGAGTTGTTGCAAGAATTAAAAGCATCAATATGGGAAACATAGGTGGCTCAAGCAGTTCAGTGCCCAAATCTTGACTTTGGGTCAGGTTATGATTTCAAGGTCATGAAATCAAGCCCTGCATCAGGCTGTGCACTGGGCATGGAGCCTGTTTAAGATTCTCACTCTAGGTCAAGATGGCGGGGAAGTAGGAGGAGGCACCTTTTCAACCTGTACCCTAAAGTGAGCTGATTACCTACCAAAGAACTCCGACCACCCATGAAATCAGCCTGAGATCAGAATTATACACGTCTGGATCTCTACAGGAGCAGAAGAAGCCAGTGGCAGGTAAAGCAGATGGGGAGCTTCGGACTGATATCTGAAGATAAACAAAAGGGGGAGGGAGCCACCAGAGGTGACCGATTGGAAAGTAATACCCCAACATGAGAGTGCTCTGCATCTGGGGACCAGCATTAACTTGGGGTCTGGTTGAAAGCACTCAAAAAACAAAGAGCAAAGGATCACTGGGGGTAATAGTGGGAACCTGGGTGGTTAGAGTCAGGGACCTAAGTCCCCGGACCCAGGACAGCCTCCCCTGGTGCTGAGCCAGAGAGAGTGCGGCGGAGAAATCAGGTCTCCGTCCCTGAGCAGCCAGTCCGCCTGAATGCCAGTGTGCCCGAGAACGAGTGGGGTCTGGATCCCGTGAGGGGCTGGGAGCCTGGCCAGACAGCAATCCTGAAATGCGTGCGTCCCACACCCTCCCTTGAGATAGGTGCTTATAGGTGCTAGGCTGGAGCTCTGGCATCTGGAAAAACCAGACGTTCCCAGCCCGGGACAGCGGGAAAATCTCAGTGTGCGATCTCTGCTCAGAACCTCCCTGGCGGTCTGGAGCTGCCTAGACAGCCGCCACTGCCCTGGTTTTGGGTACAAGGAGGAGCTCCTGCATCCCCAGGGACAGTGACTCAGAACCGACTCAGCCAGCAGCTTTTCCAAAACATTCTGGGGCTTCTCTCTGAGAGGGAGGTCGGGATGCAGTTTGCTCTCCTCTAAACCTCCAAAAACCATCAAAAGCTGTCAAGTGAGAGAAAGCAGATGAAAGAACATAAAAACCCCCAGAGAACAAAAGGCTGAAAAAAACAGTTTCCTCAGATTCCACCCCCTGATTGCCCAACGGCAATCAGACAACAAAGAGAAATAAAAGGTATCCAAATTGGCAAGGAAGAAGTCAAACTCTCTCTCTTCGCAGATGACATGATTCTTTATATGGAAAACCCCAAAGACTCCACCCCCAAACTACTAGAACTCATACAACAATTCAGTAACGTGGCAGGATACAAAGTCAATGTACAGAAATCAGTGGCTTTCTTATACACTAACAATGAAAATACAGAAAGGGAAATTAGAGAATCGATTCTATTTACTATAGCACCAAGAACCATAAGATACCTGGGAATAAACCTAACCAAAGAGGTAAAGGACCTGTACTTGAGGAACTACAGAACACTCATGAAAGAAATTGAAGAAGACACAAAAAGATGGAAGACTGTTCCATGCTCTTGGATTGGAAGAATAAACATTGCTAAAATGTCTATACTGCCTAGAGCAATCTATACTTTTAATGCCATTCCGATCAAAATTCCACCAGTATTTTTCAAAGAGCTGGAGCAAATAATCCTAAAATTTGTATGGAATCAGAAGAGACCCCGAATTGCTAAGGAAATGTTGAAAAACAAAAACAAAACTGGCGGCATCACGTTACCCGATTTCAAGCTTT
This sequence comes from Meles meles, assembly GCF_922984935.1. Taxonomy (NCBI): domain Eukaryota; kingdom Metazoa; phylum Chordata; class Mammalia; order Carnivora; family Mustelidae; genus Meles; species Meles meles. Next base: position 122,726,126 of record NC_060072.1, read on the forward strand.
ACTACAAAGCTGTGATCACCAAGACAGCGTGGTACTGGCATAAAAACAGACACATAGACCAGGGGAATACAGTGGAGAGCCCAGATATGGACCCTCAACTCTATGGTGAAATAATCTTTGACAAAACAGGAAAAAATATTCAATGGAAAAAAGACAGTCTCTTCAATAAATGGTGCTGGGAAAACTGGACAGCGATATGTAGAAGAATGAAACTCGACCATTCTCTTACACCGTACACAAAGATAAACTCGAAATGGATAAAAGACCTCAACGTGAGACAGGAATCTATCAGAATCCTAGAGGAGAACATAGGTAGTAACCTCTTCGATATCAGCCACAGCAACTTCTTTCAAGATATGTCCCAAAGACCAAGGAAACAAAAGCAAAAATGAACTTTTGGGACTTCATCAAGGTCAAAAGTTTCTGCACAGCAAAGGAAACAGTCAACAAAACAAAGAGGCAACCCACGGAATGGGAGAAGATATTTGCAAATGACAGTACAGACAAAAGGTTGATATCCAGGATCTATAAAGAACTTCTCAAATTCAACACACACAAAACAGATAATCATATCAAAAAAAGGGCAGAAGATATGAACAGACTCTTCTCCAACGAAGACATACAAATGACTATCAGACACATGAAAAAATGTTCATCATATCTAGCCATCAGGGAGATTCAAATTAAAACCACATTGAGATACCCCCTGACACCAGTTAGAATGGCCAAAATTAGCAAGACAGGAAACAACGTGTGTTGGAGAGGATGTGGAAAAAGGGGAACCCTCTTACACTGTTGGTGGGAATGCAAGTTAGTGCAGCCACTTTGGAGAACAGTGTGGAGATTCCTGAAGAAATTAAGAATAGAGCTTCCCTATGACCCTGCAATTGTACTGCTGGGTATTTACCCCAAAGATACAGATGGAGTGAAAAGAAGGGCCATCTGTACCCCAATGTTTATTGCAGCAATGGCTACGGTCGTCAGACTGTGGAAAGAACCAAGATGCCCTTCAACGGATGAATGGATAAGGAAGATGTGGTCCATATACAGGATTGAGTATTTTGCCTCCATCAGAAAGGATGAATACCCAACTTTTGTAGCAACATGGACGGGACTGGAAGAAATTATGCTGAGCGAAATAAGTTAAGCAGAGAGAGTCAAGTATCATATGGTCTCACTTATTTGTGAAGCATAACAAATAACATGGAGGACATGGGGAGATGGAGAGGAGAGGGAGTTGAGGGAAATTGGAAGGGGAGATGAACCATGAGAGGCTATGGACTCTGAAAAACAACCAGAGGGTTTTGAAGGGGCGGGGGGGGGGGGGTGTGGGAGGTTGAGGAACCAGGTGGTGGGTAATAGGGAGGTCACATACTGCATGGAGCACTGGGTGTGATGCCAAAACAATGAACACTGTTATGCTGTAAATAAACAAATAAACGAATAAAAAAAAAGAAAAAAAGGAATGACAATTCAATCTACTTACTGGAATTGTGGAGGATGGGAAAGTTAGGAGAAACAGCCGCTGAAGTGGAGTGGGCTAACTATGTAGTGAATTAAGGCAAATAAAATGAAATTTACGATTCAACCTTTTCTAGAAATAACAGTCTGCCCAAAATTTGCTCTCATCAGGGAAGACTGGGTTACACACATAGCTGCGGACAGGTACACACAGTTGCTTACATCATCTCATTTCACAGAGCTCAGAGCAGGGGCTGGAAGTCCCAAGACCTTCATCACCTTTCCTGCTGCCCAGAGCAGGAGAACGAGACTCACAGGGCTCGGTACCTGGGTCCAAGATCATACAGCAGAAAATGCCTCAGGCCAGACTGGACCCATACTCTTTACTTCATAGCTTTCACCAGTTTCTTCCACATACTATTCCTTCCACTAAAATGCCGAACAAATAAAAATTGTAAGGTTCAAATCTAACAGTAAGAAGAAATGTGATCTTCCAAAGAGAAATTGAATTTAGTGGGAATCCATTCTGAAATACAAGAAACCATTTGGCTTGTTACTCTTCAAAAAAAAAATTCTATTTAATAAACAGTGGGTAGGCTCTAGGGAAAGTATGATCCACATAGTTTAGTATAATTTTAACTATCTTAAAGAGCTAGAAATTCTTTCTAGTTTTCTATCCAGAGAATGACAGAAAATTTACTTAGCTTCTTCTCAATTGTTTTCATTGTTTCTTTAGCTTAGGAGTGAGTGTAAGAATGTCATTACTCAGGGGCACCTGGGTGGCTCAGTGGGTTAAAGCCTCTGCCTTCGGCTCAGGTCATGATCCCAGGGTTCTGAGATCGAGCCCTGCCTCGGGCTCTCTGCTCTGCAGACAGCCTGCTTCCTCCTCTCTCTCTCTCTGCCTGCCTCTCTGCCTACTTGTGCTCTCTGTCAAATAGATAAATAAAATCTGAAACAAAAGAATGTCATTACTCATAAACATGTTATTTTTGTCATGTCTTTATGTAACTGGGGACAGTATAATCCTGTTTTCCTAGGCAAAGAGTTAATGTCCTTTGTCAGCTACTAGAAAGATGTGGTGGCCAGAAGGCAACATTTCAGTCCATAATTCTTCTCCTTACCATTGTGGGTTCTGGTGGTGATGACTGCTTTCCTTGGAGAGTTTGTTTAATGATGTGAATATGTTTCATGTCCTTACTATATAATATTAGTGAACATGAAAAAATGGTTGCAAAAAGCTATCTCTACAGGATGGCTGTAATTATGTAAATGCACAGAAAAGAAACCCACCAAAACATTGACTGCTAATGGTCCATGAGAGTTGGAATTATAGGTCATATTTGGTTTCTTCTCGATGCATCTCTGCATTTAGAAAATGCATTGTGTTTTATGCTTTAGAACCCCTGCCTTATGCAAGAACCCACATCTCTTTAGAACCAGGTAAGGCTGGGAAGAGACAGCTACAAGGTTTCCAGGATTGTTTTTAAGCCCCAACCACATGTACGTTCACTGACTTTCGGAAGAATTGTCCAATACCAGAATCCCTGACCTCGTCTGTCTCTTTAAACTGAAGAGAATGAAGGAGCGCCTGGGTGGCTCAGTGGGTTAAATCCTCTGCCTTCGGCTCTGGTCATGATCCTGCGGTCATGGGATAGAGCCTTGCATCAGGTTCTCTGCTCTGTTGAGAGCCTGCTTTCTCCTCTCTCTCTCTGCTTGCCTCCCTGCCTACTTGTGATCTCTGTCTGTCAAATAAATAAATGAAATCTTTAAAAAGAAAAAGGAGAATGAAAAGGAGAATGTCCCTAGCCATATTTCAAGTGCTCAATGGCCACATGGGGCTCATAGCAAAGGATCTGGATAGTGCTGGTGTAGAACATCTCCACCAATGCAGAAGGTTGATAGGATAGTGCTCTTCTAGGAAACACAGATGAAAAAGAAGCTCTAAGCTCAACACTATTTGACAATTACCAGCAAGATCCGAATAGTTTTTTTAATTACTATTATTTTCTTAAGTAGGCTCACTGTCCACCATGGAGCACAATGCCAGGCTTGTAGTCAGAAGCCTGAGATCAATAAGTGAGCCAGAATCAAGAGAAGGCTCTGGGACTGAGCCACCTAGGCACCCCAGAATTTTCATAATAGTCCCAGACTGGACCTGGAAACCTTCATTCTGGTTCCAGTTAACCCGTCCCCATGTGTTGGTGGTTCTCAACAGTGGGCATGTATCAGAAACAAGTGAGAACAGATTGCTGGGCCCCACTCCGGGGTATGTGGAGTCCACAGGAGCCTGGGAATCCGCATGTCTAACCAGTTTCCGGGGGATGTTATTGTTGCGGGTCCTGGGAACACACTTTGTCAACCACTGGTTCCATTAATTAAATGTCTTTGGTCCAAAGTTTTAATGTCTCCTGGCCTGGGTTTCTGCGTTTCCACTGGTCAAATGAGATTACATAATCACCTTGATCCGCGACAGTTTCCAGGTTGACAGTGGTTCTGCTACATCGTGGCTGGTAATAAAGTGAAATAAAAGTAACAAGAGACATTCGTAGAATCATTTTTAGGAAGGACGTCAGGATCCTGCACACAGCAACATAGAACCTATCCCATCACTTACGGGGAAATCCCACGCAGTGTCCTCCTCACCCCCAAAGTACCCCCTGACAGAGAACACTTAATCAGAGCAGGAGAAACAATTCATAAAGCATCTGACGTCCGTGTCCCCTAGTGACATTTTCCGGGATCCGACAAGGATGGTGCACACATTGCCTCCCAGAGTAACTCTGAAAGGCCAACCAGGAGAGATCATATCCACTCCTGTGGGGTTTACCAACACCCTGGCAGAGCAGCACGCACAGCTCTCCTCAAGGAAGAGCCAGAGGGTGCTGGCCTTGCCTCCTTCCCAACCCCCGCCAGAGTGCGCTGCTGCCTTAGGGTCCTCTCGCCCGCTTGCCCACCCGGGGCGCTCCAGGCGGCCCTGCGCTCCTGTTTAAGAGTAGCTGTGCTATAGTAAATGGGATCAATTCTCTAATTTCCCTTTCTGTATTTTCACTTTTAGTGTATAAGAAAGCCACTGATTTCTGTACATTGACTTTGTATCCTGCCACTTTACTGAATTGCTATATGAGTTCTAGTAGTTTGTGGGTGGAGTCTTTGGGGTTTTCCATATAAAGAATCATGTCATCTGCGAAGAGAGAGAGTTTGACTTCTTCCTTGCCAATTTGGATACCTTTTATTTCTCTTTGTTGTCTGATTGCCGTTGCTAGGACTTCTCATACTATGTTGAACAAGATTGGTGAGAGTGGGCATCCTTGTCGTGTTCAGAAGGAACTCAAACACCTGGAAGCTAAAGACCACCTTGCTTAAGAATGCTTGGATCAACCAGGAGATCAAAGATGAACTAAACAATTCATGGAAACCAATGAGAATGAAGACACTTCAGTCCAAAACCTATGGGATACAGCAAAGGTGGTTCTAAGGGGGAAATACATAGCCATCCAAGCCTCCCTTAAAAAAATTAAAAATCCAAAATACACCAGCTCTCTCTACACATTAAAGAACTGGATAATCAACAACAAATCAAACCAACTCCACATGCAAGAAGGGAAATAATCAAGATTAGAGCAGAGATCAATGAGGTAGAAATGAGAGATACAGTAGAATGTATCAATGAAACTAGAAGCTGGTTTTTTGAAAGAATCAATAAGATTGATAAACCATTGGCCACACTAATCCAAAAGAAAAGAGAGAAAGCCCAAATTAATAAAATTATGAATGAAAAGGGAGAGATCACAACTAACACCAAGGAAATAGAAAAAATCATCAGAAATTATTACCAACAGTTATATGCCAATAAGCTAAGCAACCTAGATGAAATGGATGCATTCTTAGAAAACTACAAACTCCCAAATTTGAACCAGGAAGAAATTGACAACTGAATAGACCGATATCTAGTAATGAGATTGAAGCAGTGATCAAAAACTTCCCAAAAAACAAGAGCCCAGGACCTGACAGATTCTCGGGGGAATTCTACCAAACTTTCAAAAAGAAATAACACCAATTCTCCTGAAGCTGTTCCAAAAAATTGAAGCAGAAGGAAAACTTCCAGACTCTTTTTATGAAGCCAGCATTACCCTGATCCCCAAACCAGGCAAAGACCCTACCAAAAAGGAGAATTTCAGAACAATATCACTGATGAATATGGATGCAAAGATTCTCAACAAGATCCTAGCAAACAGGATCCAGCAGCACATTCAAAAGATTATCCACCATGACCAGGTGGGATTCATCCCTGAGTTGCAAGTGTGGTTCAACATTCGCAAATCAATCAATGTGATAGAACAAATCAGTAAGAGAAGAGAGAAGAACCACATGGTCCTCTCAATTGATGCAGAAAAAGCATTTGACAAAATCCAGCATCTGTTCCTGATGAAAACGCTTCAAAGTATAGGGATAGAGGGAACATTCCTGAACATCGTAAAATCTATCTATGAAAGACCCACAGCAAATATCATCCTCAATGGGAAAAAGCTTGCAGCCTTCCCGTTGAGATCAGGAACATGACAAGGATGTCCACTCTCACCACTCTTGTTCAACATAGTATTAGAAGTTCTAGCAACGGCAATCAGACAACAAAGAGAAATAAAATGTATCCAAATTGGCAAGGAAGAAGTCAAACTCTCTCTCTTTGCAGATGACATGATTCTTTATATGGAAAACCCCAAAGACTCCACCCCCAAACTACTAGAACTCATACAGCAATTCAGGAACGTGGCAGGATACAAAGTCAATGTACAGAAATCAGTGGCCTTCTTATACACTAACAATGAAAATACAGAAAGGGAAATTAGAGAATCGATTCCATTTACTATAGCACCAAGAACCATAAGATACCTGGGAATAAACCTAACCAAAGAGGTAAAGGACCTGTACTCGAGGAACTACAGAACACTCATGAAAGAAATTGAAGAAGACACAAAAAGATGGAAGACTGTTCCATGCTCTTGGATTGGAAGAATAAACATTGTTAAAATGTCTATACTACCTAGAGCAATCTATACTTTTAATGCCATTCCGATCAAAATTCCACCAGTATTTTTCAAAGAGCTGGAGCAAATAATCCTAAAATTTGTATGGAATCAGAAGAGACCCCGAATTGCTAAGGAAATGTTGAAAAACAAAAACAAAACTGGCGGCATCACGTTATCCGATTTCAAGCTTTACTACAAAGCTGTGATCACCAAGACAGCGTGGTACTGGCATAAAAACAGACACATAGACCAGGGGAATACAGTGGAGAGCCCAGATATGGACCCTCAACTCTATGGTGAAATAATCTTTGACAAAACAGGAAAAAATATTCAATGGAAAAAAGACAGTCTCTTCAATAAATGGTGCTGGGAAAACTGGACAGCGATATGTAGAAGAATGAAACTCGACCATTCTCTTACACCGTACACAAAGATAAACTCGAAATGGATAAAAGACCTCAACGTGAGACAGGAATCTATCAGAATCCTAGAGGAGAACATAGGTAGTAACCTCTTCGATAACAGCCACAGCAACTTCTTTCAAGATATGTCCCAAAGACCAAGGAAACAAAAGCAAAAATGAACTTTTGGGACTTCATCAAGGTCAAAAGTTTCTGCACAGCAAAGGAAACAGTCAACAAAACAAAGAGGCAACCCACGGAATGGGAGAAGATATTTGCAAATGACAGTACAGACAAAAGGTTGATATCCAGGATCTATAAAGAACTTCTCAAATTCAACACACACAAAACAGATAATCATATCAAAAAAAGGGCAGAAGATATGAACAGACTCTTCTCCAACGAAGACATACAAATGACTATCAGACACATGAAAAAATGTTCATCATATCTAGCCATCAGGGAGATTCAAATTAAAACCACATTGAGATACCCCCTGACACCAGTTAGAATGGCCAAAATTAGCAAGACAGGAAACAACGTGTGTTGGAGAGGATGTGGAAAAAGGGGAACCCTCTTACACTGTTGGTGGGAATGCAAGTTAGTGCAGCCACTTTGGAGAACAGTGTGGAGATTCCTGAAGAAATTAAGAATAGAGCTTCCCTATGACCCTGCAATTGTACTGCTGGGTATTTACCCCAAAGATACAGATGGAGTGAAAAGAAGGGCCATCTGTACCCCAATGTTTATTGCAGCAATGGCTACGGTCGTCAAACTGTGGAAAGAACCAAGATGCCCTTCAACGGATGAATGGATAAGGAAGATGTGGTCCATATACAGGATTGAGTATTATGCCTCCATCAGAAAGGATGAATACCCAACTTTTGTAGCAACATGGACGGGACTGGAAGAAATTATGCTGAGCGAAATAAGTTAAGCAGAGAGAGTCAAGTATCATATGGTCTCACTTATTTGTGAAGCATAACAAATAACATGGAGGACATGGGGAGATGGAGAGGAGAGGGAGTTGAGGGAAATTGGAAGGGGAGATGAACCATGAGAGACTATGGACTCTGAAAAACAACCAGAGGGTTTTGAAGGGGCGGGGGGGGGGGGTGTGGGAGGTTGAGGAACCAGGTGGTGGGTAATAGGGAGGTCACATACTGCATGGAGCACTGGGTGTGGTGCCAAAACAATGAACACTGTTATGCTGTAAATAAACAAATAAACGAATAAAAAAAAAAGAAAAAAAGGAATGACAATTCAATCTACTTACTGGAATTGTGGAGGATGGAAACTGTTAGGAGAAACAGCCGCTGAAGTGGAGTGGGCTACCTATGTAGTGAATTAAGGCAAATAAAATGAAATTTACGATTCAACCTTTTCTAGAAATAACAGTCTGCCCAAAATTTGCTCTCATCAGGGAAGACTGGGTTACACACATAGCTGCGGACAGGTACACACAGTTGCTTACATCATCTCATTTCACAGAGCTCAGAGCAGGGGCTGGAAGTCCCAAGACCTTCATCACCTTTCCTGCTGCCCAGAGCAGGAGAACGAGACTCACAGGGCTCGGTACCTGGGTCCAAGATCATACAGCAGAAAATGCCTCAGGCCAGACTGGACCCATACTCTTTACTTCATAGCTTTCACCAGTTTCTTCCACATACTATTCCTTCCACTAAAATGCCGAACAAATAAAAATTGTAAGGTTCAAATCTAACAGTAAGAAGAAATGTGATCTTCCAAAGAGAAATTGAATTTAGTGGGAATCCATTCTGAAATACAAGAAACCATTTGGCTTGTTACTCTTCAAAAAAAAATTCTATTTAATAAACAGTGGGTAGGCTCTAGGGAAAGTATGATCCACATAGTTTAGTATAATTTTAACTATCTTAAAGAGCTAGAAATTCTTTCTAGTTTTCTATCCAGAGAATGACAGAAAATTTACTTAGCTTCTTCTCAATTGTTTTCATTGTTTCTTTAGCTTAGGAGTGAGTGTAAGAATGTCATTACTCAGGGGCACCTGGGTGGCTCAGTGGGTTAAAGCCTCTGCCTTCGGCTCAGGTCATGATCCCAGGGTTCTGAGATCGAGCCCTGCCTCGGGCTCTCTGCTCTGCAGACAGCCTGCTTCCTCCTCTCTCTCTCTCTGCCTGCCTCTCTGCCTACTTGTGCTCTCTGTCAAATAGATAAATAAAATCTGAAACAAAAGAATGTCATTACTCATAAACATGTTATTTTTGTCATGTCTTTATGTAACTGGGGACAGTATAATCCTGTTTTCCTAGGCAAAGAGTTAATGTCCTTTGTCAGCTACTAGAAAGATGTGGTGGCCAGAAGGCAACATTTCAGTCCATAATTCTTCTCCTTACCATTGTGGGTTCTGGTGGTGATGACTGCTTTCCTTGGAGAGTTTGTTTAATGATGTGAATATGTTTCATGTCCTTACTATATAATATTAGTGAACATGAAAAAATGGTTGCAAAAAGCTATCTCTACAGGATGGCTGTAATTATGTAAATGCACAGAAAAGAAACCCATCAAAACATTGACTGCTAATGGTCCATGAGAGTTGGAATTATAGGTCATATTTGGTTTCTTCTCGATGCATCTCTGCATTTAGAAAATGCATTGTGTTTTATGCTTTAGAACCCCTGCCTTATGCAAGAACCCACATCTCTTTAGAACCAGGTAAGGCTGGGAAGAGACAGCTACAAGGTTTCCAGGATTGTTTTTAAGCCCCAACCACATGTACGTTCACTGACTTTCGGAAGAATTGTCCAATACCAGAATCCCTGACCTCGTCTGTCTCTTTAAACTGAAGAGAATGAAGGAGCGCCTGGGTGGCTCAGTGGGTTAAATCCTCTGCCTTCGGCTCTGGTCATGATCCTGCGGTCATGGGATAGAGCCTTGCATCAGGTTCTCTGCTCTGTTGAGAGCCTGCTTTCTCCTCTCTCTCTCTGCTTGCCTCCCTGCCTACTTGTGATCTCTGTCTGTCAAATAAATAAATGAAATCTTTAAAAAGAAAAAGGAGAATGAAAAGGAGAATGTCCCTAGCCATATTTCAAGTGCTCAATGGCCACATGGGGCTCATAGCAAAGGATCTGGATAGTGCTGGTGTAGAACATCTCCACCAATGCAGAAGGTTGATAGGATAGTGCTCTTCTAGGAAACACAGATGAAAAAGAAGCTCTAAGCTCAACACTATTTGACAATTACCAGCAAGATCCGAATAGTTTTTTTAATTACTATTATTTTCTTAAGTAGGCTCACTGTCCACCATGGAGCACAATGCCAGGCTTGTAGTCAGAAGCCTGAGATCAATAAGTGAGCCAGAATCAAGAGAAGGCTCTGGGACTGAGCCACCTAGGCACCCCAGAATTTTCATAATAGTCCCAGACTGGACCTGGAAACCTTCATTCTGGTTCCAGTTAACCCGTCCCCATGTGTTGGTGGTTCTCAACAGTGGGCATGTATCAGAAACAAGTGAGAACAGATTGCTGGGCCCCACTCCGGGGTATGTGGAGTCCACAGGAGCCTGGGAATCCGCATGTCTAACCAGTTTCCGGGGGATGTTATTGTTGCGGGTCCTGGGAACACACTTTGTCAACCACTGGTTCCATTAATTAAATGTCTTTGGTCCAAAGTTTTAATGTCTCCTGGCCTGGGTTTCTGCGTTTCCACTGGTCAAATGAGATTACATAATCACCTTGATCCGCGACAGTTTCCAGGTTGACAGTGGTTCTGCTACATCGTGGCTGGTAATAAAGTGAAATAAAAGTAACAAGAGACATTCGTAGAATCATTTTTAGGAAGGACGTCAGGATCCTGCACACAGCAACATAGAACCTATCCCATCACTTACGGGGAAATCCCACGCAGTGTCCTCCTCACCCCCAAAGTACCCCCTGACAGAGAACACTTAATCAGAGCAGGAGAAACAATTCATAAAGCATCTGACGTCCGTGTCCCCTAGTGACATTTTCCGGGATCCGACAAGGATGGTGCACACATTGCCTCCCAGAGTAACTCTGAAAGGCCAACCAGGAGAGATCATATCCACTCCTGTGGGGTTTACCAACACCCTGGCAGAGCAGCACGCACAGCTCTCCTCAAGGAAGAGCCAGAGGGTGCTGGCCTTGCCTCCTTCCCAACCCCCGCCAGAGTGCGCTGCTGCCTTAGGGTCCTCTCGCCCGCTTGCCCACCCGGGGCGCTCCAGGCGGCCCTGCGCTCCTGTTTAAGAGTAGCTGTGCTATAGTAAATGGGATCAATTCTCTAATTTCCCTTTCTGTATTTTCACTTTTAGTGTATAAGAAAGCCACTGATTTCTGTACATTGACTTTGTATCCTGCCACTTTACTGAATTGCTATATGAGTTCTAGTAGTTTGTGGGTGGAGTCTTTGGGGTTTTCCATATAAAGAATCATGTCATCTGCGAAGAGAGAGAGTTTGACTTCTTCCTTGCCAATTTGGATACCTTTTATTTCTCTTTGTTGTCTGATTGCCGTTGCTAGGACTTCTCATACTATGTTGAACAAGATTGGTGAGAGTGGGCATCCTTGTCGTGTTCAGAAGGAACTCAAACACCTGGAAGCTAAAGACCACCTTGCTTAAGAATGCTTGGATCAACCAGGAGATCAAAGATGAACTAAACAATTCATGGAAACCAATGAGAATGAAGACACTTCAGTCCAAAACCTATGGGATACAGCAAAGGTGGTTCTAAGGGGGAAATACATAGCCATCCAAGCCTCCCTTAAAAAAATTAAAAATCCAAAATACACCAGCTCTCTCTACACATTAAAGAACTGGATAATCAACAACAAATCAAACCAACTCCACATGCAAGAAGGGAAATAACCAAGATTAGAGCAGAGATCAATGAGGTAGAAATGAGAGATACAGTAGAATGTATCAATGAAACTAGAAGCTGGTTTTTTGAAAGAATCAATAAGATTGATAAACCATTGGCCACACTAATCCAAAAGAAAAGAGAGAAAGCCCAAATTAATAAAATTATGAATGAAAAGGGAGAGATCACAACTAACACCAAGGAAATAGAAAAAATCATCAGAAATTATTACCAACAGTTATATGCCAATAAGCTAAGCAACCTAGATGAAATGGATGCATTCTTAGAAAACTACAAACTCCCAAATTTGAACCAGGAAGAAATTGACAACTGAATAGACCGATATCTAGTAATGAGATTGAAGCAGTGATCAAAAACTTCCCAAAAAACAAGAGCCCAGGACCTGACAGATTCTCGGGGGAATTCTACCAAACTTTCAAAAAGAAATAACACCAATTCTCCTGAAGCTGTTCCAAAAAATTGAAGCAGAAGGAAAACTTCCAGACTCTTTTTATGAAGCCAGCATTACCCTGATCCCCAAACCAGGCAAAGACCCTACCAAAAAGGAGAATTTCAGAACAATATCACTGATGAATATGGATGCAAAGATTCTCAACAAGATCCTAGCAAACAGGATCCAGCAGCACATTCAAAAGATTATCCACCATGACCAGGTGGGATTCATCCCTGAGTTGCAAGTGTGGTTCAACATTCGCAAATCAATCAATGTGATAGAACAAATCAGTAAGAGAAGAGAGAAGAACCACATGGTCCTCTCAATTGATGCAGAAAAAGCATTTGACAAAATCCAGCATCTGTTCCTGATGAAAACGCTTCAAAGTATAGGGATAGAGGGAACATTCCTGAACATCGTAAAATCTATCTATGAAAGACCCACAGCAAATATCATCCTCAATGGGAAAAAGCTTGCAGCCTTCCCGTTGAGATCAGGAACATGACAAGGATGTCCACTCTCACCACTCTTGTTCAACATAGTATTAGAAGTTCTAGCAACGGCAATCAGACAACAAAGAGAAATAAAATGTATCCAAATTGGCAAGGAAGAAGTCAAACTCTCTCTCTTTGCAGATGACATGATTCTTTATATGGAAAACCCCAAAGACTCCACCCCCAAACTACTAGAACTCATACAGCAATTCAGGAACGTGGCAGGATACAAAGTCAATGTACAGAAATCAGTGGCCTTCTTATACACTAACAATGAAAATACAGAAAGGGAAATTAGAGAATCGATTCCATTTACTATAGCACCAAGAACCATAAGATACCTGGGAATAAACCTAACCAAAGAGGTAAAGGACCTGTACTCGAGGAACTACAGAACACTCATGAAAGAAATTGAAGAAGACACAAAAAGATGGAAGACTGTTCCATGCTCTTGGATTGGAAGAATAAACATTGTTAAAATGTCTATACTGCCTAGAGCAATCTATACTTTTAATGCCATTCCGATCAAAATTCCACCAGTATTTTTCAAAGAGCTGGAGCAAATAATCCTAAAATTTGTATGGAATCAGAAGAGACCCCGAATTGCTAAGGAAATGTTGAAAAACAAAAACAAAACTGGCGGCATCACGTTATCCGATTTCAAGCTTTACTACAAAGCTGTGATCACCAAGACAGCGTGGTACTGGCATAAAAACAGACACATAGACCAGGGGAATACAGTGGAGAGCCCAGATATGGACCCTCAACTCTATGGTGAAATAATCTTTGACAAAACAGGAAAAAATATTCAATGGAAAAAAGACAGTCTCTTCAATAAATGGTGCTGGGAAAACTGGACAGCGATATGTAGAAGAATGAAACTCGACCATTCTCTTACACCGTACACAAAGATAAACTCGAAATGGATAAAAGACCTCAACGTGAGACAGGAATTTATCAGAATCCTAGAGGAGAACATAGGTAGTAACCTCTTCGATATCAGCCACAGCAACTTCTTTCAAGGTATGTTTCCAAAGGCCAAGGAAACAAAAGCAAAAATGAACTTTTGGGACTTCATCAAGGTCAAAAGTTTCTGCACAGCAAAGGAAACAGTCAACAAAACAAAGAGGCAACCCACGGAATGGGAGAAGATATTTGCAAATGACAGTACAGACAAAAGGTTGATATCCAGGATCTATAAAGAACTTCTCAAATTCAACACACACAAAACAGAAAATCATATCAAAAAATGGGCAGAAGATATGAACAGACACTTCTCCAATGAAGACATACAAATGGCTATCAGACACATGAAAAAATGTTCATCATCACTAGCCATCAGGGAGATTCAAATTAAAACCACATTGAGATACCTCCTGACACCAGTTAGAATGGCCAAAATTAGCAAGACAGGAAACAACGTGTGTTGGAGAGGATGTGGAAAAAGGGGAACCCTCTTACACTGTTGGTGGGAATGCAAGTTAGTGCAGCCACTTTGGAGAACAGTGTGGAGATTCCTGAAGAAATTAAGAATAGAGCTTCCCGATGACCCTGCAATTGCACTGCTGGGTATTTACCCCAAAGATACAGATGGAGTGAAAAGAAGGGCCATCTGTATCCCAATGTTTATTACAGGAATGGCTACGGTCGCCAAACTGTGGAAAGAACCAAGATGCCCTTCAACGGATGAATGGACAAGGAAGATGTGGTCCATATACAGGATAGAGTGTTATACCTCCATCAGAAAGGATGAATACCCAACTTTTGTAGCAACATGTACGGGATTGGGAGAGATTATGCTGAGCGAAATAAGTCAAGCAGAGAGAGTCAAGTATCATATGGTCTCACTTATTTGTGGAGCATAACAAAGAACATGGAGGACATGGGGAGATGGAGAGGAGAGGGAGTTGAGGGAAACTGGAAGGGGAAATGAACCATGAGAGACTATGGACTCTGAAAAACAACCAGAGGGTTTTGAAGGGGCGGGGGGGTGGGAGGTTGAGGAACCAGGTGGTGGGTAATAGGGAGGGCACGTACTGCATGGAGCACTGGGTGTGATGCCAAAACAATGAACACTGTTATGCTGTAAATAAACAAATAAAATAAATAAATAAAATTTAAAAAGTACCTCGCAAAGGACAATAATATACACACTACCCCCTTTGAAATATAACAGAAACTTTGAGTCCAAAACATCACATATGATCCCCATCTTGTTTCTGTCTGAAGGTAAGATGGAGGTTACTTGGTTCTCCCCATTCTTGAAAAAGTTACAAGCTAATCTAAACTTAAAACTCACTTTCCTAGTTTCAGGTTAGTTCTCTTGAGTTGACTGTCTATTGAAGGGAAAACCTGCTTTGCCCAGAACATCAAATTTCTATGCAGTGGAGTCACAAACTCCATTTCCCACAGAAGACCCCACATCATGCCAAGGAGGAGTAACACCTGAGGCCAAAGAGGAAAAGGGCACACCCATATACAAGTGTTTTTTTTTTTTTTGAAGTGTTCATAATTTCCCAAACATTTAACTAGTTGAAAAACTATTGAAGAATTTGCAACGTTGGGGTATTAGCATTCATAGTACTTGGGGTATTTCATGTTATATAACTTTCATTTTCATACAGTAATCATTTCATACAAACTTTTTAACATGGAATCTTTTAATATGTAGCTATCCTATCTCAGTTTATGATCCTGATCATGTAGCACGTGTTATAACTTTCCGACGCATGTAAACTCTCAGATTATTGTCTCGGCTTCTGTTTTTTTTATACACACACATACAGATAAATTTCCATTTTTCATTCCAAGTTGAATTTTGGGGCCAAGGATACATGATAAAGGGCCCAAATTAGGGGCACCTGGGTGGCTCAGTTGGTTAAGTGTCTGCCCTCAGCTCGGGTCGTGATCCCAGGGTCCTGGGATTGAGACCCTTATCAGGCTCCCTGCTCATTGGGGAGCCTGCTTCTCCCTATCCAGCTCTCCCCTTGTTTGTGTTCCCTCTCTCGCTATCCCTCTTTGTCATAAAGAAATAACATCTTTTTTTAAAAAAGGCCCAAATTAGTGAAACTCAGGAACACTCAAATTATTTATGTCACTGTGGCTATACCTCCTGCTTGCACACTTCTGAGGGCCATGTTGCTAGAGTGTCCATTCTAGTCTTTCTTTAAAATGCTGGCATTGTGCCCATCAGGCATAATTTTTTTCTTCTTTTTATTGTTATGTTGGTCACCATCGAGTATATCATTAGTTTTTGATGTAGTGTTCCACGATTCATTGTTTGCGTATAACACCCAGTGCTCCAGGCAGTCTGTGCCCTCCTTAATACCCATCACCAGGCTCACCCGTCCACCCACCCCACCCTCTGCCCTTCTAAAACCCTCAGTTTGTTTCCAGGAGTCCCTAAACTCTCATGGTTCATCTCTCTCTCTGATGTCTCTCCCTTCATTATCCCCTTGTTCTCCTAATGTCTCCATGCTATTCCTTATGTTCCATTAATAAGTGAAACCCTATGATAATTGACTTTCTCTGTTTGACTTATTTCACTCAGCATAATCTCTTCCAGTTTCATCCATGTTGATGCAAATCCTTTCGGATGGTGGAGTAATATTCCATTGTGTATGTGGACCACATCTTCTTTATCCATTCATCTGTTGGAGGCCATCTTGGCCCTTTCCACATTTTGTCAATTGTGGACATTACTGCTATGAACATTGGGGTGCATGTGGCCCTTCTTTTCACTACATCTGTTTCTTTGGGGTAAATTCCTAGTAGTGCAATTGCTGGGTCATAGGGTAGCTCTATTTTTAATTTTTTGAGGAAACTCCACACTGTTTTCCTAAGTGTTTGCACTCATCTGCATTCCCACCAACAGTGTACGAGTGTTCCCCTTTCTCTACAACTTCTCCAACATTTGTTGTTTCTTGCCTTGTCGATTTTTGCCATTCTAACTGGCAATCTTCTAGAGGATTCGGAGATACCACCTCACCTCATGAATATTTTTTCAATTAGTTTTGATTTTCTAAATACTGCCCTAATATTTCATTGAACTTGAATGCTAAGGGTTTTGTTTTTTTTTTTTGCACCGTTCCCCCACATTCATTAAATTTTGATCGAGAAGAAGGTCATCCTGCCTCATCTTCATCATGGCCCTGTCAACCTGATGGAAATATGAATAAATAGAAGTTGAAAACTGGAAACTAACACTTGACCTCAGAGAGAGTGTGGTAGTTGGCTTGAAAACCTGGAAGGTTTCACTCAGCCCCCAACACTCCCCAATATTTAGTATGGAGAGCCATGTTCTATGGGGAAATGTAAGTCCACAGTACTGTCAGATCTGTTGAATTTTTGAGAAGCGAGAAATCTGGGACTATGAGAAATTTTGTCAGTTTTAAATCATTAGGTGTTTAAAACATCCTGAAGCTAAAAAAGACTTCTGGGTCTCAGGGATGAAAAATATGGCTGCCTGTGAAATCTGACGTCTCGGCAGTCAATTCAAAGCATTTTCTTAGAATTGATCATGGTTTTCCAAATAACAAAGCTATTGTAAACCTTCCTCTTAGTGGTTACTATGAGCTATATACATTCTAAATTTTATGATTTTTATATGTCAGCTTTTGTTTCTGCCTCCAAAAGCACAGGCTATGGGCTCCCAAGTATGTTCTTCTTCTGATGCAATTCTATGAATGTTCATAATTCATTATCAGCAGGATGAGGATCCTGAGCTCACCTGGCTTCTTACTGATATGAGCAAAATAGCATGAGGTAGCAAATAGATTTCCTGGTAAATAAACCAGACTAAACGCCAGTTTCGTTCAATGTCACAAATATCATGAAGTTTCACATATCTTGACATTTTTGGTTCTAATGTATTCATCGTTGGAAACTACAGTGATGAGAAAGCATACCTTCTGGTATCCTTGAGTACTGTTCCAACCAGATCCATGGATGAGCAAAGGATGAAAGAAAACAGTGTCTCCCTTCTCCATCACAAGATGCACTCGGGGGCAGTTTTCATCATAGTCCTGAATACCATAGAACATTATGTTAAATCCTCCCTAGATCACATAAAAGAACCAAAACTATATTTGAGGAACCCAATGATTAAGAATTTTATCAATGACTCATTAGGAAAAACAAAGGTTTCCTAAGTTCTGCCAAGAGAAAGACATAAAAAGATTCCTTTAAAAAAAAGATTTTATTTATTTATGAGAAAGAGAGAGAGATCACAAGTAGGCAGAGAGGTAGGTGTGGTGGTGGGGGAGCAGGCTTCCTACTGAGCAGAGAGCCCAATGTGGGGCTTGATCCCAGGAACCTGAAATCATGACCTAAGCTGAAGGCAGAGGCTTAACCCACTGAGCTAACCAGATGCAACAAAATAAAAAAAATTCTTTTTTTTTTAAATAAAAAGATTCTTAAATGCAACTGTAAATATGCAAACCCTTGGGGCACCTGGGTGGCTCAGTGGGTTAAACCCTCTACCTTCTGCTCAGGTCATGATTCCGGGATCCTGAGATCAAACTCCAGGTTTGGCTCTTCGCTCATCAGGGATCCTGCTTCTCCCTCTCCCTCTGCATGCCTCTCTGCCTGCTTGTGATCTCCGTCTATCAAATAAATAAATAAAATCTTAAAAAATATATATAAAAAAACTTCTCAGACATCTGGTTGTGAAAATCATGGATTTGGGGGACCAAATGAAGAATTTCAGATTTCTACTTATCCGTTATTACTGAATCATAAATGAAGATCTAGACCAACTTTGCGTTTTGCAGTTAACATGGGAGATCCCCTTTCCAGCATGAATCTGTAATCACACTTTCCCAACATGATATTCTTCTCCTCCATAACTTTGCCGAAATCATTCTTCTATTATTCAGGAGTACCTCTGGGAAGCAAACTGTTTTCTCAAGCCAGAAGAGAGAAAATGTTCCAGTTTCCTCATCTCAGAAAACACTCATGTCACAACCAGAGTAAAGAATGAATAGTACATTACAACACTGTGCTTTATTAAAACTACTTCCAATGTTAGTTATTGCTTTAAGTAATGGTTATGGGGGGACCACAGTATCCCAGTCCCTTTCATAAGACTGTCCATATTCTTCTGGGGGAAGGATTCTTTCCTGCTGGACTGTGTTGGGACTTTCATCCAGTGTACTTGTCTCCTGGCTAGGTGGATATGTAACCTCTGCTAAGTCAATCTGACCTCCCACTGTCATCACTTTGTATCTGAACAGAGGATCGATCAAAGGCATCGGTCATGGTCAAGGTTCAACTGCCCCCACCAGGTGCCCCATACTGACTTCCCACTGCCACACTCCCACTTTCCTGCTTACCAGAGTCAGCCAGCCTTTCCATGGACTCAGCATGTGCCTGCACCCCTCCAAGACACTCTCTTTGGCTTATGTCAGCCACAGCCCACTTCTGTTGCCTGCAAAAAACTTTCCCTAAACCTCAACTCAGTTTTTCCATAAACCTCAACAGTTTACGAATCTCACAATTTCAGATTTTGTGTCAGAATCCAGACTCAAAGAATTTCACTTGGCACCATTCCTCAGAGTAAGAATTCTAACTAACTGACACAGAAGTCCTGAAAGCCATATTCTTTGCTTCCTACAAAAAACCCACATGCATTCTTCCCACCTAAACAACACGTGCTCTTCTGGGGTTTTCAGACTTTATTGTTTGAGGCCTACAACTCTCATCATCTCCTCTCTAGTTTCTCTGCCTCTGGACGCCTCACTTCCAGTACCTCCTGCTCTAGATCTCAAGATTATCATTCTTGAAGAGCCGATTTGATCTCATCATTTATGGGTTCAAAAGCATTCAGTAATTCAATCAATAAACCATGCAACAGGCAGGCAATGGAATACTACTCATCCTTCCCCAGAGCCTTCGCTGGTCTCTCTAGCAGGGAGGAGATGATTCCTCTGTCGTCTTTATCCTGACATCTAGCAATCAGTGGGTAAGAATTACTTGGCAGCTGATACATGCATCTGGTGTTGTGGGTGTTTATGTCTGACCTCTGCAATGAGGCTTGATGATTGTAGATACTATACAGCGCCTACCAGAGTTCCCCACACTGGTCAGGTTTCCAAAACTTGTTGGAAGAAAAATGATTATTCTACCTGACATCGTGGAATTTTCCCTGATCCTGGTTGCAAAAC
The DNA here is from genome assembly GCF_922984935.1 of Meles meles. Lineage (NCBI taxonomy): Eukaryota > Metazoa > Chordata > Mammalia > Carnivora > Mustelidae > Meles > Meles meles. The sequence goes on from NC_060072.1 coordinate 122,745,978, forward strand.
CTAAAACAATGTTTTGCTAAGAAAGGAAATGCCATCTCATTGTTAAAGTTCTGTATGGAATCTGATCTAAAATTAAAACAAAAGGGCACCTGGGTGGCTCAGTGGTTTAAGCCTCTGCCTTTGGCTCAGGTCATGATCTCAGGGTCCTGGGATCAAGCCCCACATTAGGCTCTCTGCTCAGTGGGGAGCCTGCTTCCCTTTCTCTCTCTGCTTGCCTCTCTGCCTACTTGTTACCTCTCTCTTTCTGTCAAATAAATAAATAAAATATTTAAAAATAAGTAAAAATCAAATCAAATCAATAAATATCCTGTAAAGATTTATCTTCTAGAGGCATCTCATTGGCTCAGGGAGTCAGATATCAGGCTCTGGATTTGGGGATAAGGTTATGATCTCAGGGTCACAAAATCAAGCTGCATGTTGAGTTAGTGCTCACCAGAGTCTGCATGTCCGTGTTCCTCCCTTTCTGCCTCTCTCCGCCCACGCCACCTCTCACAAGTATCACGACCAAATATCATGAGCTGTCTCCCTTTATGCCTGTCTCTCTCTGTGTTTCACTCAAATAAATAAATAAATAAAATCCTAAAAAAGAAAAGGAGAGAGGAAGGAAGGGAGGAAGGAAGGAAGGAAAAAGATAAGGAAGGAAGGAAGGAAGGAAGGAAGGGATTTATACCTCCCACTTGGGATAAGCATGTGGCTTCAGTTCGCCTTTGTGACTGCCCGGGAGCACACACAGGCATCCATTGTTCTGGTCGATGTGCTCCATGGCTGTCCAAACACCAACTATGTTATTGCTGGGCCTGACGGGGAAATAGTGCAGATCCTGATGCAAGGGGTGGTGGGATGTCTTCTTGCCTGAAACAGAACCTGCTGTTAAACCACTCTTGAACCTCAGAATTCATCTCCTCTGCCTGAAAACCAGATCAGTGTCTATCCCTCCAAAACTCAAGACGTGAAAACACACTACAGACAATCAGCCTGGATAGATATGCACCAAACTGGAATATCAAATCAACAGGGTGACTCCAGATCCTACACTTTTTTACTGGGTCTCTGACAGCCAGGGATTCACACCATTCTCTGGTAACTCATAACGTGTTATGATCTCTATTGTGCTTTATTCCTTTGTAACTCTGGTTGGTGGACAACCAGTATGTTCCCAGAAAAGTTTGGTCAACTGAAGAGAATCACCAAATTTGAACTTCCCCGTTAGCCCTCTAAGTGGCTGACCCAAACACTCTCAAGTAACTAAATTAATAAAAGACTTCCAAGAAATTCTTCCCGGAACTAAGAGCACTTGGCGGGCAGTCACTATGTAGAATCAGAGATCATAGAACCACATTTACGTGGTTCCCTGTTTTGCACTCTGAACTTGGTACTGTTTCCCTATGCCCAACCCCAACCTCTCTAAGCAAGACATCCAGAGTAGGGATATTTCGTGGTGCTACACTATAGCCTAGTCACATAAAGCTCTCCTGGCCTCTTTTTCTCCAGAAAAAGTGGAAAACAATGAAGAATTCTGAAGGACCAATTTATTACTGCTACTAGAGTAAAATTTCTCAGCATGGACCAAGAGCTGTTGGCTTTAGAATTGCAGATTCTTGGGGGTGCCTGGGTAGCTCAGTCAGTTAAGCATCTCTTGATTTCAGCTCAGGTCTTGATCTCTAGGTTATGAGTTCAAGTCCCATGTTGGCCTCCACGCTGGGCATGTAGCCTATTTTTAAAAAAAATTTTTAGTGCACATATCTGGGTTTTAGCTTCGAAATCAGTTTCTCTGGGAGTGAAATCTTAGGAGGTACATTTTAGCAAGCACAAGACATTTTAAGTCAAGTGATGTATTTGATTTATAAGAAAGCTTTAATTTTGAATATTAGATTGGCGGCAGACTTATCCACAGAGACCTGGCAGGCCAGAAAGAGCTGGCATGATATATTCAGAGCACTAAACGAGAAAAACATGCAGCCAAGAATACTCTATCCAGCTAGGCTATCATTGAAAATAGAAGGAGAGATCAAAAGCTTCCAGGACAAACAAAAACTGAAAGAATTTGCAAACACCAAACCAGCTCTCCAGGAAATATTGAAAGGGGTCCTCTAAGCAAAGAGAGAGCCTAAAAGGAGTAGATCAGAAAGGTACAGAGACAATATACAGTAACAGTCACCTTACAGGCTAATAATGGCACTAAATTCATATCTCTCAATAGTTACCCTGAATGTTAATGGGCTAAATGCCCCAATCAAAAGACACAGGGTATCAGAATGGATAAAAAAACAAAACCCATCAGTATGTTGCCTACAAGAAACTCATTTTAGACGCGAAGACCCCTCCAGATTTAAAGTGAGGGGGTGGAAAACAATTTACCATGCTAATGGGCATCAGAAGAAAGCTGGGGTGGCAATCCTTATATCAGATCAATTAGATTTTAAGCCAAAGACAATAATAAGAGATGAGGAAGGACACTATATCCCACTCAAAGGGTCTGTCCAACAAGAAGATCTAACCATTTTAAATATCTATGCCCCTAACGTGGGAGCAGCCAACTATGTCAACCAATTAATAACAAAATCAAAGAAACACATCAATAATAATACAATAATAGTAGGGGACTTGAACACTCCCCTCACTGAAATGGACAGATCATCCAAGCAAAATATCAACAAGGAAATGAAGGCCTTAAATGACACACTCGACCAGATGGACATCACAGATATATTCAGAACATTTCATCCCAAAGCAACAGAATACACATTCTTCTCTAGTGCACATGGAACCTTCTCCAGAATAGATCACATCCTGGGTCACAAATCAGGTCTCAACCGGTATCAAAAGTTTGGGATCCTTCCATGCATATTTTCAGACCACAATGCTCTGAAGCTAGAACTCAATCACAAGAGGAAAGCTGGAAAGAACCCAAATACATGGAGACTAAACAGCATCCTTCTAAAGAATGAATGGGTCAACCAGGAAATTAAAGAAGAATTGAAAAAATTCATGGAAACAAATGATAATGAAAACACAATGGTTCAAAATCTGTGGGACACAGCAAAGGCAGTCCTGAGAGGAAAATATATAGCGGTACAAGCCTTTCTCAAGAAACAAGAAAGGTCTCAAGTACACAACCTAACCCTACACGTAAAGGAGCTGGAGAAAGAACAAGAAAGAAACCCTAAACCCAGCAGGAGAAGAGAAATCATAAAGATCAGAGCAGAAATCAATGAAATAGAAACCAAAAAAACAATAGAAAAAATCAATGAAACTAGGAGCTGGTTCTTTGAAAGAATCAATAAGATTGATAAACCCCTGGCCAGACTCATCAAAAAGAAAAGAGAAAGGACCCAAATCAATAAAATCATGAATGAAAGAGGAGAGATCACAACTAACACCAAAGAAATACAGACAATTATAAGAGCATACTATGAGCAACTCTACACCAACAAATTGGACAATCTGGAAGAAATGGATGCATTCCTAGAGATATATAAACTACCACAACTGATCCAGGAAGAAATAGAAAACCTGAACAGGCCCATAACCAGTAAGGAGATTGAAACATTCATCAAAAATCTCCAAACAAACAAAAGCCCAGGGCCAGACGGCTTCCCAGGGGAATTCTACCAAACATTTAAAGAAGAACTCATTCCTATTCTCCTGAAACTGTTCCAAAAAATAGAAATGGAAGGAAAACTTCCAAACTCATTTTATGAGGCCAGCATCACTTTGATCCCAAAACCAGACAAGGATCCCACCAAAAAAGAGAACTACAGACCAATATCCTTGATGAACACAGACGCAAAAATTCTCGCCAAAATACTAGCCAATAGGATTCAACAGTACATTAAAAGGATTATTCACCACGATCAAGTGGGATTCATTCCAGGGCTGCAGGGTTGGTTCAACATCCGCAAATCAATCACTGTGATAGAACACATTAATAAAAGAAAGAACAAGAACCATATGATACTCTCCATAGATGCTGAAAAAGCATTTGACAAAGTACAGCATCCCTTCCTGATCAAAACTCTTCAAAGTGTAGGGATAGAGGGCACATACCTCAATATTATCAAAGCCATCTATGAAAAACCCACCGCAAATATCATTCTCAATGGAGAAAAACTGAAAGCTTTTCCGCTAAGGTCAGGAACACGGCAGGGATGTCCATTATCACCACTGCTATTCAACATAGTACTAGAAGTCCTAGCCTCAGCAATCAGAAAACAAAAAGAAATTAAAGGCATCCAAATTGGTAAAGAAGAAGTCAAACTATCACTCTTCACAGATGATATGATACTATATGTGGAAAACCCAAAAGACTCCACTCCAAAACTGCTAGAACTTGTACAGGAATTCAGTAAAGTGTCAGGATATAAAATCAATGCACAGAAATCAGTTGCATTTCTGTACACCAACAACAAGACTGAAGAAAGAGAAATTAAGGAGTCAATCCCATTTACAATTGTACCCAAAACTATAAGATACCTAGCAATAAACCTAACCAAAGAGACTAAGAATCTATACACAGAAAATTATAAAGTACTCATGAAAGAAATTGAGGAAGACACAAAAAAATGGAAAAATGTTCCATGCTCCTGGATTGGAAGAATAAATATTGTGAAAATGTCTATGCTACCTAAAGCAATCTACACATTTAATGCAATCCCTATCAAAATACCATCCATATTTTTCAAAGAAATGCAACAAATAATCCTCAAATTTATATGGAACCAGAAAAGACCTCGAATAGCCAAAGGGATATAGAAAAAGAAAGCCAAAGTTGGTGGCATCACCATTCCGGACTTCAAGCTCTATTACAAAGCTGTCATCATCAAGACAGCATGGTACTGGCACAAAAACAGACACATAGATCAGTGGAACAGATTAGAGAGCCCAGAAATCGACCCTCAACTCTATGGTCAACTATTCCTCGACAAAGCAGGAAAGAATGTCCAATGGAAAAAAGACAGCCTCTTCAATAAATGGTGCTGGGAAAATTGGACAGCCACAGGCAGAAAAATGAAATTGGACCACTTCCTTACACCACACACGAAAATGGACTCCAAATGGATGAAGGACCTCAATGTGAGAAAGGAATCCATCAAAATTCTTGAGGAGAATTCAGGCAGCAACCTCTTCGACCTCAGCCGCAGCAACATCTTCCTAGGAACAACGGCAAAGGCAAGGGAAGCAAGGGCAAAAATGAACTATTGGGATTTCATCAAGATCAAAAGCTTCTGCACAGCAAAGGAAACAGTTAACAAAACCAAAAGACAACTGACAGAATGGGAGAAGATATTTGCAAACGACATATCAGATAAAGGGCTAGTATCCAAAATCTATAAGGAACTTAACAAACTCAACACCCAAAGAACAAACAATCCAATCAAGAAATGGGCAGAGGACATGAACAGACATTTCTGCAAAGAAGACATCCAGATGGCCAACAGACACATGAAAAAGTGCTCCACGTCACTCGGCATCAGGGAAATACAAATCAAAACCACAATGAGATATCACCTCACACCAGTCAGAATGGCTAAAATTAACAAGTCAGGAAATGAGAGATGCTGGCGAGGATGTGGAGAAAGGGGAACCCTCCTCCACTGTTGGTGGGAATGCAAGCTGGTGCAACCACTCTGGAAAACAGCATGGAGGTTCCTCAAAATGTTGAAAATAGAACTACCCTATGACCCAGCAATTGCACTACTGGGTATTTACCTTAAAGATACAAACATAGTGATCCGAAGTGTACCCGAATGTTTATAGCAGCAATGTCTACAATAGCCAAACTATGGAAAGAACCTAGATGTCCATCAACAGATGAATGGATAAAGAAGATGTGGTATATATACACAATGGAATACTATGCAGCCATCAGAAGAAATGAAATCATGCCATTTGCAACGACGTGGATGGAACTAGAGCGTATCATGCTTAGTGAAATAAGTCAATCGGAGAAAGACAACTATCATATGATCTCCCTGATGTGAGGACATGGAGAAGCAACATGGGGGGGTAGGGGGATAGGAGAAGAATAAATGAAACAAGATGGGATTGGGAGGGAGACAAACCATAAATGACTCTTAATCTCACAAAACAAACTGGGGGTTGCTGGGGGGAGGTGGGATTGGGAGAGGGGGAGCGGGCTATGGACATTGGGGAGGGGAGGCGAACCATAAGAGACTATGGACTCTGAAAAACAACCTGAGGGTTTTGAAGGGTCAGGGGTGGGAGGTTGGGGCAACCTGAGGGTTTTGAAGGGTCAGGGGTGGGAGGTTGGGGGAACAGGTGGTGGGTAATGGGGAGGGCACGTTTTGCATGGAGCACTGGGTGTTGTTCAAAAAGAATGAATACTGTTACGCTGAAAAAATAAATAAAATGGAAATTAAATAATAAATAAATAAAAAAAAGAAAGCTTTAATTTTGATAATAATAATATCTTCAATCAGGAAAACAGAATTCACACCATCATTGGTGAGAATAGTTATCAAAGCTTAGGGATGATAATTATAATAATAGGAGCCTAGGGTATATGAGCAGTCATGTTTATAAAACCAAACTTTTGAGCAGCAAGCCAGTCAGTTGTCCAGAAATCCAAGAATAACCCTACAGTTAACATCTGAAATCATTATTCTACCTCACTATTGTTATGATGTATGCTATTTTGAGACAAATAAAAGGACATATATATTTAGTTATCCAAATTTAGCTGTTACACACACAGCTAGATTTAGAAACACCTTAAACTCTCTCATTTCCTCTTTTTTTTTAAAAATTTATTTATTTATTTTTTCAGCGTAACAGTATTCATTGTTTTTGCACAACACCCAGGGCTCCATGCAATATGTGCCCTCCCTATAACCCACCACCTGGTTCCCCCAACTGCCCCCCCCCCGCCCCTTCAAAACCCTCAGGTTGTTTTTTTTTGTTGTTTTTTTTTTATTTGTTTATTTACAGCATAACAGTGTTCATTGTAGTGAGGGGGTTTCTTCATAACAAATAAGAGCCCTTTACCAGAATCTGGAGGTTTGTTTATCAGCATTGTATGCAGGGCCACAATATCAGGTCCAGTGAAGAACTCCACATATTTCAGAATCTAAGGGAAAAGAAGAAAAAAAGTTTGATGAGAAATCCAATGCACAAAAGTGGCACAAAGTACAAGTATCTGTACAAGAGCCAAGATGCCTTCATTTGACACCTGGTAGGAGCGCCTGGGTCGCTCAGTCAGTGAAGTTTCCAACTCTTTTTTTTTCCATTTTATTTATTTTTTCAGCATAACAGTATTCATTCTTTTTGCACAACACCCAGTGCTCCATGCAAAACGTGCCCTCCCTATTACCCACCACCTGTTCCCCCAACCTCCCACCCCTGACCCTTCAAAACCCTCAGGTTGTTTTTCAGAGTCCATAGTCTCTTATGGTTAGACTCCCCTTCCAAATTTTTTTTTTTTTAATAAACATATAATGTATTTTTATCCCCAGGGTTACAGGTCTCTGAATCGCCAGTTTTACACACTTCACAGCACTCTCAATAGCACATACCCTCCCCAATGTCCATAACCCCCTCCCCCTCTCCTAATCCCACCTCCCCTAGCAACCCCCAGTTTGTTTTGTGAGATTAAGAGTCATTTATGGATTGTCTCCCTCCCAATCCCGTCTTGTTTTATTTATTGTTCTCCTATCCCCCTAACCCCCCATGTTGCTTCTCCATGTCCTCATATCAGGGAGATCAAATGATAGTTGTCTTTCTCCGATTGACTTATTTCACTAAGCATGATACGCTCTAGTTCCATCCACGTCGTCGCAAATGGCAAGATTTCATTTCTTTTGATGGCTGCATAGTATTCCATTGTGTATATATACCACCTCTTCTTTATCCATTCATCTGTTGATGCACATCTAGGTTCTTTCCATAGTTCGGCTATTGTAGACATTGCTGCTATAAACTTTCGGGTACACATGCCCCTTCAGATCACTATGTTTGTATCTTTAGGGTAAATACCCAGTAGTGCAATTGCTGGGTCATAGGGTAGTTCTATTTTCAACAGTTTGAGGAACATCCATGCTGTTTTCCAGAGTGGTTGCACCAGCTTTCATTCCCACCAAGAGTGGAGGAGGGTTCCCCTTTCTCCACATCCTCGCCAGCATCTGTCATTTCCTGACTTGTTAATTTTAGCCATTCTGACTGGTGTGAGGTGATATCTCATTGCGGTTTTGATTTGTATTTCCCCGATGCCGAGTGACGTGGAGCATTTTTTCATGTGTCTGTTGGCCATGTGGATGTCTTCTTTGCAGAAATGTCTGTTCATGTCCTCTGCCCATTTCTTGATTGGATTGTTTGTTCTTTGGGTGTTGAGTTTGCTAAGTTCCTTATAGATTTTGGATACTAGCCCTTTATCTGTCATTTGCAAATACTTCTCCCTTTTTGTCAGTTGTCTTTTGGTTTTGTTAACTGTTTCCTTTGCTGTGCAGAAGCTTTTGATCTTGATGAAATCCCAATAGTTCATTTTTGCCCTTGCTTCCCTTGCCTTTGCCGTTGTTCCTAGGAAGATGTTGCTACGGCTGAGGTCGAAGAGGTTGCTGCCTGAATTCTCCTCAAGGATTTTGATGGATTCCTTTCTCACATTGAGGTCCTTCATCCATTTGGAGTCTATTTTCGTGTGTGGTGTAAAGAAGTGGTCCAATTTCATTTTTCTGCCTGTGGCTGTCCAATTTTCCCAGCAGAGTTTATTGAAGAGGCTGCCTTTTTTCCATTGGACATTCTTTCCTGCTTTGTCGAAGATTAGTTAACCATAGAGTTGTGGGTCTATTTCTGGGCTCTCTATTCTGTTCCACTGATCTATGTGTCTGTTTTTGTGCCAGTACCATGCTGTCTTGATGATGACAGCTTTGTAATAGAGCTTGAAGTCCGGAATGGTGATGCCACCAACGTTGGCTTTCTTTTTCAATATTCCTTTGGCTATTCGAGGTCTTTTCTGGTTCCATATAAATTTTAGGATTATTATTTCCATTTCTTTGAAAAAAATGGATGGTATTTTGATAGGGATTGCATTAAATGTGTAGATTGCTTTAGGTAGCATGGACATTTTCACAATATTTATTCTTCCAATCCAGGATTATGGAACATTTTTCCATTTCTTTGTCTCTTCCTCAATTTCTTCCATGAGTATTTTATAGTTTTCTGTGTATAGATTCTTAGCCTCTTTGGTTAGGTTTATTCCTAGGTATCTTATAGTTTTGGGTACAATTGTAAATGGGATTGACTCCTGAATTTCTCTTTCTTCTGTTTTGTTGTTGGTGTACAGAAAGGCAACTGATATCTGTGCATTGATTTTATATCCTGACACTTTACTGAATTCCTGTACAAGTTCTAGCAGTTTTGGAGTGGAGTCCTTTGGGCTTTCCACATATAGTATCATATCATCTGCGAAGAGTGATAGTTTGACTTCTTCTTTACCAATTTGGATGCCTTTAATTTCTTTTTGTTGTCTGATTGCTGAGGCTAGGACTTCTAGTACTATGTTGAATAGCAGTGGTGATAATGGACATCCCTGCCGTGTTCCTGACCTTAGCGGAGAAGCTTTCAGTTTTTCTCCATTGAGAATGATATTTGTGGTGGGTTTTTCATAGATGGCTTTGATAATATTGAGGTATGTGCCCTCTATCCCTACACTTTGAAGAGTTTTGATCAGGAAGGGATGCTGTACTTTGTCAAATGCTTTTTCAGCATCTATGGAGAGTATCATATGGTTCTTGTTGTTTCTTTTATTAATGTGTTGTATCACATTGATTGATTTGCGGATGTTGAACCAACCCTGCAGCCCTGGAATGAATCCCACTTGATCGTGGTGAATAATCCTTTTAATGTACTGTTGAATCCTGTTGGCTAGTATTTTCGCGAGAATTTTTGCGTCTGTGTTCATCAAGGATATTGGTCTGTAGTTCTCTTTTTTGGTGGGATCCTTGTCTGGTTTTGGGATCAAGGTGATGCTGGCCTCATAAAATGAGTTTGGAAGTTTTCCTTCCATGTCTATTTTTTGGAACAGTTTCAGGAGAATAGGAATTAGTTCTTCTTTAACTGTTTGGTAGAATTCCCCTGGGAAGCCGTCTGGCCCTGGGCTTTTGTTTTTTTGGAGATTTTTGATGACTGTTTCAATCTCCTTACTGGTTATGGGCCTGTTCAGGTTTTCTCTTTCTTCCTGGTTCAGTTGTGGTAGTTTATATGTCTCTAGGAATGCCTCCATTTCTCCCAGATTGTCAAAGTTGTTGGCGTAGAGTTGCTCATAGTATGTTCTTATAATTGTCTGTATTTCTTTGGTGTTAGTTGTGATCTCTCCTCTTTCATTCATGATTTTATTGATTTGGGTCCTTTCTCCTTTCTTTTAGATAAGTCTAGCCAGGGGGTTATCAATCTTATTGATTGTTTCAAAGAACCAGCTCCTAGTTTCATTGATTTTGTCTATTGTTTTTTTGGTTTCTATTTCATTGATTTCTGCCCTGATCTTTATGATTTCTCTTCTCCTGCTGGGTTTAGGGTTTCTTTTTTTTTTTTTTCTTCGTTGTTTTTTTTTTTCATTTTATTTATTTTTTCAGTGTAACAGTATTCATTCTTTTTACACAACACCCAGTGCTCCATGCAAAACGTGCCCAGCCATTACCCACCACCTGTTCCCCCAACCTCCCACCCCTGACCCTTCAAAACCCTCAGGTTGTTTTTCAGAGTCCATAGTCTCTTATGGTTCACCTCCCCTCCCCAATGTCCATAGCCCGCTCCCCTTCTCCCAATCCCACCTCCCCCCAGCAACCCCCAGTTTGTTTTGTGAGAAAAGAGTCATTTATGGTTTGTCTCCCTCCCAATCCCATCTTGTTTCATTGATTCTTCTCCTATCCCCCTACCCCCCCATGTTGCTTCTCCATGTCCTCATATCAGGGAGATCATATGATAGTTGTCTTTCTCCGATTGACTTATTTCACTAAGCATGATACGCTCTAGTTCCATCCACGTCGTCACAAATGGCAAGATTTCATTTCTTTTGATGGCTGCATAGTATTCCATTGTGTATATATACCACATCTTCTCTATCCATTCATCTGTTGATGGACATCTAGGTTCTTTCCATAGTCTGGCTATTGTAGACATTGCTGCTATAAACATTCGGGTACACGTGCCCCTTCGGATGACTATGTTTGTATCTTTAGGGTAAATACCCAGTAGTGCAATTGCTGGGTCATAGGGTAGTTCTATTTTCAACATTTTGAGGAACCTCCATGTTGTTTTCCAGAGTGGTTGCACCAGCTTGCATTCCCACCCACAGTGGAGGAGGGTTCCCCTTTCTCCGCATCCTCTCCAGCATCTGTCATTTCCTGACTTGTTAATTTTAGCCATCCTGACTGGTGTGAGGTGATATCTCATTGTGGTTTTGATTTGTATTTCCCTGATGCCGAGTGATGTGGAGCACTTTTTCATGTGTCTGTTGGCCATCTGGGTGTCTTCTTTGCAGAAATGTCTGTTCATGTCCTCTGCCCATTTCTTGATTGGATTGTTTGTTCTTTGGGTGTTGAGTTTGCTAAGTTCCTTATAGATTTTGGATACTAGCCCTTTATCTGATATGTCGTTTGCAAATATCTTCTCCCATTCTGTCAGTTGTCTTTTGGTTTTGTTAACTGTTTCCTTTGCTGTGCAAAAGCTTTTGATCTTGATGAAATCCCAATAGTTCATTTTTGCCCTTGCTTCCCTTGCCTTTGCCGTTGTTCCTAGGAAGATGTTGCTATGGCTGAGGTCGAAGAGGTTGCTGCCTGCATTCTCCTCAAGGATTTTGATGGATTCCTTTCTCACATTGAGGTCCTTCATCCATTTGGAGTCTATTTTCGTGTGTGGTGTAAGGAAGTGGTCCAATTTCATTTTTCTGCCTGTGGCTGTCCAATTTTCCCAGCACCATTTATTGAAGAGGCTGTCTTTTTTCCATTGGACATTCTTTCCTGCTTTGTCGAAGATGAGTTGACCATAGAGTTGAGGGTCGATTTCTGGGCTCTCTATTCTGTTCCACTGATCTATGTGTCTGTTTTTGTGCCAGTACCATGCTGTCTTGATGATGACAGCTTTGTAATAGAGCTTGAAGTCCGGAATGGTGATGCCACCAACTTTGGCTTTCTTTTTCAATATTCCTTTGGCTATTCGAGGTCCTTTCTGGTTCCATATAAATTTGAGGATTATTTGTTCCATTTCTTTGAAAAAAATGGACGGTATTTTGATAGGGATTGCATTAAATGTGTAGATTGCTTTAGGTAGCATAGACATTTTCACAATATTTATTCTTCCAATCCAGGAGCATGGAACATTTTTCCATTTTTTTGTGTCTTCCTCAATTTCTTTCATGAGTACTTTATAATTTTATGTGTATAGATTCTTAGCCTCTTTGGTTAGGTTTATTCCTAGGTATCTTATAGTTTTGGGTACAATTGTAATTGGGATTGACTCCTTAATTTCTCTTTCTTCTGTCTTGTTGTTGGTGTACAGAAATGCAACTGATTTCTGTGCATTGATTTTATATCCTGACACTTTACTGAATTCCTGTACAAGTTCTAGCAGTTTTGGAGTGGAATCTTTTGGGTTTTCCACATATAGTATCATATCATCTGCGAAGAGTGATAGTTTGACTTCTTCTTTACCAATTTGGATGCCTTTAATTTCTTTTTGTTGTCTGATTGCTGAGGCTAGGACTTCTAGTACTATGTTGAATAGCAGTGGTGATAATGGACATCCCTGCCGTGTTCCTGACCTTAGCGGAGAAGCTTTCAGTTTTTCTCCATTGAGAATGATATTTGCGGTGGGTTTTTCATAGATGGCTTTGATAATATTGAGGTATGTGCCCTCTATCCCTACACTTTGAAGAGTTTTGATCAGGAAGGGATGCTGTACTTTGTCAAATGCTTTTTCAGCATCTATGGAGAGTATCATATGGTTCTTGTTCTTTCTTTTATTAATGTGTTCTATCACAGTGATTGATTTGCGGATGTTGAACCAACCCTGCAGCCCTGGAATAAATCCCACTTGATCGTGGTGAATAATCCTTTTAATGTACTGTTGAATCCTATTGGCTAGTATTTTGGCGAGAATTTTTGCGTCTGTGTTCATCAAGGATATTGGTCTGTAGTTCTCTGTTTTGGTGGGATCCTTGTCTGGTTTGGGGATCAAGGTGATGCTGGCCTCATAAAATGAGTTTGGAAGTTTTCCTTCCATTTCTATTTTTTGGAACAGTTTCAGGAGAATAGGAATTAGTTCTTCTTTGAATGTTTGGTAGAATTCCCCTGGGAAGCCGTCTGGCCCTGGGCTTTTGTTTGTTTGGAGATTTTTGATGACTGTTTCAATCTCCTTACTGGTTATGGGCCTGTTCAGGTTTTCTATTTCTTCCTGGTTCAGTTGTGGTAGTTTATATGTCTCTAGGAATGCATCCATTTCTTCCAGATTGTCCAATTTGTTTGCATAGAGTTGCTCATAGTATGTTCTTATAATTGTCTGTATTTCTTTGGTGTTAGTTGTGATCTCTCCTCTTTCATTCATGATTTTATTGATTTGGGTCCTTTCTCTTTTCTTTTTGATGAGTCTGGCCAGGGGTTTATCAATCTTATTGATTCTTTCAAAGAACCAGCTCCTAGTTTCATTGATTTTTTCTATTGTTTTTTTGGTTTCTATTTCATTGATTTCTGCTCTGATCTTTATGATTTCTCTTCTCCTGCTGGGTTTAGGGTTTCTTTCTTGTTCTTTCTCCTTTACGTGTAGGGTTAGGTTGTGTACTTGAGACCTTTCTTGTTTCTTGAGAAAGGCTTGCACCGCTATATATATTCCTCTCAGGACTGCCTTTGCTGTGTGCCACAGATTTTGAACTGTTGTGTTTTCGTTATCATTTGTTTCCATGAATTTTTTCAATTCTTCTTTAATTTCCTGGTTGACCCATTCATTCTTTAGAGGGATGCTGTTTAGTCTCCATGTATTTGGGTTCTTTCCAGCTTTCCTCTTGTGATTGAGTTCTAGCTTCAGAGCATTGTGGTCTGAAAATATGCAGGGAATGATCCTAATCTTTTGATACCAGTTGAGACCTGATTTGTGACCCAGGATGTGATCTATTCTGGAGAAGGTTCCATGTGCACTAGAGAAGAATGTGTATTCTGTTGCTTTGGGATGAAATGTTCTGAATATATCTGTGATGTCCATCTGGTCCAGTGTGTCATTTAAGGCCTTTATTTCCTTGTTGATCTTTGGCTTGGATGATCTGTCCATTTCAGTGAGGGGAGTGGTAAAGTCCCCTACTATTATTGTATTATTATTGATGTGTTTCTTTGATTTTGTTATTAATTGGTTGACATAGTTGGCTGCTCCCACGTTAGGGGCATAGATATTTAAAATGGTTAGATCTTCTTGTTGGACAGACCCTTTGAGTGGGATATAGTGTCCTTCCTCATCTCTTATTATTGTCTTTGGCTTAAAATCTAATTGATCTGATATAAGGATTGCCACCCCAGCTTTCTTCTGATGCCCATTAGCATGGTAAATTGTTTTCCACCCCCTCACTTTAAATCTGGAGGGGTCTTCGCGTCTAAAATGAGTTTCTTGTAGGCAACATACTGATGGGTTTTGTTTTTTTATCCATTCTGATACCCTGTGTCTTTTGATTGGGGCATTTAGCCCATTAACATTCAGGGTAACTATTGAGAGATATGAATTTAGTGCCATTATTAGCCTGTAAGGTGACTGTTACTGTATATTGTCTCTGTACCTTTCTGATCTACTCCTTTTAGGCTCTCTCTTTGCTTAGAGGACCCCTTTCAATATTTCCTGGAGAGCTGGTTTGGTGTTTGCAAATTCTTTCAGTTTTTGTTTGTCCTGGAAGCTTTTGATCTCTCCTTCTATTTTCAATGATAGCCTAGCTGGATAGAGTATTCTTGGCTGCATGTTTTTCTCGTTGAGTGCTCTGAATATATCATGCCAGCTCTTTCTGGCCTGCCAGGTCTCTGTGGATAAGTCTGCTGCCAATCTAATATTTTTACCATTGTATGTTACAGACTTCTTTTCTCGGGCTGCTTTCAGGATTTTCTCTTTGTCACTAAGACTTGTAAATTTTACTATTAGGTGACGGGGTGTGGACCTATTCTTGTTGACTTTGAGGGGGGTTCTCTGCATCTCCTGGATTTTGATGCTTGTTCCCTTTGCCATATTAGGGTAATTCTCTCCAATGATTCTCTCCAATAGACCTTCTGCTCCCCTCTCTGTTTCTTCTTCTTCTGGAATCCCAATTATTCTAATGTTGTTTCGTCTTATGGTGTCACTTATCTCTCGAATTCTCCCCTCATGGTCCAGTAGCTGTTTGTCCCTCTTTTGCTCGGCTTCCTTATTCTCTGTCATTTGGTCTTCTATATCACTAATTCTTTCTTCTGCCTCATTTATGCTAGCAGTGAGAGCCTCCATTTTTGATTGCACCTCATTAATAGCTTTCTTGATTTCAACTTGGTTAGATTTTAGTTCTTTAATTTCTCCAGAAAGGGCTTTACTATCTCCAGAGAGGGTTTCTCTAATATCTTCCATGCTTTTTTCGAGCCCGGCTAGAATGTTCAGAATCGTCATTCTGAACTCTTGATCTGACATATTACCCATGTCTGTGTTGATTAGGTCCCTAGCCTTCGGTACTGTCTCTTGTTCTTTTGTTTGTGGTGATTTTTTTCTGCCTTGTCATTTTGTCCAGATAAGAGGATATGAAGGAACAAATAAACTACTAAAAGGGTGGCAAAGACCCCAGAAAAATGCGCTGTAACCAAATGAGAAGAGACCCCAAATTGTGGGGGGGAGAAAGGGGATAAAAAGAGGTTCAGAAAAAAAAAGAAAAAAATTTAAAAAATAAAACTAATAACGAAAAATTATAAAAAAGAAAGAAAAAAAATATATTTAGATAAACTAGTCAAAAAATGTTAAAAAAGAAAAGGGTAAAAGTTTTAAAAAATTTAGCAGAAGAAGAAAAAAAAATTGAAAAAAGAAAAAGAAAAAAAAATTGAATTAGCCGCAAGACTAAAGAATCATTGGGAGAAAGCCATGAGTTCCATGCTTTGCTTTCTCCTCCTCTGGAATTGCGCTTCTGTCTTGGGAATTGAACCTACTTTCCTTGATAGATGAACTTCGTCCTGGCTGGATATTTTGTTGATCTTCTGGGAGAGGGGCCTGTTGTAGTGACTCTCAAGAGTCTTTGCCCGAGGCGGGATTGCACCGCCCTTACCGGCGGCCAGACTAAGTAATCGGCTCAGGTTCGCTCTTGGGAGCTTCTGTTTCCTGAACGCTTTCCGTAGAGTTCTGGAGGACAGGAATGAAAATGGCAGCCTCCCAGTCTCCGGCCCAGAGGAGCCGACAGCCTGGGGTCCCACTCCTCAGTGCACCCCCAGAGGACAGCACCCAATCACTCCCGTATCCCCAGCCTCTAGCCGCGCTCCGAGCTCACCCAGCCCGCGACCAGTTCAAGGTAACCCTGAGCTGAGAGTTCAGTCCTGGGCTCTGTCTCTGCAGCCGGCTTCTCTGTTCTAATACCTGTGAGCTCTGCGACACTCTGACACCCCCGATCCTTCTGTGACCCTGCGGGACCTGGGGCCACGCTGATCCCGTGTGGGCTTCACCCTGGTTTAGCCTCTGGAGCAATGTCCCTCAGTGGAACAGGCTTTTAAAAGTCCTGATTTTGTGCTCCGTTGCTCCGCCGCTTGCCGGGAGCCGGCCCCTCCCCCCGTGGTCTATCTTCCCGTCGTTTTAGATTCACTTCTCCGCCAGTCCTACCTTTCAGAAAGTGGTTGATTTTCTGTTTCTAAAGTTGCTGTTTTTCTTCTCTTCGATCTCCCATTGGATTTGTAGGTGTTTGCAATGTTTAGATAAGCTATCGAGCTGATCTCCTGCTACCCAATGCAGTCTCAGCCTGCTACTTCTCCGCCATCTTGACTCCTCCCCAAGATCCATCAATTTTGTTTATCTTTTCAAAGAATCAGTTTTTAGGCTCGCTTTCTTTCCTGTTTTTCTGGTCTCTTTTTCTGATCTTTATTATTTCCTTCCTTCTGCCACTAAATATGGGCTTACTTCTGTTTTTTCTAGTTCCTTGAGTATAAAATTAGATTATTTGAGAGGTATCTAATTTATTAATAGATACTCCATCCCTTCACTTTAAACTTTGTATGTTGTTAGAGCTGAGACGTGCCCCTTTAGGCAGCATATGGTTGGTTTGTTTTCTGTCCATTCAGCCACTCTGTGCCTTTTGACTGGTAGATTAAATCCATTTAAATTTAGGGTGGTTATTGGTGGGTAAGGATATACTACTGCTATTTTATCTTTTGTCTTCTGGTTGTTTGGTCTCCCCATTGTTTCTTTTTCCTTGTTTCTGCCTACTTTTATAAGTTGGTGGTTTTTCATGGTGATTTATTCAGTCTCCCCACCTTTTATATTTTGTGTGTCTTCTCTAGATCTTTGACTGTGGTGACCATGAATGAGGTTCGCATAAAACATCTTTTTGGTAAAATAATCTTTTCTCTGGTGTCAGCAATTTATCTTCACCTATAAATGATTCATCTTTTTTCTCTTCCCCTTTTATATTTTTTGACACAAATTATTTTCTTTATGCTGCGATGTCATCACCAAGTAGTAGCCATACTTCAATTCTCTTTTTCTTGAATCTTTATACTGTAATTAAGAGTTTAATATGCTATTCTAGATAAGGGTAAACAGTTTTCTAATTCTGACTATCACCTTAATTGGAGTTTTGTGTATTTCTTTTTGTTTCAGCTCTAAGAGATTTTAGCATTTCTTATTATAAGGCACATCTAGTAGTGGTGATGTCCTCAGCTTTTGTTTGTCTAGGAAAGTCTTTATTTCTCCTTCCCATCTAAAGGATAACTTTGCAGAATAGAGTATTGTTGGCTGGCAGTTTTTAATCTTTGAATATTTTTCATATGTCATTCTACTGTCTCCTAGTCTGTAGAGTTTCTGCTGAGAAATCTGATAGCTGGATCCTTTGTAGGTTGCTATCTTTTTTTTCCCCCGGTTGCCTTTCAGATTTTTTCTTTATCATTGACTTTTGACAGCTTTAATATAATTGTTTCTTGGAGAGGTCTTCTTGCATTGAGTTAAGAAGGTATTCTACTAGCTTCCTAGATTTGTGTATCCAGTTCCTTCACTAGGTTTGGGAAGTTCTCAGCTATTCTTTAAATAAACTCCCCTTTCTTGTCCTCTCTTCCCCTTCTGGAATACTCATCATTCTTACATCTGCTTTTCCACTGGGATCTGTTTCGATGTGGCATCTCAGAGGACTTCTTTTCTTTTTTCTTGGGCACCTGGGTGGCTCAGTGGGTTAAAGCCTCTGCCTTTGGCTCAGGTCATGATCTCAGGGTCCTGGGATCAAGTCCTGCATTGGGCTCTCTGTTCAGCAGGGAGCCTGTTTCCTTCTCTCTCTCTCTCTCTGCCTGCCTCTCTGTCTACTTGTGATCTCTCTCTCTCTGTCAAATAAAAAATAAAATCTTTAACATCTTCATTCTCTCACCTCTTCCACCTGAATCATTGTTAGTTTCCTGACTTCTAATTCACTAATTCTCTCTTCCATCTGATTTGCTGTATTTCCAACGTATTCTTTTGCAGTCTTCATCTTACTTAGTGAGTTGTTCTGCTCCAGAATTTGTTTGGCTCTTTTTTAGAATTTCTTCTGTGAAGTTCTTCTGTTCATTAATCCTGAGGCCACTGAGTTGCCTTTCTAAGTTTTCTTATAGCTCACTGAATTTCTTCATAAAAGCTGTTTTAAATTCTTTATTGGTTAGATCACACTATTCTTTGGGCTCCTTTGCTGGAAAATTGTCAGGTTGTTTTTGTTTTTATTTTCAGTACTGTATTACCATGGTTTTTCGTGGTGCTTGTTGAAGAGTATCTCTGTGACTGCATTTGTAGTAATGAACACCTATCTTGGGCTACGTTTTGTTCACTCTGATTCTGACAGTTCAACCTATAATTGGGAGCATTTTTCTTATTTTCCAGAAGGTGGCACTATAGCACATGTCTTTAGTTTCTCTAGGCTGTGAGCACTTAAAAAAAAAAAAAAAAGAGGGGGCAGTGGCCAACTCAGGGGAGGTGTATACTTAGCATTTGGGTATTTGGTTGAGCCCAGAAGTCCATGGGCCAAATGCCTGGACAGGAAGGAGGAGACACTTTCCTGCGGTCCCTCCAGCTGTAGAAGCTGCAGAATGGGTGGCTAACCCCCACTCGGCACCTTCACCCTCCACCTCCTGCCAAAAGGGTGTTGCTGACCTGCCATTTCCATGACAGCTCTCCTCCTTTGCTGCCCTCCCTGCTCCCATCCACCCTTGGTGACCTGGAAGCTGTGCACAGGTGCTTTTTTTTTGCAGGGGGTGGGGGGGTGGTGAGGGGGAGGTTATAGATGTCTACTTCCTTATAAACCATAGGGGGAGAGAGGAAAGGAACGGCTCACCTTGTGACAGTGACATGACTCCCAGAAGTTTCCTTTCATTCTTTGGGTAAACCCTACTTGATTTTTTTAGTTTATTTTATTTTTTATTTTAAGATTTATTTATTTATTTATTTGACAGAGATCACAAGTAGGCAGAGAGGCAGGCAGAGACAGAGGGGGAAGCAGGCTCCCCGCTGAGCAGAGAGCCCAATGCGGGGCTCCATCCCAGGACCCTGAGATCATAACCTGAGCTGAAGGCAGAGGCTTAACCCACTGAGCCAGCCAGGTGCCCCCTTGATTTTTAGTCTGACATCCCCATTATCCATTCCATCTCCCCACCAGCCTCCCCTCTGACAGCAACCACTTCTCTGTATTTAAGAGTCTGGTTTTATTTTGTTGTTGTTGTTTGTCTCTTTTATTCTTTGTTCATTTGTTTTG
Organism: Meles meles; assembly: GCF_922984935.1. Classification (NCBI taxonomy): domain Eukaryota; kingdom Metazoa; phylum Chordata; class Mammalia; order Carnivora; family Mustelidae; genus Meles; species Meles meles. Next base: position 122,765,875 of record NC_060072.1, read on the forward strand.
TTTCTTAAGTTCCATATATGGTATTTGCCTTTCTCCAAATGATGTATTTCACTTGCTGTTACACCCTTGAGAGCCATTCATGTTGTTGCAAATGGCACAGTCTTCTTCCTTTTTTTATGACTGAGTAATATTCTGTTGTGTGTGTGTATGAGTGGGTAGGTGTGTGCTTCCATAATTTGGTTATTGTAAATAATGGTGCAGTAAACAGGGGTGCATATATCTTTTCAAATTAGTGATTTCATTTTTTTTTTCTTTCATGTATTTTTTTTTCATTTTATTTATTTTTTTCAGTGTAACAGTATTCATTCTTTTTGCACAACACCCAGTGCTCCATGCAAAACGTGCCCTCCCCATTACCCACCACCTGTTCCCCCAACCTCCCACCCCTGACCCTTCAAAACCCTCAGGTTGCCCCAACCTCCCACCCCTGACCCTTCAAAACCCTCAGGTTGTTTTTCAGAGTCCATAGTCTCTTATGGTTCGCCTCCCCTCCCCAATGTCCATAGCCCGCTCCCCCTCTCCCAATCCCACCTCCCCCCAGCAACCCCCAGTTTGTTTTGTGAGATTAAGAGTCATTTATGGTTTGTCTCACTCCCAATCCCATCTTGTTTCATTTACTCTTCTCCTATCCCCCTACCCCCCCATGTTGCTTCTCCATGTCCTCACATCAGGGAGATCATATGATAGTTGTCTTTCTCCGATTGACTTATTTCACTAAGCATGATACGCTCTAGTTCCATCCACGTCGTTGCAAATGGCATGATTTCATTTCTTTTGATGGCTGCATAGTATTCCATTGTGTATATATACCACATCTTCTTTATCCATTCATCTGTTGATGCACATCTAGGTTCTTTCCATAGTCTGGCTATTGTAGACATTGCTGCTATAAACATTCGGGTACACGTGCCCCTTCGGATCACTATGTTTGTATCTTTAGGGTAAATACCCAGTAGTGCAATTGCTGGGTCATAGGGTAGTTCTATTTTCAACATTTTGAGGAACCTCCATGTTGTTTTCCAGAGTGGTTGCACCAGCTTGCATTCCCACCAACAGTGGAGGAGGGTTCCCCTTTCTCCACATCCTCGCCAGCATCTGTCATTTCCTGACTTGTTAATTTTAGCCATTCTGACTGGTGTGAGGTGATATCTCATTGTGGTTTTGATTTGTATTTCCCTGATGCCGAGTGACGTGGAGCACTTTTTCATGTGTCTGTTGGCCATCTGGATGTCTTCTTTGCAGAAATGTCTGTTCATGTCCTCTGCCCATTTCTTGATTGGATTGTTTGTTCTTTGGGTGTTGAGTTTGCTAAGTTCCTTATAGATTTTGGATACTAGCCCTTTATCTGATATGTCGTTTGCAAATATCTTCTCCCATTCTGTCAGTTGTCTTTTGGTTTTGTTAACTCTTTCCTTTGCTGTGCAAAAGCTTTTGATCTTGATGAAATCCCAATAGTTCATTTTTGCCCTTGCTTCCCTTGCCTTTGCCGTTGTTCCTAGGAAGATGTTGCTATGGCTGAGGTCGAAGAGGTTGCTGCCTGCATTCTCCTCAAGGATTTTGATGGATTCCTTTCTCACATTGAGGTCCTTCATCCATTTGGAGCCCATTTTCGTGTGTGGTGTAAGGAAGTGGTCCAATTTCATTTTTCTGCATGTGGCTGTCCAATTTTCCCAGCACCATTTATTGAAGAGGCTGTCTTTTTTCCATTGGACATTCTTTCCTGCTTTGTCGAAGATTAGTTGACCATAGAGTTGAGGGTCGATTTCTGGGCTCTCTATTCTGTTCCACTGATCTATGTGTCTGTTTTTGTGCCAGTACCATGCTCTCTTGATGATGACAGCTTTGTAATAGAGCTTGAAGTCCGGAATGGTGATGCCACCAACTTTGGCTTTGTTCTTCAATATTCCTTTGGCTATTCGAGGCCTTTTCTGGTTCCATATAAATTTTAGGATTATTTGTTCCATTTCTTTGAAAAAAATGGATGGTATTTTGATAGGGATTGCATTAAATGTGTAGATTGCTTTAGGTAGCATAGACATTTTCACAATATTTATTCTTCCAATCCAGGAGCATGGAACATTTTTCCATTTTTTTGTGTCTTCCTCAATTTCTTTCATGAGTACTTTATAATTTTCTGTGTATAGATTCTTAGTCTCTTTGGTTAGGTTTATTCCTAGGTATCTTATAGTTTTGGGTGCAATTGTAAATGGGATGGACTCCTTAATTTCTCTTTCTTCAGTCTTGTTGTTGGTGTACAGAAATGCAACTGATTTCTGTGCATTGATTTTATATCCTGACACTTTACTGAATTCCTGTACAAGTTCTAGCAGTTTTGGAGTGGAGTCTTTTGGGTTTTCCACATATAGTATCATATCATCTGCGAAGAGTGATAGTTTGACTTCTTCTTTACCAATTTGGATGCCTTTAATTTCTTTTTGTTTTCTGATTGCTGAGGCTAGGACTTCTAGTACTATGTTGAATGGGCTAAATGCCCCAATCAAAAGACACAGGGGATCAGAATGGATAAAAAAACAAAACCCATCAGTATGTTGCCTACAAGAAACTCATTTTAGACGCGAAGACACCTCCAGATTTAAAGTGAGGGGGTGGAAAACAATTTACCATGCTAATGGGCATCAGAAGAAAGCTGGGGTGGCAATCCTTATATCAGATCAATTAGATTTTAAGCCAAAGACTATAATAAGAGATGAGGAAGGACACTATATCCTACTCAAAGGGTCTGTCCAACAAGAAGATCTAACAATTTTAAATATCTATGCCCCTAACGTGGGAGCAGCCAACTATATCAACCAATTAATAACAAAATCAAAGAAACACATCAATAATAATACAATAATAGTAGGGGACTTTACCACTCCCCTCACTGAAATGGACAGATCATCCAAGCAAAAGATCAACAAGGAAATAAAGGCCTTAAATGACACACTGGACCAGATGGACATCACAGATATATTCAGAACATTTCATCCCAAAGCAACAGAATACACATTCTTCTCTAGTGCACATGGAACCTTCTCCAGAATAGATCACATCCTGGGTCACAAATCAGGTCTCAACCGGTATCAAAAGTTTGGGATCCTTCCATGCATATTTTCAGACCACAATGCTCTGAAGCTAGAACTCAATCACAAGAGGAAAGCTGGAAAGAACCCAAATACATGGAGACTAAACAGCATCCTTCTAAAGAATGAATGGGTTAACCAGGAAATTAAAGAAGAATTGAAAAAATTCATGGAAACAAATGATAATGAAAACACAACAGTTCAAAATCTGTGGGACACAGCAAAGGCAGTCCTGAGAGGAAAATATATAGCAGTACAAGCCTTTCTCAAGAAACAAGAAAGGTCTCAAGTACACAACCTAACCCTACACGTAAAGGAGCTGGAGAAAGAACAAGAAAGAAACCCTAAACCCAGCAAGAGAAAAGAAATCATAAAGATCAGAGCAGAAATCAATGAAATAGAAACCAAAAAAACAATAGAAAAAATCAATGAAACTAGGAGCTGGTTCTTTGAAAGAATCAATAAGATTGATAAACCCCTGGCCAGACTCATCAAAAAGAAAAGAGAAAAGACCCAAATCAATAAAATCATGAATGAAAGAGGAGAGATCACAACTAACACCAAAGAAATACAGACAATTATAAGAACATATTATGAGCAACTCTACGCCAACAAATTGGACAATCTGGAAGAAATGCATGCATTCCTAGAGACATATAAACTACCACAACTGAACCAGGAAGAAATAGAAAACCTGAACAGGCCCATAACCAGTAAGGAGATTGAAACAGTCATCAAAAATCTCCAAACAAACAAAAGCCCAGGGCCAGACGGCTTCCCAGGGGAATTCTACCAAACATTTAAAGAAGAACTAATTCCTATTCTCTTGAAACTGTTCCAAAAAATAGAAACGGAAGGAAAACTTCCAAACTCATTTTATGAGGCCAGCATCACCTTGATCCCAAAACCAGACAAGGATCCCACCAAAAAAGAGAACTACAGACCAATATCCTTGATGAACACAGATGCAAAAATTCTCGCCAAAATACTAGCCAATAGGATTCAACAGTACATTAAAAGGATTATTCACCACGATCAAGTGGGATTTATTCCAGGGCTGCAGGGTTGGTTCAACATCCGCAAATCAATCAATGTGATAGAACACATTAATAAAAGAAAGAACAAGAACCATATGATACTCTCAATAGATGCTGAAAAAGCATTTGACAAAGTACAGCATCCCTTCCTGATCAAAACTCTTCAAAGTGTGGGGATAGAGGGCACATACCTCAATATTATCAAAGCCATCTATGAAAAACCCACCGCAAATATCATTCTCAATGGAGAAAAACTGAAAGCTTTTCCGTTAAGGTCAGGAACACGGCAGGGATGTCCATTATCACCACTGCTAGTGATTTCATTTTATTTGGGTAATCCCAGTAGCAGGAATACCAGGTCATAAGGTAGTTCTAATTTTTATTTTTTGAGGAAACTCCATGCTGTTTTTTTAGTTTACTTTATTGTAGGAATACGATGTATGATACATATACATAGTTGGGTTAATTGACTTTTATCAGTAAGGCTTTGGTCAGCAATAGGCTATTAGTAATGAAGTTGTGGGGGAGTCAAAAGTTATGTGAGGATTTTTAACTGCATGGGGGTGGTACCCCTATGCCCATCTTGTTCAAGGGTCCACTGTATATTTGTAAGTGAATTAGACCTATTTTGTTTTTTTGTTTTTATATAGGCTTTACCTGGTTTTAGTTATTTCTTGTCTTTTTGATTTTAGCCATTCTGAGAGGTTTGAGGTGATATCTCCTTGTGGTTTTGACTTGCATTTCCCTGATGATCAGTGAGGTTGAACATCTTTTCATGTGTCTGTTGGCCATCTGTGTGTCATTAGAAAAATATCTATTCATGTTTTCTGTCCATTTTAATCAGATTATTAGTGGTTTTGGTGTTGTGTCGAGGATTTTTTATTTAAGTAAATAGATATACTTAATTAGCTAATATTTTATATAGGATTTTTATATCTACAGCTAACCCTTCAACTGCACACTCCCACTTATATGCAGATATTTTTCAATAAATACGGCACAGTATCTAAATGTATTTTCTCTTTCTCATGATTTTCCTAATAGTATTTTGGGTTTTTTTAGTTTACTTTATTGTAGGAATACGATACACAGTCCATATACAAAGTTGGATTAATTGACTATTATCAGTAAGGCTTTGGCCAGCAATAGGCTATTAGTAATTAAGTTGTGGGGGAGTCAAAAGTTACGTGAGGATTTTTAACTGCATGGGGGTGGTACCCCTATCCCCATCTTGTTCAAGGGTCCACTGTATATTTGTAAGTGAATTAGACCTATTTTGTTTTTTTGGTTTTACCTGGTTTTAGAACAAAGATTATATGAGACTCATAAAATGAACTGAGCAGCTTCTGGAAATAATTTATATTAAATAGTGATTAATTTTTTCTTAAGGTTTTAATAAATCTCAACTGTAAAGTTATTTAGGCTTAGGCCCAGACCCAGGTTTTAGGGCCCAAGGTGGTTTGATAACCATTTCAGTTTCATGCTTCTCCAATTTCAGATTTTTTTTTCCTTTTAATCATTTCATTTAGGTTTTTAAATGTATTGGTGTATGGTTGCTCCTAATAAACTTTCAATGTTTTTAATCTGTCTCTTGTTATTTTTTATTAATAGGCATTTACTGTGTTTTGTGCTATTATTTTTCTTCTCTTTTTTAAGATCAACCTTGACAGAAGTCCCTTTATTCTGTTTTTCTTTTCAGAAAACCGTCTTTTAACTTTCTTAATATTTATTGGTTTTCTTTCTGTTTACTGATTTCTGTCCTTATCTTTCTGCCCTTGTTTTTTTTTGGGGGGGGGGTTGCTCTGTATCCTTTTGCCAACATCAGTTAATTGCTTACACTCAGATTACTCATTTTTAACTTTTCTTGTTCCCTCATCAATGTGTTTAAAGCTACATGTTTCCCTCTAAGCACTCATGCTTTAGTGTCTTCCACAACGTTTGGCCTGTAGTTAAAAGTATTTCTTGGGGTGTCTGGCTGGCTCAGTTGGAGGAACATGCAACCTTGGGGTTTAAATTCAGGCCCCACATTAGGTGTAGAGATTACTTAAATAAATAAATCTTTCAAAAAAAAGGGATTTCTTAATGCCTTTGATGATTTCCTGTTTGACCCAAGGGTTAGTAATGTTGTTTAAATTTCAAATATATGGGATTGATTTTTATTCTTTTTTAAAATAATTTCTGACTTTATTGGCTTATTCTTAAAGGACAGAATTTATATGATAATAAGTCTTTGGAATTTGAGGCACTTTCAAGATCACCTTCAGTCTTCCCAAGAATGTCTCACCAGGATAGTCTCACCACCTATTTGCTTGCTTGTTTGTTTTTTGGGTTTTCTTTACTAACTAGAACCCCTACTTCACTCTAAGTATCTCCAGACTTGATTGGGGTTAGGGAGGGGACCCAGACGCCATGCTAGTTCATTACCTTGTTGGGAGTTGGTTTGTGAAATTGCTACGACCTTGATTATAATTGTTTTAAGTATCTATCTGTATATTGATACTTGACTTCTCCAAAATATTTTAACAGCAAGAGCTTATGTAAAACATTTGAGTATCAGAAAAATTCCATTAATAAGCAGGAAGTACAACTCACAAATTGAAGAGCAAGATGCTTTTCCATCCTCCAGGTGGCGCTGTGATTTTTGTAACAACTGCTTTTCTAGACTTTTTCTTGTCAATTCTTGACCCAGAGCAGAACGGGGCAAACTTTTTCTGTCAAAACCCAGATAGTAAACATATTTTGCTTCGTGAACTAGGCGGTCTGTTTCATAACTACTCAGCTTTGGTGTTATAGCTCAAAAGCAGTCATAGGTAATACAGAAACAAGTGGACATGCTGTGTTTAAATGAAACATTCTTTACAAAAGCAGGTAGCAGGCTGGATTGGTCTCAGGGGTAGTAATTTGTCGACCCCTGACAGAATATCTGTTATATGTAATTTCATCATTAATCTACCAGTAGTCTAGAAAATTTCTCTCAATTGATATTGAGCTAGTCTCTAGACAGGGAAGGTGGTGGAGGGGCTTAGGACCAAGGCCACTAGTATGCAGACAGACTCTCAGAGCTGGAGTAGTCTAGACTTTTAGGGAGAAGGATGAGGCAGGTAGGGCAATCCCCTGTGCCCTAGAGCCTCTCAGATCTAAGAGTGCCAGCAGCCATATTTCAGTGAGTTAACAGTTTCTTTTGTTTGTTTCAGCAGAGGGAACATCATGGAAAATAAACTTTCTCTGTAGTAGCCACATCTCTGCTCAGGGTCAGACTCACATAACATGTTAAAAAACGAGAATAAGAGTCTTTAGGCCCTTTGAACAATAAGAAGTAAACATCTTTAGGTTTGAAAAGAGGAGAAGGATTGGGCAGATCAGGAGGAAGAATAGTTCTTTTTTATCACAAGCTTTTCGTTCCAGAAAAGGGGAAGGGAGAAGTCTTTGTATATGGCATCAGAGGGCTAGCTTCCTCTTCTGAGTCTTTTCCCGACGCCCAGCAAGGGAAACCAAGCTTGTGTGCATCACCTGCTGTGTGCATACCCTGTATACTATCACTGGGTGTTCCATCTCTGAAGTATCTAGCTTCTGACAGATTTGAAGACCACTGGAGTGTGTATTTTCAGTAGCATTAGAGCATAGCCTGTAATATGAGCGTTACCTTGATCATCTTCTGTTTGAATGGAGAATATTCTTCCTGTAAGTGCAGTGAACCCGGTTGACTATGTGTCCCAGCTCACTACTGAGTAAATCCCCTTTTCTGTTTCAGTAACTGTGGCCTCTTCAAATGGGAACGAGACAGAATGCTAAAGGTAGGTCGTTTGCAAGGTGACCAATTTTAGTAATCCATGCAAAATATGTTGACCCATTTCTCACTAAACTATATTCATTTTTCTGGGAAAAAACAGGACCAAAGATAGGATGAGAAACCCTGTTACCATGAGGAGAAGAATATGCCAAATTTCTGAATAGCCTTAAATAGCCCTGACTTCAAACAGGTACTGATGGCCTACATGGCTTCTTATGGTTCTGGAAAAGGAAGAGTGTTGGCTCTGTTTGCTCCTGATTGACACAGTCCAAACAAATACTTGTTAAGCTTACACGTTTTGCCGACTTATTTTCTGTTATATTGGTTTGATACCAAATTTAACATTGACCTTTAGGTGGTAGATCAGAATACCATCATCTTCCATGTTCTTACTAGTGATGGCTGCGTTCGTGTAGATTTTTTTGCTCAGAAACTGGAAGGTAAACTGAGAGCTGTGTTTCTATATATTTTGGGTATAGAGTGTGCAGTGTTGCTTCTTATTCAGAGTAAAATTCCGGTATTTATATGGGCACACAGAGACCAAAGAATGCCTCTTCTGGGGTTCAGTTTTCTTACCTAGAAAATGAGGAAGCTTGGAGTAAATGATCTTGAAGTGTATCTTTCAGCACTCAAATTCTTTAGATAATATGACTTTTCCCATATAAATAATTACACTCATCAACCTTGACATAATCTCGATATTTTGACATCAAGCTAGGTTCCTTCTTTCATTTCTATTTTTACCTCTCTTTTGTTTTGCAAATTAATTCACTGACTCACATGACATTTAATTCATATCTATATGGTTCTCTCTGCCCTTACAATATTGTGGAGCTCTTTAATAGAAACACTAAAATCTCATCATTTTTTTAAAAGATTTTATTTATTTTTTGACAGACAGAGATCACAAGTAGGCAGAGAGAGAGGAGGAAGCACGCTCCCCGCTGAGCAGAGAGCCCCATGCGGGGCTCGATCCCAGGACCCTGAGATCATGACCTGAGCCAAAGGCAGAGGATTTAACCCACTGAGCCACCCAGGTGCCGCTAAAATCTCATCATTTTAAAGTATGACTTTATTTAAATATGGCTTAAAGAGATTTCAAAACCTGTAACTAAAATGAATGCAGAATTTAAGCTGTGAACAATGATTGAAAAACAGAAACATCTCAGAACTCAGGGAGTTTGAGATTTACAGATATAATTTATCATACACATCAAGAGTTAGAGGTCAAACCATGTGCAAATTAGCACCCCAAAAATGCTGTTTAGGAGATTCCTCTGCCAGGCAACCTGATTTTCCAAAGTGAATGGTGATATCATCCTAAGATTAAGTAAATTGGTAGGATTATTATTACATTGGGATTTAAACTCTAGCTAGAAATAGATCAGGTTTCAGCCAAGATGGTATTATGGTAGGACACAATGCTTACAGGAGCTGGTTGTGGGAGATACTTGATTTAGATTTTCAGGAGCCAGAAAAAAACATGTACATGCCTTAAATTTCATCAAACTCTGTCTACTCAATGTGAGTAGAAGGTGCTGTGTCTGACGCTTGTGTTACTCCTAAGGTTATATTGCAAAAGCTATATTTTTAGGAGGATTTCCCTTCCCAAGAGGTGTTTGTTTTAACTAATGAAGAAAAGAATAAAGTGTTTATTAATTCTTAATAAGGACCAAAGGCACTCAAAATGGTGATATTTTTAATGGCTCATTTAGAGTAGATTTGTTTATCCCATAAGCTTAAAATAGAGCCATGGATTTGAAGGTCACAGCTGAGCGGCTGCCAAGGACCTGAACTCCAGGCTGCTCCTTGAGCAATCCCCTTCTCATGAAAGAAGCGTATTCCTTTTTGAACCAAGGGTACCGTCGGAGTCCTTCTTCATATATAAGTCCCTTGTGTGTCATATATAAGAATTGTAAGGTACTATAATAATTTAAAAATCATTGAATTACTTCTCAGTTACTCTAGATCTTGGGGGCTTTCACAGGAGGTCTTTATTTGCTTTTGTAGGTCAGCAATGGGAAGGGGTGGGTGGGCCAGATGGGGACGTCCTTGTTTGCATTGAAATTTTGATTTGTCAGTGAAATCAGTCTTTTAATCCTATTATCTTCATCAGTGTATTAAATGCTTTTATATAAATCCAAAATGTTTATTTAGTTTTTCCTCACCTGTCATTGGCAATGTATTGTATAATCATATTGTCATAGGCGATCCAAACAGATTAAGTATGCTCTGACCTAATTTAGCAAACAGAAACTTTGTATTTTGTGGGGAAGAAGTTGATTTGGATATTCTGATTGTCACAGCAGATTATGTTTGTGCTGTGCTTTTTTTCTTTTTTTTCTTTTTTTTTTAATGGAGAGCACAAAATCTGGGTTGAGTTTGCAGGGGGAGAGGGGGAGAATCTAAAGCAGACTCTCCACTGAGTTCGGAGCCTGATACAGGGTTCAATCTCATGACCCTGAGGCTGTGACCTGAGCCAAAGTCAGGAGTCAGGTCAGTCTCTTAACCCACTCTGACCATCCATTTGCCCCTGCCTTTTTTTATTTAGAGGAAACAGGTGGCTTATCTTTTTTTAATCAGCTTTCTCTTGAGTTTTGTTTAAATATATTTTCTCTTCCAAACAACAGAAGGAAGACTGAAGTAATTTAGATAACAGTGATGTAGAGTAGCAAATAAGAAGCTTTTGAGTGATCAGTGTGGAATGTTCCTCAGAGGCAACTTAGAAAGTTTAAAAATTTTAAAGTTTTCAACTTCTAAAAACGTTGCAAGTTGACCGTTCCATAGCCAAGTGGACAGGGAGAGATTTCATGAACTGGGTCATATAAAAGTTGATGACGTATGGGAAGCTTGATTGTTTATTGCAGATTAAATGTGTCTGAGAACATGGATTTTTAAGTCCAGAGGATAAATCTGTTTGCCTAAGTATGTCATTCATAGCAGCCCACTAGAACTCTACTTGACAAGTAAAATAGACATCTCTGATCCCATGACTAGAGATTTGGAAACAATACAGCTCTCAAGGATGGATGGCTTAAAAAATGAAATTCCATATTCACCAATATTGAAGAAAGAAACGGTGATATAGCTACGGAAAATAATAGAGAGGCACAAAATGGAAGAAATCAGTTAACTTAATAGCAGTTTGTGGAAAAGCTGTGAAATTTTTGGAAAATAAAAGAAGCCAAGAGGCACCTGGGTGTCTTAGTTGATTGAGACACCAGCTCTTGATTTCAGCCTAGGTCATGATCTCAGGGTCCTGGGATTGAGCGCTACATCAGGCTCCATGCTCTGCTGGGTGTCTGTTTGAGGCTTCTTTCTCTTCCTCTCCCCCTCAACCCTTCCCCCCTCAAATAAATGAATATATCTTTTAAAAAAAGCTAAGAGTATAACCACAATGTCAAACCATGTAGATCAAAGTGGGAACATGGCCTGCTGTGTCCTGCACAGGTCAGACCATATTGACTTACCTTGTTTTTGTTTGTTTGTTTGTTTGTTTGTTTTTTAGATTTTATTTATTTGACACAGAGAGAGAACACAAGCAGGCAGAGAGGCAGGCAGAAAGAGAGGAGGAAGCAGGCTCCACACAGAGCAGAGAATCTTATGCGGGGCTCGATCCCAGGACCCCAAGACCATGACCTGAGCCAAAGGCAGAGGCTTAACCCACTGAGCCACCCAAGTGCCCCTTGACTTACCTTTTGTAGAAAAGCCATATGACAGTAATCAAGATGGTAAAAATTCAAAACCATTTCAGGAAAGGACAGAGCTAATAATATATGTACAGTTTATTTTTGTTATTCACAGTAATTACATTTTGTAAAGCCATCACTAATGGAATTAGCAGATACTGAGTCACTGTAACTAGCAGGGAATATAAGGGTAGGTTTCAAAGAGCCTCTTATCAGATTTTGGTCAACAATCCATACATAACCTTATTTTACATCTGTTTCTGTTTAGACACCATATTTAATATATATTGTTGATATATTAACATGGAACTCAAAGCGAACAGTACTATACATCATGACTGAACGAAGCTTATCTAGCACACATATCCTCTCTAGATGGCACACACAGCCTTCTTGTAATAAAGAACACTAGACAGCACTTCAAGCATTATGCTTGGGGCCATTTTAAATAGCAAGATCATCCACAAAAAGCACAAAGTCTGAAAAACATGAACAAAAAGGACATTTGCTTACAATATGAGGGCTGAAACAAACAAGAATATCACTTTGTTTGACCCTGTCTGGGAATGTGTGCATTGGGCAACTCATATTTTTCATTGCTCTTCACATCCATAAATGACCAAAAAGACACCCCAAATATTGATTATTGTTTTGGAGTTACTAATAAGTTTTAGCCATTATGGGAATCCATAAATAATGAGCAACCGTTTAATTTTTTCTAAAACAGGACCAGATAGACAGTGTCCCCATTTTGCAGATTAGGAAATTGATTAAGGGATCTGAAAACGTAAGTTGAAATTCAGATGAGAACAAAGGCTGTGGTAATGACGCTTGAGCAAAGACTTCTCTGTTGCTATTTTTCTTCCCAGTTTTAGTATACCTGCTGCCAAAGTAAGCAAATCTTGATCTCTTTCTTAATCAACTTTATTAAGGCCTAAATTTCACACAGTAAAAGGCACACATTTTAACTGTATGATACTATAAAATGTTGATGAACCTAGACACCACCACAAGCAAGATGTAGGACATTTCCATCCCGTCAGTGGCTTGTGCGATTTTCCCTGTCCTCCCCCACCCATCACGGATCCGTGTTCTGTCCCCATAATTTCCTCCATTCTTGTGAGTTTCACTTAAATAGAATCATGCAGAACACACTCTTGTATCTGGCTTTTTTCATTCAGCATATTTCAAAATACATCTGTGTTGTGGCATATATCAGTAGTCCATTGTTTTTTTTATTGTTGAGTATTTTAGTGGCTGGATATGCCCCACCCTTTATTTATTCACCTGTTGATGGACATCTGAGTTGGATTATTTTCAGTTTAGGGCTGTTATGAATAAAATCTCTACCAATATTCAGGTAGAAGTCTTTCTGTGACTATGTGTTTTTGTTCTCAGGTAAATACCTAAGAATGGGATTTCCAGGTCAAATGCTAAGTGTATGTTTAGCTTTATAAGAAACTGCTAAACTAGGGGTTCCTGGTGGCTCAGTGGGTTAAGCGTCTGCCTATGGCTCAGTTCATGATCCCAGGGTCCTTGGATTGAGCCCTGCATCAGACTCCCTGCTCAGCAGGGAATTTGCTTCTTCCTCTGCCCCTTCCCCCAGTCCTTTGCTCATGCTCTCTCTCTAATGAATAAAATCTCAAATTAAAAAGAAAGAAAGAAAGAAAGACACTGCCAAAATATTTTCTAAAGGGGTTGCACTAGGGCACCTAGTTGGGCTGGTCAGTTATGTATCCGACTCTTGGTTTTGGCTCAGGTTTGATCTCAGGGTTGCAAGATCAAGCCCATGTGGGGCTCCACGCTCAGCAGGGAGTCTGCTTAGTATTCTTTCTCTCCCTCTGCCCCTCCCCCTGCACATGCATGTGCACTTTCTCTCTCTAAAAATAAATTAATCTTTAAAAAATTTTTAAAAATAAAGGGTCATGCCATTTTACACACCCATTAATAATGTGTGAGAATTCAATTTGCTCCACATTTTCACCAGTATTTGATACTGTCAGTCTTTCAGTTTAAACCGTTCTAATAGGTGTGTGGAGGTATCTCTTTGCAGTTTGAATTTTTGTTTTTCTCGTGACTGTTGATACTGGCATCTTTTCACGTGCTGTTGGCATTCCTGTATCTTCTTTGGCAAAATACCTGTTTACTGATTGATTGAGTTGAGTAGGAATTCTTCCATGTGTTTTTATGTGGAATTTAAGAAACAAATCAGATTGGGGCGCCTGGGTGGCTCAGTGAGCTAAAGCCTCTGCCTTTGGCTCGGGTCATGATCCCAGAGTCCTGGGATCGAGCCCCGCATCAGGCTCTCTGCTCAGCAGGGAGCCTGCTTCCATTCCTCTCCCTCTGTCTGTCTCTCTGCCTACTTGTGGTCTCTGTCTTTCAAATAAATAAATAAAATCTTAAAAAAAAAAAGAAACAAATCAGATTAACATAGAGGAAGGGAAAGAAAAATAAAATAAGTTGAAGATTGAGAGGGAGGGAAACCATAAGAGACACTGACCTCTAGGAAACAAACTGAGGGCTGCTGGAGGGGCTGTGGGTGGGGGGATGGGGTAACTGGGTAATGGGCATGAAGGAGGGCACTTGATGTAATGAGCACTGGGTGTTGTATGCAACTGATGAATCACTGAATTCTTACTCTGAAACTAATAAAAATAAATAAATTTTTTAAAAAAATGTTCTTCCCATATTCTGGATATAAGTGTTTTGCAGATATATGTGTGATGAATATTTTCTCCCACTGTGAAACTTGCCTTTTCATTTTCTCTTAACAGCGTCTCAAAGAGCAGTTTCTACTTTCTTGTAGTCCATTTTATCAGATGATCCACTTTTAGTTCATGCATTTTGTCTTCTAAACTTCTTTACCTGCCTTAACAGACCTGCCTGTCTTCTTTACCTGCCTTAACAGTCACAAAGATGTTCTTGTGGGATATTTTATTATAGTTCTAGCTTTCACTCTTCCATCTATGGTCCATTTCAAGTTAATTGTTGTATAAGCCGTGAAGTATAAGGGTTGAGGTTCATTGTTTTCCAAATGGACACTCATTTACAGCATCACTCAGTGAAAAGATGAGCACTTCCCCCATAAGATTATTTTTCCTTCTTCGTCAAAAATCAGTTGATCCTGTATTTTGGGGTCTACCTCTGAACTCAGTTTTGTTAAAGTAATGATATAGTCATAGAGTGTGTGTCAATCCTTATGTCGGTACCGTGCTGTCTTAACGATTATAGCTGTAACAAGTGTTGGTATCAAGTAGTGTTAATCCTTCAGCTTTGTTACTTTTAAAAGTTGTTTTGGCAATTCTAGGGCCTCTGCATTTCAGCGTAAATTTTTGAAGTGGCATGCTGATTTCTACTGGGGCGGGGGGGAATCCCGACTGGAATTTTTATTAAGATTGTGTTTAAGGAACATCTGGGTGACTCATTAAGCATGGGACTCCTGGTTTCACCTCAGGTCAAGATCTCAGGGTCATGAGATTGAGCCCTGCATCAGGCGCCACCCTCAGCATGGAGTCTGCTTGAGATTCTCTCCACGTGTGCACACACTCTTTTTCTCGATCTCAAGTAAATAAGTAAAATATTTAATTTACAAAAAAAAGATTGTGTTTAATCTACAGATCAATCTGGGGAGATTGACATCTTAAGACTTTCTTCCTGTGAATGTAATACATCTCTCCCTTTATTTAGGTCTTTAATTTTTCTCAGCAACATTTAGTAGTATTTGTGCCTGTCTCAGCCAGTGTTGTGGTTGTTCTGGCCTTGGTGATTCCTATTATGATTACAAGATGCCCTTCAACAATAACCATCAGTAAACTTTGAAAAAATAAAGGTTTATAAATTATAACCCCTGGAAATCACATAGCATACCAAATAGCAAGATCTACTGTAGAAGGGTGCACATGAGCCTGGGGCTCTGCTTTCTCTGGGGTTGGGGCGGGGGTTAGTATTTCATGGGCTCATGCTTTACTGGTAAGTTTAAAACATATGAGTGAGGTGGCTTGGCTCTTCAATCTAGTGGTGTAGCTGGCCATGTGTATGTCCAAGATAGCCATCTTTCAAGTATATAAACTGTATTTATATTTTGTCCTGTTTATTTCTAAATGTCTTACAGTTTTGGTGGTATTGTAAGGGGTACTTTTGGCACTGCAATTCCCAGTTATTACTTGCTAGTATATAGAAATACAATGCATTTTTGTCAGTTGACCTTGTATCCTGGGACCGTGTTAAACTTACATATTAGTTGAGCAGCTTTTTTATAGATTCCTGAGGATTTTCTACATGTTGGATCATGTTGCCTGAAAAGTTTGAACACTGCAGTTCTTATCTGTGACTTATGTTGTTGTTGTTCCCATTCTAAAGAGGAAAGCATTTTCTTTCACCATTAAGTATAAAAGTTTTCTGAGTAAGGTTTAACAAGAAGATCTATAAATAATAGTGTGGGTTTTGTTTGTCTTCTCATGCATCCCCTAGTGATGTTATCAGTTGAGCACCAGTGGGCTTGACCTTGAGAGGGGAAAGTCATGTCAAGTCCTGGGTTGAGTTCATTTTCAGGTTGTGCTGAATTTTATCTTCACATAATTATCAATCATGCCAAAACAACAATGGTATCCATGTCATTTGGGCACTTAGGGTTAAAGGTACAGAAAGAGTGTCCTCAGTGATTTAATAAAGGAATGAAGTATTTTCTTTTTGACCAGTGACTTCATGACACCAATCTAAGAGTATTTTAGGGTTATCACCTTACAAAATATAAAACGTCTTGCCCCTCAGTACCACAATTCTGCACTGGGTGTGTGATAAACAGCCAAACATGAGCTAATAAAATCTTAAGCTAGTGTACCCTGACCTCACTGCCTCATATTAATGAGGCTACCATTTTTTTTTAAAGATTTTATGTATTTATTTGACAGAGAGAGATCACAAGTAGGCAGAGAGGCAGGCAGAGAGAGTGAGAGGGAAGCAGGCTCCCCACCGAGCAGAGAGCCCGATGTGGGACTCGATCCCAGGACCCTGAGATCATGACCTGAGCCGAAGGCAGCGGCTTAAACCACTGAGCCACCCAGGCGCCCCATGAGGCTACCATTTTTATTTAGGAAAGTTTTTTTTACTTTCTGGGGGCCTGTTCCCTGAATGATTCATACTCACCAGTGCGTCATTTGAGATACATTATTACTGCTCTACATTAATGAGAAATTATGTAGAAAACAATTATTCCCCTTTGTTTTACATATTAAGTGAATGTTCTTTTCAGACAAATCTGCTCAAACACTGTCATTCCCACAAGAAGCTTTCTTTTTATGACTTAATGAAAACTTCTCAACTCTAACTATGCCGATATTTTTAATGGTAGAAAATTGCCTTAATGAATAAAGTGAGCATCATTGGTCAAAAATGAATTTTAAATTTGAAACATAAATGTGAAAAAAATAAAAATGAAAAAAATATAGGTAGATAATTTAAAGTGCACAGATCTCTTGAAGGATACTTAAGACTTGGGAATAATGATTTTCTTTGGGAGGCAGAAGGACACTCTATTCTTTTATGTCCTTTAAATTTTTAAACCATATGTATGTATTACCTAATCAAAGTGTTCTTAATTTAAA
Organism: Meles meles; assembly: GCF_922984935.1. Classification (NCBI taxonomy): domain Eukaryota; kingdom Metazoa; phylum Chordata; class Mammalia; order Carnivora; family Mustelidae; genus Meles; species Meles meles. Next base: position 122,783,077 of record NC_060072.1, read on the forward strand.
AATTCAAAATAATTTGTAATATCTATGATCTGTCTTGCTCAGTTTCTCCCGAATAAATAAATAAAATGTTTTTTTTTCAAAAGTGTTAATACATTGCAAGATCACAGGGTATACCAAAGTTACCAGATGTGAACTAGACTATCCATATATTTTTTTTAAGATTTTATTTATTTATTTGTCAGAGAGAGCACAAGCAGGAGCAGCTGGCAGAGAGAGAAGCAGGCTCCCCTGCTGAGCAAGGACCCAGATGCAGGACTCAGTCCCAGGATCCTGGGATCATGACCCCTGCCGAAGGCAGATGCTTAACGATTAAGCCATCCAGGCATCCTAGAACATCCATATTTTTAACCAATTTGCTTTTGAACAAATCCCTTAAGAACTTTTAAATTATGAAAAACTTGTCAGAGAATTGGAGTATAATTGGTTGAAAATGAATTAGAAATGAGCTACCCAGGCAAATTAAACTGATTAAAAAGCATGTACCACATTTTTTAAATTTAAAAAAATCATTCTGAGGCTCACAAAAATGACCACTTCCTCCCCACCAAAAAACTAAGTAAGCAAAGGCACATGATAATAATTTGTAAAACTCTTCCCTGGAACATATGCACACACTCCCACCCCTCCCCAACCCACCCCCCGAAAAAAGAAGCAGGAAAAAGCAAATGGCAACATAAAAAAAATAGTGATTTAAAAATAATGAGTTTTCAGGGCTCCTGGCTGGCTCAGTCTGTTAAGTGGCCGACTCTTGGTTTCGATTCAGGCCATAATCTCAGGGAGCCTGCCTCAGGCTCCCTGTTGGTCATGGAGCCTACTTTAGGATACTCCTTCTCCCTCTCCCTCTGCCCTTTCCCCCACCCTGTTTGCTCTCGCTGTCTGTCTTTCTCTTAAACCGTAAATGGAAAATTTTTTAAAATAATGTTTTCAGGGCACCAGGCTGGCTCAGTCAGTGGAGCATGCAACTCTTGTCTTGGTTTTGGGGTTGTGAGTTTGAGCACCGTATATTGGGTATAAAGATTACTTAAAAATAAACTCTTAATAAATAAAGTAAATAAAAATAATAAATTTTCACCAATTCATCCTTTGACAAATTTGTTTTCAACCACTTGCCTGGAATCCCTAAAGGACCAGGAGAGAGTAATGAAAGAACAAAAAAGTGTCCAAAAGGCCACACTTTTGACAAGGCCAGTCTCTAAAATTACGGATTGCTCCATTACTTATTTCCTAGTAAATGTGGCTGCCAGATTCCCGATTCTGTTACCTTTGGCATGTTTCTCCCTGACCAGGAAAAATGACTGTGATTGGTTTTTATTGAAGGAATTCAGGGCAGAATTTGAAAATGCTGAGGTATAATGGGACCCTTGTTACGGAGGTAATAGGTTTATTTTTTCTGCCAGAGGTCTTTTATCTGGAGCCAACATTCCAAGCATAGCCATTAAAGAGGCAAGTACAGACTGTTTTATTGTTTTAAAGGGTCTACTCAGCCAGACCATTCTTGATTCTTGCCATCTGCCTGGCCTCAACGTCTCTTCCTGCAGGTGTAGGTGGCTGAGGGTATGATTCCACCAGCTTCTCTCTACCTGGTTGCTGGCCCTCTTACTAGAAGGCATTTGGGTGTGTTCTAACCAAGATGACCCAGAATGTGGCCCCTCCATTTTTATGGCTAAAGTGGAGAGCAACGCTTTGCCTTTTATTTTTTTTTTTCCTGTTGCACAGCTGTGTGTGTAACCATACACATTCCCCCTTGTAAATTAGGGTTACCAACTGAAAGCTCTTGGATCTGGCCAAGCAGGAGGGCAACTTCCTGTGGGTAAAGCGCCAGCTCACCTGTACCCCTGGGCCAGCAGCCTGTAGTCCTGCCCCAGGTTCAGAGCTAGCAGTCAGCCAAGCTGCATCGCTGGTGCCCAACACCCAGCCGCAGCTCGTTGGCTCGCCACATCTACTCGCACTTAGTAACCCAGCTAAGTACAGGATTGTGTTGCTCCTATGCGCCACTCGGCAGGAATTTATTTTCTAGGTGTGAGATGAGGTGCTGAGAGGAGCCCCACCCCACAAGAGCAAGACTGAGGCAGGGGTATATCTGGCCAGTTCGCTAGGGCTCCCTGTGCTGCCACTGTCACGGGTGCAGTAGGAAATGGATGGGACCCCTGCGTACATCTCCTGCCCAGTATTCCAGAGAGGAATGCCTCTGACCTTTGTTCTGCCCAAGCTGACTGAGTTCTCCACTTAAGATCAGAGATGGAAGATAGCATACAGAAGAATTCCGTTCCTTTCTGTTGAGATATATGTTTTGAAACTTTGAAATATTCGTACTCAAGTAGTAAGTTCTTATCAGGTAACGAGTAAAAATAGTAAAGAAATTTTGAGGCAACAGCAAAGTTTTTCCTTGATGCCAGTTTCCTCCAGTGTGATCATGTTCTCATTTAAAGCTGTTGGGTCCTTTCAGTGAAGACTGCGGAGAAAAGCAGATTTCCTAAAGAGACTTTCTGTTGAAAACAGGCCGAAAGCCTGTGGGGTAGCTAGTGGAAATGTGTGGCTCCTGCAGATGGGATGTGATTTGGAGACTAGAGCTGAGGGTGACATTTTCTGTCTGAGGAAACACCATGGACAGTGTATTCCGAAAGAGTTCCCCATTCCTGACCTTTCTGCCAGTATTCTCAGTTTGCTTGTTTAAGAAAGGACCGGCAAAGGTGTCCAGTGACAGAAAGCACATATAACTTCTTCAAAGAGAAATCTGATTTGTCCAGTTTAACGTGTGTAAGTTATGACTCATCATTTCAAGAAACCTTTTATTAATAGAGGAATGGGTAAGTTAAGTCTAGCATAGTCACTGACATGCACAGGGAACAAAGACACACACAAACACTAGGCCATACGACGTAAATAAAAAATAGGGCTTACTGGAGAAAACTTTGGAGCACAAACAATTCCCTAAGCACCCATTACCTCACAGAGAAGTGTATCTTAAAGCTGGGAGAGCTGTACCAGCTCCACTGTGAAAAGGATTATAGTAAAAGGACCCAATCCCATGATGCTATCCTTGCTTATGAAAAGAAGCAAGGACCATGCCTGTGACAATTTAATAATGAGCTACTTGGTTGAGGCAAATACTCTTGCTAGACCTCATTAGAAAGAGGGAGCTTCTAGGGGCACCTGGGTGGCTCAGTGGGTTAAAGCCTCTGCCTTCGGCTCAGGTCATGATCCCAGGGTCCTGGGATCGAGCCCTACATCAGGCTCTCTGCTCAGCAGAAAGCCTGCTTCCTCCTCTCTCTCTGCCTGCCTCTCTGCCTACTTGTGATCTCTGTCTGTCAAATAAATAAATAAAATCTTTAAAAAAAAAAAAAGAAAGAGGGAGCTTCCAGAACTCAACTTTGGTACCAGCCAGTTCCATGTGACCAACTCAGATCTGCTAAGTAGTTCCTTTCTGCACTGACTGTGGGGCCATCTGGATTTGCACACTTAAGTGTTATTTTGCCTTTAGAAAGGATGAATTATGTGTGTGAGAATAGACAGGAAAAGTGGAAGGATACATACCAAACCACCAACGGGGCTTATTACCTCAGAGTAGAATTAAATTAAAGAAGCAAAAAGGAAAAACTCTCATGTGTAATGGATTTCCTTTTTTTTTTTTTTTAAGATTTTATTTTTAAGTAATCTCTACACCCGCCCTGGGACTCGAACTCAGAACCCCAAGATCAAGAGTTGCACACTCTACCAATTGAGCCAGTCAGGTGCAGCCAAGAACCCCGTGTGGAATGGATTCTCTGTTGTTTGAATTTGCTACATTGACCACATACTATAAACGAAATAATTTTACAGGGAAATGTTAAAAAACAATTGGGTGAGGATGAGTAAACACGTGAAGAACACTTTAAGTGGTGAAATAGCAGTTCTCTGTTAAGTATCATGTGCATGTTTTTCCAATTCGGAGGCAAGTTTTCTTTACTCTCCTGGTTTCCTTATGGAACCATTCAAGTTAGATCCAGTTCAGACACTCACAGACCGCAAAGGTGCAGACTGATAACAAGACTTCAGAGTACACTCTTCGGAGCATAATCAGAGGATTCCGGAGGGTCTGCTACCTGTCTCCATGCTTAAGGCTAATTCAACACAAGTGCATCATCAACACAAGTGTGGACAAAATGGACACTCCTGTGGCTTTTGTGCTGGGACTTGGACCCCAAGCCTGAGTCTGCACAGTATTATTCCCGGGACTCCTGAAAAGAGAACGGCTCCCCTATTCCACCTGCCCGGGTGACAGTGTTTGGTGATAGAGTTTGCCCTATGCCCTTCTTACCTTCCCAAGGCCGGTTCAGCTCCTGCTTGAAGTTTGTGTGAGAAAATACAGTGCTGACTAGATGAGGTGATCTGGAATATGCATGATTGCTTCAGCACTAGGTTTTATCAGCCTTTTAAAAGATTACTTAAAAATACATGCATTCATTATAAAATGGCCTGCTCTAATTGTGCCATCTGGTGGGGTATTTTTTTTTAAAGATTTTATTTATTTATTTGACAGAGATCACAAGTAGGCGGAGAGGCAGGCAGAGAGAGAGAGGGATGCAGGCTTCCTGCTCAGCAGAGAACTGGATGGTGGGGCTCGATCCCAGGACCCTGAGACCATGACCTGAGCTAAAGGCAGAGGCTATAGCCCACTGAGCTACCCAGGCGCCCCTCTGGTGGGGTATTTTACCACAGTGAGCAGCTTCTCCTTAACGCAAAGTCCACCTATGCTGCTCTGGGATCCCAACCTCAGAAGCAGGCTGGACCAGCAGGCCAGGGACCCAAGTCTCAGGGGAAACAGAGGGCCCGGTGTGGAGACAGGGAGATGGCTAAGAGGGGGTGCTTGTAGTTCATCTAGAGCCCTCTGTCTTCTAATGCACTGTGTCCCCACAGAAGTGCCTATTGTAGTTGCTCTTGATTGTTCTGCATTCTAAGTAGGGAATTCCTGAGGGTAGTTGAAAGCAAACATAAAGTAAGATAGATGGTGAGTCTGGGGCAGGCAGTGGGGTAGTCAGGAGAGGAGAAAGGGACACTGTTAGAAGCTGAGTTGGGTCCCCCTCCCTCCTTAATTCAATATGACTGGTGTCCTTAAATGAAGGTAGATCGTGTGACTCTTGATCTTGAGTTTGTGAGTTCAAGCCCCACATTGAGTATAGGGTTGACTTTAAAAAAAAGTGATATCAAGAAGAGAAGAGACACATACACAAGGAGGCAAGACGATGTGAAGACAGAAAAGGCCCTGTAACAATAGACGCAGAGATTGGAGGGACAATGCCACCAGCCAGGGAGTCCTGGAACCACCAGAAGCTGCATCAGGCAAGACAGGATCCTCCCCTAGAAAGGAGCACCCAGGCTCTGCTGACACCTTGAATTCGAATTTCCATCTTCCAGAACTGTAAGAGCATCCATTTTTACTGTGTCAAGCCACCCAGCTTGTTACACGATGCTATGGCAGCCTTAAACTAAGGCCTACAGGCACTAGGAGGGAAAATGAGGTAATACCAAAGCTACATTTCTTCTGCTTTATAGTTTTGGTTACAGCTGGCCTTGCTGTAACCTCCCTTTTGATTCGATGTAGTTAAGAAACCACAGTGGAACCCTGAGACTCCTCAGAGATGTGAGGAAGCATCTGGGCTCAGTAACAGTCCTGGAGAATGGTCTTAACCTAAACAATTGTGTTAACATTTCTCGTTCACGTGTGTGACTTGCTGAGACAGGATGAGAAAATCATGAGCAATGTGCCTTGAGTTCAGGCTTTCAAATGCCTAAGTCAGTGAGAGTAATGGGTCAGTCAGGCTCAGGGAGAGAAGTTGGCATGACTCGGTTTGAGATTTCACAAGATAATTAATACACAGTGATGACTCAGCACTTTTATTTCTAAGCTGTAAGCAAACATCATCTTTTCTCTTCACTGTGGTCCTTTGCATTGTTCTACAGGACAGGAGTCCTACCGTGGGAACAATGGCTAAGTAAGGGGAAGTCACTGTGGGTTTGGTGCTAGGAAGCCCCACAGGTGTTAGCCCACCTCAGAAAATCATCTGCAAAGAAGCGAAAGCCAGGGCATCTTAATCCATCAGAGCAAAAGGCATGTGTGTGAAACCCTTTGAAGGGGCCTATTCATGTGGAAGTGTTGTTCAAACACCTGGGGTGGGTATGTGAGTTTCAGGCTCCACCGTGATCTGTCAAGATGAGGTCAGATATGGTGGCGGTTATAGAGATATGATGGGTACAAGCCATCATAATGCCACTGGCGCCACTGCTCAATAGCTTCCCGGCTTCTCTCTTCTTGTTCTGGGGAACAGAGATAAAATGGTCATGTTAGCATGGAGAGGACTCTGATCTGAGGAGAGCCATCAAGCTCTTGGCAGCCATTCTATCCAAACTACCTACCCTGTGGTGACATGAGCAAATGGTGCAGAACAGAACAAAATGTCTGAGCTGAAAGACCTGACAGAATGCTGAGTCACTTTGGGTGCCAAGCGCAGTCAGGAGGCAGAGCTGGTAACCAGTAGAGTCAAGATCAAGACCTATGTCCCAGCCTGTGCTCTTTCCCTTACACAGCCCATAAAGCAGGGAGAGGCAACGGAACAGAAATGAAGCATAAAGAGAACAGAACAGTAACGAAAAGAGACAACAGGCTTTATCGTTAAAAAATGACATCACGGAAGGAAATAACTGTCAACTTCAAGTGATGGCATTATGAGTAATTTTTTTTCTCAGACTCTGAAAATAAAATTACGTTTTAAGAACTACCCAGAAAGGTAAAGCAAAGTGGAAGTAAATGTGATAATCGTTGATTCTGGGTGGTGGTTATATGGGGGTTCACTGAACTATATACTTTCCCATGTGTTTGAAATTTTTCCAAGTAAAAGGGTAAAAAGAACAGAAAGGAGTTTTTAGTAAGAAAGTCTTGATTCTGCCGTCTATAATCAGCCATGTCTCTGAGTAACAACGTTGTTCAATTGTAGGATTAGGCTCCTGATGCCAAGTCCACACTGCTTGTTTTTGTTAGGGACCATAAAAGCACGAGCAGATTTCACAAGTCCCTCAGTGTGTAAAAGGCAACCATAAGACTCCTCAAAAGGTAAACAGCATTACCACATAACCCAACAATTCCACTCCCTGTATATACACCTAAGAGAAGTGAAAACAGGGACAAATGAATGGACTAACAAATAGTTATCCAAATACACACACATACATATGTATTATTCAGTCATAAATAGGAATGAAGTTCTAATAACATGCTACAGTATGTGTGAACCTTGAAATACGCTCTATGCCAGACACAAAGAGATGTGTACCGTGTGATTCCACTTCTATAAAAGACCTAGAACAGACAAATTGGTAGAGAACAAAATGTACTAGAGATGAGCAGGGATTGTGGGCGATGGGGAGTTAACAGTTGCGTAATGGGTACAGAGGTCATCTCTGAGGTGATGCAAGGGTTCTAGGAATCCATAGTGTTGCTGGTGGCACAACAGTGTAAACGAGCCGAATGCCACTGACTTGACTTGAACACTTAAAAGTGGTGACGATGGCAGATTTTATGTAAATTTTACCACAGTTTTTAAGTGTTTGTGGAAAATGTTGGGAGGATCGGAAGTTCTAACAGAAAAAAATGGTATCAAGGATTCAGACCCCCAGAAGTTATACTTATTTTTTTCAAATGTGGGCTTCACCACCAAAAAGCCTGTGAACCTGACTTTGATGCTAGTGAACCTCATTCTCTGGAGCACTGGGCAAACAGGATGACCTGGTGACATCAGGATGCAGAGAAAATGTGTGTCTGTGTGGTCCTGTGTCTGTGTGGACCCCTTTGAAGGTCCATCACATGCCCTCGACAAGAAGGACCCCTTGTTACAGCTGGGTATTCAAGCATAATGGCTGCTGTGTATGTTTCCTTCCTCTTTGAGCTTGGAGTCATGCTACCCTTGATGCTGGAAATTGCCTTTGGGACTTAGTACCCCAGGACAGCCTGGAGCTTAGAGTCAGGCCCCGGCTGGAGCTTTGGGTCTTCCTACCTTTCTCAGGCCAGATTGGCTACTCTTTGCCAATCTTGAGAGCATGATTTTGGCATAGGAATTGATTTTTTTTCTCTAGGTCATGCCGTTTTCTTCATACACCATTTCACTTAGAAAAAGGGAAATTCTCCCTGACAAAGGCCCAAACATCATGGCTTTTGTGTAAGGGACCACCTGTGGCTGAGCATGTTTAGCCAAGCCAGGTGTCATGTGGCCAAGCCCAGATGGGCCGACCCAGGCTTCTGGCTTTGAAGGTGGAAGCAGACTTTGGCTCCCACACAGACCTCAGGGGTAGGAGCTCAACACACTGTTTATCCTGACACTTCCAGACACAGAACTCAAAGGTATAAAGGCATCTTTGCCTCATCAAACTGGGGGTTTTGAGTAGAGAAATAGCCAGGAGCCATAGCTCTCCCAGAACAGCTCCGGTGTCCCGGATGGGCTGTTGGGGCTGCAAGATTGGCTTCTCAAGCTCTCAGGAAGGTCACCTGCCTAAACTTACACCTTCGGAAATCCTAGGCCTTTCATTTATCCACAGTCTTTCCTTAGCATTTGTTTTTAAGGGGAAATCCTAGGCCTTTCATTTATCCACAGTCTTTCCTTAGCATTTGTTTTTAAACCTGCAGCTGCTGCCATTTATTCTGAAAATAGGTGACATGGTCAGATGAAAATAGCCAATCGAAAAACAGGGTCCTGACTGAGGAGTATGTGGGGGCATCAGAGAAGAACTGAGTGTTCTGCCCTGGAGGAGAGGTTTCACCAACCCGTCTACCACAGCTGGTGCTGCCGCTCGGAGGGGTCAGAGGTGATGGCAGAGGAGGAGAATTGAAATGTGTTTCACATCAACATTTACCCTCTGGCAGGCTGGACCTGCTCCACCTCTGCCTCCTTTATTTATTCAGCTGCGGGGGCACGGGGCAGGGAGGGCATGCTTTCCTTACCTCACTCCGTCCCATTGCAGGGACTAATTCCCAGATGGAAGAAGGTCCCCCGAGACCTCCATGCACCTGATCATCCTTCGTTTGTAAGAACAGTTCTTGGCTGGCAAAGATACCTTGGTTCAAATCCCTGACTAGCCATGGCACCTTGGATATTCAGGCACCCTTTCTAAGCCCGAGTTTTTTAAACAAAAACAGAAATTTTTAAGACCTGAGAACCTGGGTATAAGGGTTGGGTGGTTCAGAGCAGTGCCTGACAGAGCCGGTGCTCAACCAGTGACAAAAGCTCCAATGTTACAACTCCTGTAAGCCCACGGCCTGGCCGGGGGTCTTCATCCCTGTGGACAAGGCCTCAGGCCCCGATTGCTGTCTCTATGGCTTTGGTAGAGGACTGGTCATACCTCACCCATAACCCTAATTCATTGTGAAAGGGAAAACAGTGAGTGTTCTCCAACCAGATGCTATGTATGGGGACTGGAAACATTTATAAATGCTCAAAATAAAGTCCTATTATTAATACAGTGAGTTAACAAAACAAAACAAAACAAAACAAAAAAAACCCTGAAGGAATTTTTCAGGCCACATACTCATATTTCAAATGCCTCTCCCCAAACTGTCCATCAAGGTAAACAACTGTCCAACAGAAATATTTTGCTTCTGAGTTACAACATCCTAGCACACAACACCCCCCCCCCCCAAGATGTTTCCAGGAAAGCTTGATTTAGTGGGATCCAAGCCCACCACCTGTTTGCAGGGCTCAGGTGCCACCTGTAAGCCAGTGGGCATGACCTGCAGCCCTTGAGTACCTGGTGATTTTATCCTGTTCCCAAGAGAAGTTCTCAGAGAATGTTACCTCCCAAATCAACCAGAGCATACAAGCCAGGAGGCTCATGACATCAGAATGAAAATCAGGGACTTTCTCTAGCAAAGGTCACCTAAACTGGGGCCTTTTGTCTAAGCTCATATACATTCGGGAGCTTGCCCAGGACCATTTTCTTCTGGAAGTGTGGGGGAAAGACGAAACAGAAATAAACATAAATAAACACTCTGGCTTGCTAGCCTCAGCCCTAATAAGTATTTCTGTGGGGTTTTGGTCTGAGTGACACTTGAAGACACTTAGTTGATGCAAAGTGCCATCCCATGCCATGGAGTCTGGTTCAAAAACAGCTCCTCTCTCTGCCCCCACCCAGTCCACACCCAGCTCTCACCTCTGAGGCCTTGGTGAAATCAACATTGCCTGAGCTGGGTCAGGAGCCTTACCTGCCCTAGGGCTGAGGTAGGGAATCAAGTGTGTTGTTTGCTGGCAAGAGACACTGACACAAAGCTGAGGCTTAGGAAAGACAAGAGCAGTTGCGCAAAGCCTATAAAACTTAGAGCATGCCCGACACTGTGAGTTGCTTTCTGAGGTCGGATTTCCTGGTCTGGTTACAACGATCAGATAAGATACTGATTAAAGGGGTGCCTATGTGGCTTAGTCAGACACTTAGTAAGCTCTTTGTCTGCCAAATAAGTAAGTTAAATCTTTAAAAAAAAAAAAAAGATACCGATGTTAGTGAATAGGTGAATGGAAGCCAGAGTGAGTAGTTCTTAGAGCTGTTATGTTGCTGTGAATCCAGCGGAGTTGAAAGTGAGTTTGAAATCTTTCCAACACACCTGTAACCAGAGCTAAGCCACTAGCATAGGCACTAAGACAGGGAACACAGGCCACCACCTCAGTCCCCAAGTGGGAGAAGATATATCAGCCAAAAATTCCCTGAACCAGTGGAAATCTAGGTGTTGTGTCCTCTTCTGTTCCTTCTCAAGTTCTGTAGCCATTTGTGTGACTTTCTTCCTTCAAGACACCAGTAGATGTGAACTGAGGAAAGAGCCTCTCTTACCCCTCCCTCTTCTAATTCAAATTTAGGGAAAAGTGGAAGCAACTTTTTATTTTCCCCCAAAGGCCCACTTCCCCGAAGACACTGGCTGAAGAGCTCTTACCATCATTTTGCTCCTCCACGAAGTTCTCAAACTCGTTCCTTTGTTCCTCGTAATATTCTCTCCGCAGCTCGTCAGCTCGCAGCTTCTGCCTGTTCTCCGCTGGGAAATGGCAAGAAGCAAGATTTGCCTCCAAGAATGGGGGCAGAGGCACGCATTTAGGGGAACAGGAACACTGATCATTTGGCCTGAGAAACTTGAACGTGGTGGGGAGAGGTGGTTTGGGGGGGCTTCGTGAAGATGGTTTACTCCTGGCACAGACTTTAAAACTTGAAGGAACCAGGAACTCACCCCATGCAAGCACCACGTTTTGCAAATGAGAAAAGCAGTTAGGCTTTACTCATAAAATTAGTGGTGCATCTGAATATACTGGGCCAGTTAGAAACTAGAAATCCAATGATTAGAAATGAATTCTAGGAGGAATGATCAACTTAAAGTTTATTTCACATTGGGGACGCCTGGGTAGTTCTGTCAGCCAAGCATCTGCCTTTGGCTCAGATCATGATCTGAGGGTCCTGGGATCAAGTCCCACACTGGGCTCCTGATCCCATTGGGCTTCTCCCTCTCCCTCTGCCCCTCCCCTGCCTGTGTTCTCTCTCTCTCTCTCATGCACTCCCTCTCTCCAATAAACAAATAAAATCATTTTAAAATAGTAAAGTTAATTTCAAGTTAATACCTTCAAGTCCACCTTTGAGCAGCTGTCACAGCCAAAATGTGTGCCAGGAATAGATTAAAAAGGCAAGAAAGATTCTGTCCCGCTATTCTAGAGGCCTATAATCCAGATAAGGAGAAAAATACAAAAATGTCATACCCAGCAGAATGGCTGCTGTGATAGAAATGTATACAGGGCACAGTGATGTTGGGGGTGATAAAATGAGGTAGGAAGATCTGAGAGGATCCTTGGTATCCATGTGTCCTTAGGCTGTTCACTCCCTTTGTGTGGGCTGGCCTTGATGACTCTCTTCTAATGAACAGAAGTTGGCAGACATGACGGAATGTGGTTTTCTTCTTGGGCATCTCGTTCTGAGCAAAGCCAGCTGCCATGTTGTAAGCGGTCTTACAGAGAGGCCCACTCATGGCAAGAAACTGGTGGCCTTGACGGATAGTCAGCAAGGCATTGAGGCTTGTTCGAAGGCAGATCTTGCAGTCGGGCCTTGAGAGGACTACAGCCTGGGATAGGTGCTGAGCCTGAGGCCCCCAGTTAAGGCATATCTGGACTGCTGAGCAACTTAGGAGACAGTAAATATGGTTTTAAATTGCTAAATTCGGGGTCCATTGGTACACAGCAATAGGGAATTGGTCAGAATATGAGATGATCACATCAACTTCCTGATGTTGAAGATACCGACTTCTTGTATCCCTTATTTTGTAAAGCAATGCATTCTAGTAAAGTTGGCTATAAACTTCTTTTTAAAGATTTTATTTGAGAGAGAGAACAGGGAGAGGAGAAGGGCGAAAGGGAAAGAGAATCTCAAGCAGAGTCTACACTGAGCGTGAAACCTGACGTGGGGATTGATCTCATAACCCTGACAATTACCTTGATCTCATGACCCTGACCTTGAGCTGAAACCAAGAGTTGGACATGGTAACATTGGGGCATATACCTCTGTGGTCAGAAGAAATACCCCCAGTGATAAGTGAAAACTGTCACCAAGAACGTATAAATATGGTGACCATTCCTTGGCAGTTGAACAGTGAAGCCCCCCCCCGCCGGCAGCACCTTGAGCCCCAGCGGGAATCCCCTCCGCCCCCCACCCTGCCCAAACACCACATCACACTTAACCAGCAGGTGCAGCTGATCCTCACTTGCTTCAATTTAGCCTGAAAAAAATCTTTCTAGATTGGGAGATCTTTTGGTGTAAAATAGTTTCCAGGTTCATCTCTTTCTACCCTTAAATCTTGACCTCTTTGATATGAGAGCTCTGGTCGTCTGAAGGAAATTATTGAAAACTCTTGTAGTATCAAAATAATTGCTTTTAACTGGGCTTCAACTGGACAAATCCACAACAGCAGGAAGGCCATGTCTGGTCCAGGAACTGTCCCTCAAGGACACCTCACACTCCTCTGGTATGATCACATCAGAGGGGAGACCAAGGCACCGTTGTCCCCATCAGCTTAACTGTGCAGGAAGTCAGGAGACCAGTGATGATGGAAGCAGAGAAACTGAGGAAGCCGTTGGGTTCCTGCCCCACCCCATATTACAGTGGTGCTAGGACAAACAACGGAGCATTTCTTTGTGCAATAATTAATGCCATGAACCATCTGAAATGTTTGAAAGTTAAGGGGCCTGCAATAATAAGTGAATTAATTAAATACTTGTTATTTGTATTACATTATTTTATTTAACTCAGAGTAAAAAATCCAGTTATCTGTAAATTGGTCTCAGTGCAGATTTCTTAGGTAAACCCCACGCGTTTCCCACACTATGTCTTTACCAATATAGTTGTAGGATTCTTGAGTCTGGCAGAAGGAATTGGTTTTCCAGTCCTTCCCCCACACTTACGCCCCTTGCCCCATATCCACACATTTCTTAGGAGGGAATTGAGGCTCAGAGAGGTTCAGTGACCTAATCAAAGTCACACAGTTGGTCAAGGCATAGCTTGGGACAAACCAGAGCCCACACTCACTACTTGGCCCAGAACACACCTTTCACCTTACCATCCCCTTATGATGCACCCTGAGCTCCAATGTTGCTCCAGGTCCCAGAAACCCCATGGGGATGGGAGAGAAGGGGTTTGGAATGTAGGAAGCAAGTGCTTAATGAGCCATCACCAGTTCCTAAAGAAGAATCTTCCATTTCTATGGACTTCAAAAAAGAAGCTGTCTTCCCAAATTGCCTTTCTGGGTGTACGACAAATGGAACCCTTGACTCAGCAAGGACTAGGAACAATTTAAGTCTTTGGACAAAATGCCATGCTGACACCGTGCATCGTGTACATCCCTTCTCAGGTTCTGTGTTTCATTCTGAGTGCCTCCTGTCGTCCTAAAGGAACCTCTTGCATCTTCACCCTGAAGCTTAGAGATGTCAGGTACCTTGTTTCCTGGTTCCAGATTCCAGCCTATCTGTGTCACTTGCCTGTGTCACTTGCCTTTTACCCAGCCTGAGACATAACTGAGCATTGTTCTCCTGTCCATGCATGGGACTCGCCCAGGGGACAGCAGGTGACCTCAGGCGCATCCTAACATCCTCACCAGGCTCCCCTGGACCCCCACGACTGACACACAGAGCTTCTGTTTGAGGTGAGGGACCTCTGGCTTCATCACACTCCTCGTGGTTCTGAATCAGCTTATGAGGATGGAAACTACTCCCTTCTCCTACAAGAAGAGGCCGCTTCTCTGATTTCCATCAAGAACTGCCTGGCCTTCATCATAGCCGTTCCTGTGTTTCTGGATGTTTGCTAACTTCTAAATCTCAGGTTGGGTGAGGCCTGGAGATTTTTCCAGTGTAATTCGTACTTATCCAGTTGGTTGGGGGCTGGTGGAAAGGAATTTCATCTCCACACATTTTCATCATTTGAAAACAGTCCTGTTATTTTTTACTGAGCAAGTAAGTCTTGCTGAGCGTGCCGAGGGACACAAAGAGTTTATTCAGACACACGCGTAAGTAATGAATCAAGCCACAGACTCAGAGAAGAACTCAGAGTCCTTGGAAGAATCTAGTTCAAGGGCAAAAAACTCAGATGCCTTCAAGGGTCGGCAGGTCCTGGAAATGAGGGTCCCTGCCAGGCAGGGGACGCCAGGCCCTACTTCAGACTAAGAGGGTGAGACACACTTAAACTCATAAGGCTTCCAGAGGCATTGGAAACCAAAATCAAAAATGAAAACAAAAACCTTTACTGGCTGAATACTACAATTTCAGGGGCTTATAAGTAAGGAAACTTGGGGCCAGGGAGAGGAAGCTGTCACCAACTCCACAGTCCCAGCTCCCAGTCCCAGGCGCCCTCTCCCCGCCTCTAGTGCTGTTGGTAGCTGTTGCGCATGAGGCACTGTCTGATACCCCCAGAAAACACACATCTAGATACTGTGTTCCCTCCTGACTAGAACGTATTTCTGCTTCCGTTTGAAACTTCCTGAAATTGGGAGGCATCTCAGTCTCTATTAAGTGCTTTCGATATAGCACTGCCCCTTTTCATTCCTTACCCTGTCAGTGTAGTCCAAGATGTGACCCGCAGCTGAGGAAAAGTGGAATTCCTAATTCAGAGCCGCTATCACTTGGATATCCAATGGCCTAGGTGGAGGCCCTCCTTGGTCCCCTTGTAGTTCCCACATCCCAGCTGACTGTGAGAAAGGAATGGGAGGGGCAAGCAGAAGGCAGACCTCCAGCAAACTCACCATTGGCCTCGTCTTGGGATTTGGGAGACCGCTTGCCCCGCTTCTTGAGGAAATTGGAGGCATCTGATTCCTGCATGAAGATCTTCTGTTCCACATCTAAAACCCGAGAGAGGCCGGTCACAACGAACCTAGGCTTGCCAGGGCCACCGCAGCGGCTGGCCTACTGCGTTGCACCCCTGGGTGGCCCTTGCACTCACCTTCCTGGGCCTCTTGTCTTGCCACCTGCTGGGTACCCACTGATGCACCAGTCCCCTCCTGCAGCACTGTGGGAGAGCACAGGGTGAGGGACGCAGCACCTCAAAGGGAGCCCTCACCCAGAGCTGGGCTGGAACAGTCCTTCCCCACCACTGTGACTTGCCAGGCCCCAGTGTGGGTCCCTGGAACCCTCACATCCCAGTTCTAGAGCGGTATCCCCAGGAAACCACCAAGTAAGCTGTTCTTTCTATGTTGTGTTACAATACACACACACACACACTCACACATACACACCAGGCACAGCCCTCTTAACAGTAAACAGCCCCTCTTTTTACCTGGACCAGCTGAACAGCCTCACCTAACACCAGTCCTCTCCATACTCACTGGTCAGGAGCACAGCAGCTGAGAGACAGGAGGCCAGAAAGAGCTGTCGCCACGCCATTTTTGGAAGGGCTGAGGCTCTGTTTGGGAACCACAGGACAGAGAGGGTTCTACAGACCCTGAAGCCAGCCACCAGATTCCTCACGTCTGGGCCAGGCATGCCAGGTGGGAGGGAGGCAGGAGACCTGGGTGCCCGTAGCGGGGGGGGGGGGGGGGGCGTGGGAGGGGTCTCAGCTGCGGCTTCCATTGGCTGCTCCTCCTGAAGCACTGGAGATGTTTTTGGCGTCCTGCAGACCTTCACAGAAGCAGAACCTGTCGTCGTCAGGCCCCAGCTGAGACAGCTTTGGAGTGGCTTTTCCAGGATTCCGCACCCAAGGAGTTGCTGTTGGAATGCCCAGCCCAGTCTGCGATTCGAAAGACTCAAAGAGATCCTGGCATCTGCTTCAGGGGAGGTGGGGACCTTAGTCCTGGAGGCTGAAGCCTGTGGGGGGAAGAGAGCAGTCCTCAGTGGGAGACTGACTGAGATATCAGGCAAGGAAGGACCAGAAAGCCTAGAAGACTCCCTCAGGTAACCCTCACATACACACATAGGCTATTACAACAGTAACCAGAGTGCCCCTTACTGTGACATATCCGTCAGCTTATGTTCACTGTCAAGCAAAACACAGACCTCTGTGGTGGGGTCCCAGTGCCCTTTCAAGACTGAGGAAAAGAGGCAGTCCGCCTTTCACTGCAGAGGGGAAACAGTGCAGTGTGTGAAGAGCCCACAGCTGAGCATGTGTCTCTAGAAGGAGACAAAGGCACACCTCATGTAGGGGAGGAAGTGAGTTCCTAGAAGTGGGAACACCAATGGGATCAGAGCTCTGTGGGGCCATCAGAGTGATATGTTGGAGATATGTTCTTGACATTGTCATTTATTATGAACAATCCTCAACTCTTTGTGACTAGCTGAAGAGTTATACTTTACATTGCTTAGAGTTTTCTTAATGGCAACCATCACTAGACCAAGAGCACAGCCCACACCTACCGGAAGGTGTAAGGGAGAGGAGGGGAACCCATGGGAGTCATGTTCCCCAGTTGTCTCATCAGTTGGCTTCTTGCTCATACCTGGCATGGCAAAGTTAAATGAGGCCATTTTGAGGAAATGCAGGCCATTCAATAATAACAGAACCCAGGAACATTGAGGGTGGGAAATAGGCAGGACCGAAGTCATAGGAAGGAGTTTGGTTTCCATCTTTATGAGGCAGCCTAGTGTGTAGACTATAAGCACAGACCCTGGCCAGGCGCCCTGGACTCAACTGCAGCTCCAGCCTTGGCCAGCTGCATGGCCTTGGGCAAGTCATTTACCTCTCCATGCCTACTCCCCTCCTTTGTCATACAGACTGACATGAGGATTGGAGGTAACACATCCGAAGTCAGAATGATGCTTAACGGACATGGAGCATTGGATGTGTTTTTGCTATCATGACACAGTCATGAACCATTGAATGATTTTGAGCAGAGAAGTGACAGGAGGGTATTTTTAGAAACGCTATCGTCCCAGTGATGTGGAGCGTGGGAGGGATTAAGCACTAGGACTTAGGGAAGGCTTTTGCATTAATCCAGGTGGGAGATGGTGTCAGCAAAAGGCAGGAGGAGCAGGAATGGAGAAGACAGAACATTTCAAAAGACCGAAGAAAGAATCTGTAGAGCTTGACTGATTAGCTAGGGGCAGTGAGAGGCTGGGAAGTGTGCATTGGGGAACGGGGTGGTTGGATGGCAAGACCTCTCAGTGAGGTGGAGAACGCAGGAGGAAGTTCGAAGGAAATGCATTGGACAAGTCAAGTATCTGACACTTGTGGGATCTTCTAATGGCGAATCCAGTGCTCTTCTCATTTTCCTACAAAAGTAATTTTGTGAATATGTTAAACCATCACCACAATCAACTTTAGGACACTTTTATCGCCCCAATAAGACATCCCATACCCATTAGCAGTCACCCCCCAATTTTTTCAACCCCCAAAGCCCTAGGCAACCACTAATCTGCTCTCTGTCTCTGGTTTCCCTGTTCTGGGCATTCCATCTAATTGGAATCATACAATGTGTGATCCATTGAGACTGTATTCAAGGTTCATTTCTGTTGTAGCCCACATCAATACTTCATTTCTCCCTGCTACAGAATAATATTCTATTGTACATATATGCCATATTTTATTTATCCATTCATCACTTAATGGGCATTTGGGTTGATCCTACCTTTTGACTATCGTAAATGAGGTTGTTATGAAAATTTTGTGCACGGTTTTGAGTGGACATATGTTTTTATTTCTTTTGGGTAAATACCTGGAGCAGATGTTAGGTCACATGGTACTTTTGTACTTTCGAGGCACTTTCACATTATATTTTCCAACTTCATTTACTCATCTTCCTTCTCGAGTGTTCTGAGATCTCTTTGAGGAGAAGTTTCTAACTTACTCTATGGAAATGATGCCCAGCACAGAATAGGTACTTCATAAATGTTTATTGAATTAGTCAGTGAAAATACTCTTGAGTGAGGGCATTAAAAGGGGACATTTATAAGCTTATTTCAATGGGCCATTCATAAAAAGGTACCCACATGGGGACCCAGAATTTCTAAGTTAATGTATCACTGGGTCCAGGATTATTCTCAAACGGCACGAACAATTTTGTGGCACATTTATGGATTGCCTTAGAGGATGGCCAATTTGGCTGTAACATTCTCCTCAACTTGACCAAAGTTTATACAGTTTTCTTCCTTATGATAGGCCCCTGACCTCCCTTTTCTTAGAGTATTTACTTTAGAAAACTGCAACTGTAAATTCTTTCTCTGCCCCTTTGAAATCTATACAGATCTCTTCTAGTCTTGTGCTGCTCTTTCAATCCAGGATTGTCTTTCTTAGGGACCTGGGGACTTTCTTTTCAAAACGAAAATATCAAATGAGATAGCACCCCTATCTCCCAATCTCTGTGGGAGGAAAGACACCTGGCTTAGGTGGGCACCTTACTCCAACTGTGAAGAGCAGTTAACAAAATGCAGCCCACCCCACCCCACCTCTTAAAATCCCTCCAGGTCCTTGCTTCAGTGGAATTGAGTTTAGCATCACTCCTCTGTTACAATAGTCCTGAATAAAGTCTTCTTGGCCTGTTTAACTTTGTCTTTTACAATTTTAACTCTGACAAGGTCATCGGTTCAACATATCACCTGATCCACCGGGGCCTGTAGGCATGACTCATATAAGTGGAAATGACCCTTGGGGACGGTGTGTCCAGGTAAAATGGAATCACTAGATACTATGGCTCATGTTAAGTGTTCTTCCAAAACAAATATGTAAAAGCCCATTTTCTGCACCTAATATTAAGAATATGTTATGCTCTGGAGTGCCTGGGTGGCTCAGTCAGTTGGGCTTCCAACTCTTGATTTAGGCTCAGGTCGTGATCTCAGATTCATGAGATCCAGCCCTGAGGCAGGCTCTGCACCCAGCAGAGAGTCTGCTTCTCCTTCTCCCTCTGCCCCTCCCCCTGTTCGCACACTCTCTCTGTCTCTAAAAATAAATAAATGGGTCTTTAAAAAAAAAAATATATATATATATGCATATATATATTTCATTTTCAATGGACTAATTATGTTACTGAGCCTGATCCCACTGCCCATTTGATAGGAAGAATTAAGGATTATACCAAAAGAGGTACTCATGACCCTGGGAACCAGGGGATCCCCAGGACTCAACTTCCTCAGGAGTCCCCGTAGCAAATATAGATGAGCATTTTTCTGCTACCTCCTCAGGTCTCAGGAGTGGTGAGAATAAAACACCTTAGACGTGAATGTGAAGGCTTGTTTCTGGGGCAAGAGTGACAGTTTGTGAAAACGGTTTCAGCGTTTTTGATGTGCCTCTGGAGCTGACTGTGTTGACACAGCTGGGTGTGGAAAACGAGAGCTTCATGAGTCAGGACGTGTCTGAAACCTTCCTCATTTCTTATCTTCCTGTAAAAGGCATTCATTTCTCTAAGTGCCTAGCTAGAGTGTCATGGAGCTTCTTTACAGCTTTTCCCCTCCCACGTTACGGAATATTATTAGTCCCTATGAAAGTGGTTTCTAGAGGTCTCCCTGTAGAATTAAGTCTGAGAAGAGATGTCTGCATTCAGAAAAAGGCATGAAACATTCTATAGCTGCATAGAGTACTGCCAGGAGAGCACCGGTGTCCAGGTTGATATCAGCAGGCAAGCTGTGATGGCTATACTATTACTAAAATATTACTTTCCTATTAGTCAGGACATGTCTGAAACATGAAAATGAAATGAACATGAACATGACAATGAAAATGAAAAATAAAATGAAAAAAATGAAAATTGCCACTTTCCTGAGCCATCTTCCCAAAGCCCTCTACTGCTGCCAGGGCTCCATGCTCTCCCCCAGAACCCATGCTTTCCACAATTCATTCTCGAAAAAAGTGATGATTGGCCCAGCAGGGAGCCTGCAAAACCCTGCTCTGCTCCCACAACCAGCCTTGATTCTGATTGATCAGTGCCTGTCCTGTGCCAGCTAAACGTATCGCCAATCACTCTGAACTTGGAACTTTCTGATTACTCAGTGTTCCTCTGAACTTACCTTGTATTTTGTCTACCTCTTCTCTTTGTCACCTCTGTTCTGTTTTCTGTGTGATGTACTACCCCCAACCACCATCAAAAGTTCCATACCGTGGGCACCTGGGTGGCTCAGTTGGTTAAGCACCTGACTTTGGCTCAAGTTATGATCTCAGGGTCCTGAGATCACCCCGTGTCCAGCTCCATGCTTAGCGGGGAGTCTGCTTCTCCCTCTCACTTCACCCCTCCTCCTTCTTGTTCTTTCTCTCTGAAATAAATAAAATCTTTAAGAACAAAAATCCCATACTTACTACAAAGCAGGGCATATGTTAGGGTATATGTGTGAGAGAAGGATATGTGTCAATTAGAAATGTTTTCAAGGACTTGGCCACGTGGTGTCATAATGGTTGTTGACAAGAGGAAGCCATTACAGTGTAGGCAACCAGATGCTCTACCAGAGGCGTTCTACTAACAGGTTCTCAGGCTGTGCTGATTCTTCTAGAATAGGGTATGGTAGAGTCAGTTATTGGTGTAAGGGAAAGGTGAGTTGACCCTCTTTTTCTGGAAGATCACCTTGAATGGATAGATCATAACTGTTCTGAAATTAATCACTTTGGCTGGCCTCAGTAGAGTGTATAAAAAGATCTTTAGTGCACTGAATGACAAAAACTGACCTAATCCTTTGTTAGAGGGGAAGGAAAGGAAGAGGATGGGGTGTAGAGGTGTTTCGGGTCTGTGGAGGGGAACCTTGGGCAGGTCCTGACTGCTTTACTTGGGCTTCTTATTCATGGTTCCAGAAAGAGCTGGTCACTAAGATTGCTGAGATTCATTACACCTTGGGATTAAGACCCTAGACTGAGAGGATCCCGGGGCCCATCTCTCCACCAGGGATATGAAGTGAAGGACTTTTGCTCTACTACCTATGGTAGCCACTGAGCAGGGTACTTAGCCACTCCCATCTTGCCTCCATCATGGCAGCCTGTGCCCCCATCTCCAGAAGCCTGAGCCTTCTAGCTGAGACCTAGTTGCTCCCACCTTTGCCAGCAGCCTCTTGCCTCTTAACCTAAGACTGAACCACTGCCCATTTCCTGCACTTGTTCATGCTTTGGTAGTGACACTTTGGGGTCTGGGGTCATTGGTGTATCACAGCCCAAATCTTCACTGCTCAGAAGTTGACCTGTCACGAATTTAAAGAGCATCCTGGTCAGAGTGGCTCAAAACCCATCCTAAAAATGACCCTTTAGGGGAAGAAGTCCACTGCTAAGGATTTATTGCTCTAGGACATGATAACAGCTTATCGAGTGCAGCTACTTTAGATACCAAAGACTTGACCCAGCTAGCAAGACTTGGGTACATCTCACCAAGGCCAGATTCCAGCACAAACCCCAGTCTCACCAGGCCACCACCCCAAGACCAAACTCCCAAGATGCAGCCAAAGCAGATCCCCAACGTAGAGCAGGGTAGAGACTAAATTTCTGGACTGTACCATAATCCTCAGATGAAGGGACTCAAATGTTCTCACCCTTGGATGGATGGAGATGCATTCACTTTGCTCTGAAGGCCTAGAGATAGGGACCTCACATTTGACTGCACACTCAGATCTCCCT
This sequence comes from Meles meles, assembly GCF_922984935.1. Taxonomy (NCBI): domain Eukaryota; kingdom Metazoa; phylum Chordata; class Mammalia; order Carnivora; family Mustelidae; genus Meles; species Meles meles. The sequence goes on from NC_060072.1 coordinate 122,805,112, forward strand.
GGTGCTGTAAAAATACACAGTGCCTGGGCCTCAACCTCTGTGTGTGTGTGTGTAATCAATAAGTGCTGATTAAAAATCCCTGAATTTATTTTTTGCCAGATTTTTTGAGGTATAATTGACAAATGGAAGTTGCCTGTATTTAACCTGTACAACTGTTTTGATGTATACATTGTGGAATAGTCATCATTATCAAGCTAATTAACATATCCATCACCCCATCTTCTAAGGTTCTTGTTCAGTTTATGTGAGGTCTGAACACCAGTATTTTTTACAAACATTTGAGGTGGTTATAATGAACAGCTAAGGTTGGGAACTGCTGGTGCAAGTATATATATCTACTGCTCATACATGTGTACAGATGTACATGCATATATATATACACACACACATTCAGAGACTGATCCAAATTTTTTTAAAGATTTTATTTATTTGAGAGAGGGAGAACAGGAGTGGGGAGAGGGAAACACAGACTCCCTGCTGAGTGGGGAGCCCAATGGGGGGGCTCGATCCCAGGACCCCAAGATCAAGATCTGGGCTGAATTCAGATGCTCAACTGACTGAACCATCCAGGTGTTCCTCCAGTTTTTTATTAATGTGTGTGTGTGTGCATGTGTGTGTTGAAAAGATTGTAATGGAATGGTCTTGATTTTCTTCCTTTAGTTTTTTTGGGTTCTTTTTTTCAAGTTTTGTACAGTGGTCATACAATCATTTCTAATCCCAAGGAAAAAAGCCAAAGTGCTATGTTTAAAAGTAAAACTTTAAAAAAGTAAAAAGTAAAAACTTTACTTTCTAGATCAAGCTCAGCTCTCTGTATGACCCACTTCAACACCCATCTGATTTCTCCCCCCTGAATTCCTCCCAGCCTATGACCACTCCAGTGCACCCATCCCTTCATGGAGACTACAGATGCTTGTTCTCTGTTCCACGTTGGTATCGCACCTCTCCCTAGCCACAGAGTGCCCAGAGTGCAGGGTCTGGCATGTCTTTGCAGGAACAGAGGTATTATTGATAACCTGGGCCTGAGCTGGTGCCAGGAGTCGTTCAGTTCTCTGAACAAAGGTGCTCTCTCTCTGTCTCTGGAGATGAAACACAGAGTGGCTTTCTGGTCTCCAGATGGGCTATCTAGGAGAACGGAAGGGAAAGGATGCATTGGCACGGTCTGTGGAAGAACATACAAATGAGGTCTGTGGGATAAGAAGTGTGGGCCAAGCTGGCTAGGGTCCCTGTCTGTCCAGGAATCTGGTGAGTGTATGGCTTGTATTCTGAGCTCTCCACAGTTCTGGCAGCTTGGCACATCTTAAGGCAGACCCGGGGAGGAGAGGAACTGAGCCGTGTCAGGAAGTCTGGGCAGCGACGAGAGGAAAATAGGCACAGAGGGCCCTGTCTTGCCATCCTCGTGGGGATGGCTTTGAAGGCAAGCCTCTGTGGGGGCTCTACTAGGCTAAGTCCTGCATGGCAGGCCTGGGAAACCAAAGGGACTGGAAATGGAGGTAAGACCACAGCCTTCTTCCTCCTAGTAGATGTCAAAGTGCATCTAACTTGGAAGAAGAAAGCATCATCTTCTGTGACTTCCCAGTTGTACCCCAGTACTGGGGAATATATTAGGCTGTAGCTTCCCTAAAGTTTGGACACACTAGCACTACAAAATGCTCGAAAATGAAAGGATTACAGAGTCAAATAAATTTGGGGATCAGATTCACAAGGCAGAAGCATATTAAAGATTCTGACATGTCCTGCAGCTAGAAAATTCCAGCATCCCTCCAAATTTAATTTACCATACCATCTTTATTCATGGAGCACCTATTTAAATATAGGGCCTGTTTTGGGAAGATCTGAATTGGTTACTTTATGGCAAGAGAGTCCATAGCTAGAGTGGCATTTGTCAGTAACTCAATTCCGTTTCCAAGAAAAGGCATAAATTGGGGTACCTGGCTGGCTCAGTCAGTAGAGCATGTGACTCTTGATCTCAGGATTGTATGTTCAAGCCTAATGTTGGGTGCAGAGATCACTTAAAAATAAAATCTTGGGCACCTGGGTGGCTCAGTGGGTTAAGCCTCTGCTTTCAGCTCAGGTCATGATCTCAGGATCCTAAGATTCAGCCCCACATCAGGCTCTCTGCTTACCAGGGAGTCTGCTTCCCGCCTCCCCCACCTGCTGCTTGTGATCTCGATCTCTGTCTCTCTGTCAAATAATTAAATAAAATCTTTAAAAAAATAAATAAAATAAAATATAATCTTTTAAAAAGAAGAAGAAAAAGCATAATTTAATAAGTATTACATATTTGGGTCACTGCTCTGCCCTCAAATAATATACTGGCCAATTGACAGATTAACTGGAAACAGGTCTGATGTTTGAAGGAGAAGAAAGAGGGATGTAGGGTGGCATTTTAGCTCTGTTACCAGTTAGCCGAACAGATGTGTAGAAGCCATATCATATTTCTGGGTCTCATTCTCCTCATCTGTAGAAAGAAAGATAAATTTAGTGAACTTTAAGTTTCCTTCTATTCCGACGTTCTCTGATTCTAAAGTCAGAATAAAAAGTTTTATCTCGGGGGAGTCAAGATGGCGGGGAAGTAGGAGGAGGCACCATTTCAACCTGTACCCTAAAGTGAGCTGATTACCTACCAAAGAACTCCGACCAGCCATGAAATCAGCCTGAGATCAGAATTATACACGTCTGGATCTCTACAGGAGCAGAAGACACCAGTGGCAGGTAAAGCAGAGTGGGAACATCGGACTGATATCGGAAGATAAACAAAAGGGGGAGAGAGCCACCAGAGGTGACCGATAGGAAAGTAATACCCCAATACGAGAGTGCCCTGCATTTGGGGACCAGCATTAACTTGGAGTCTGGTTGAAAGCACTCAAAAAGCAAACAGCAAAGGATCGCGGGGGGTAATAGTGGGAACCTGGGCGGTTAGGGTCAGGGACCTAAGTCCCTGGACCCAGGACAGCCTCCCCTGGCGCTGAGCCAGAGAGAATGGGGCGGAGAAATCAGGTCTCCGTCCCTGAGCCGTCAGTGCGCCTGAATGCCAACGTGCCCGAGAACGAGTGGGGTCTGGCTCCCATGAGGGGCTGGGAGCCTGGCCAGACAGCAAACCTGAAACACACGCGTCCCACACCCTCCCTTGGGATATGTGCTCACAGGCGGTAGCCTGGAGCTCTGGCATCCAGAAAAACCAGACATTCCCAGCCCGGGACAGCGGGAAAATCTCAGTGTGCGATCTCTGCTCAGAACCTCTCTGGCGGTCTGGAGCTGCCTAGACAGCCACCGCTGCCCTGGTTTTGGGTACAACGAGGAGCTCCTGCATCCCCAGGGACAGTGACTCAGAACCGACTCAGCCAGTAGCTTTTCCAAAACATTCTGGGGCTTCTCTCTGAGAGGGAGGTCGGGGTGCAGTTTGCTCTCCTCTAAACCTCCAAAAACCATCAAAAACTGTCAAGGAGAGAGAAAGCAGATGAAAGAACATAAAAACCCCCAGAGAACAAAAGCCTGAAAAAAACAGTTTCCTCAGAGCTCACCCCCTTGAGGGGAGCAGGAGGACATAACTCAGGGAACATCATTGTCTGAAAACCCACGTGGCAGGCCCCTCCCCCAGAAAACCAACCAGGAAGGAAGAAAAAAAAAAAGACTACAAGAGAACAACCACCACTACTTCATAAATACAGCTTTTATTTTTAACTCTTTACCAATATTCTGGTTCTTTTTTTTTATACATACAGATAATTTTTTAACCTATTTACCACCACACTGAGATGTCCAGTACATCAAATTCTTTAATAACCTTCTAACCTGAACTTTTTGATACATACACCTGTGTTTTTCTTTTGCTTTTCTATTTTTTTAATTCTTTTTTAATTTTAACTTAGTTTAGTCTAGTTTATTCTTTTTTAATTTTTATTTTCTACTATACATATAGAGTTAAACTTCAAGGTAATCCCCTTTCCCCAATCAATGCTACCCCTATAGGCAAACCAGTTTCTAATCCCCCTGTAACTTAGGAAAGTTGAGTCCCTTAACAAAAACATCAAGATACCTTCAGGAAGAATCAAAATAACCTTCCTCACCCACACTGAGAATTTATAACCACTCTCCCAATTTTTCCTTCTGTCAGTGTTTCTGTGAATTTGTGTTTGTCCTGATAATATATAAATCTTATACTTTCGGTTCTTTCTGATGAGGTTCTTCCCTTTTTTTTGCTTATATATATATATATTTTTTTCTCTTGTCATATACTTTTATCAGTCTTTTTGTTTGTCTATTTTTGTTTGTATACTTCATAAATCTAACCTTGTGGCCCATTTGGGCTGAGCCTTCTCTTTTCCCTTTTTTTCCTATCTCTCTCTCTCTCTCTCTTTTTTTTTCCTTTTTTCTTTCCCCCTTTTTTTTCTTTCTTCTTTTCTATTTCTTTTTCTTTTCTTTTTTCTCTCATTTGGGTGGGGAATCCTGATTGCACAGAACCGTTCCAGGATGCACATTGACTGCACCACAATCGATAAGTCCAGCTGCATCTGTTCAGTCATCTATTTCCCAAATGACTAGGAGGAGGAATACCCAACAGAAGAAAAATACAGAGGATGGACCTTCTGCAACAGAGCTAATGGCTATCGACATAGACAATATGTCAGAAAAGGAATTCAGACTAACAATTATCCAGGCAATAGCTAGGTTGGAGAAAGCCATGGATGACCAAACAGAATTGATTAGGGCAGAACTGAAAGCCAGCAGGGATGATGGTCACAATGTTAGGGCAGAACTGAAAGCCACCAGGGATGATGTTCAAAATGCTCTCCATGAGTTCCAATCTAATCTAAATTCTCTAAAAGCTAGGGTAACTGAGACAGAAGATAGAATTAGTGATCTGGAGGACAAACAGATAGAGAGAAAGGATCAGGAGGAAGCCTGGAACAAGCAGCTCAGAAGCCACGAAAACAGAATCAGGGAAATAAATGATGCCATGAAACGTTCCAATGTCAGAATTATTGGAATCCCTGAAGGGGAGGAAAAAGAAAGAAGTCTAGAAGATATAGTGGAAGAAGTTGTCTATGAAAATTTTCCCAATCTCACGAATGGAAACAACATTCATGTACTAGAGGCAGAGAGATTTCCTCCCAACATTTTAGATTCTCGAAAGTCCTCACGACACCTTATAGTTAGAATGAGGAATTATGTTTCAAGAGAGACCCTCTTAAAAGCAGCTAGGACAAAAAATCTCCTTACATACAGAGGAAAGCCCATTAGAATAACGTCAATCTTTTTCACAGCAACCTGGCAAGCCAGGAAGGGCTGGCAAAATATATTCAGAGTACTAAATGAGAAGAACATGCAACCAAGAATACTCTATCCAGCAAGACTGACATTTAAAATGGATGGAGAAATAAAGAGTTTCCAAGACCGGCAAGGTTTAAAAGACTATGCAACCACCAAGCCGACACTGCAGGAAATATTAAGGGGGGTCCTATAAAAGAGAAAAAATCCTAAGAATATCATTGAACAGAAATATAGAAACAATCTACAGGCAGAAAGACTTCAAAGGTAACACGATGTCAATAAAAACCTATCTCTCAATAATCACTCTCAATGTGAATGTCCTAAATGCGCCCATAAAATGACACAGGGTCGCAGATTGGATAAAACGACAGGACCCACCCATATGGGTCCATACAAGAGGCCCATTTTGAACCTAAGGATACACCCAGACTGAAAGTGAAGGGATGGAGAAGCATCTTTCATGCCAATGGGCTTCAAAAGAAGGCCGGGGTAGCGATTCTCATATCAGATAAATTAGATTTTAAACTAAAGACTGTAGTCAGAGATACAGAAGGACACTACATAATTCTTAAAGGGACTATCCACCAAGATGATCTAACCATTGTGAATATCTATGCCCCCAATATGGGAGCACCCAACTACATAAGAAAACTATTAATCAAGATAAAGAGTCATATTGATATGAATACAATAAAAGTAGGAGATCTTAATACACCTCTCTCAGAAATAGACAGATCATCGAAGCAGAAAATTAATAAAGAAATAAGAGCATTGAATGAAACATTGGACCAGATGGACCTCATCGACGTATACAGAACATTCCACCCTAAAACAACAGAATACTCATTCTTCTCAAGTGCACATGGAACCTTCTCCAGAATAGACCACATACTGGGTCACAAAGCAGGACTCAACCGATACCAAAAGACTGACATTATTCCCTGCATATTCTCAGATCACAATGCTTTGAAACTGGAACTCAATCACAAGGAAAAGTTCAGAAGGAACTCAAACACCTGGAAGCTAAAGACCACCTTGCTTAAGAATGCTTGGATCAACCAGGAGATCAAAGACGAACTTAAACAATTCATGGAAACCAATGAGAATGAAGACAATTTGGTCCAAAACCCATGGGATACAGCAAAGGCGGTTCTAAGGGGGAAATATATAGCCATCCAAGCCTCCCTCAAAAACATTGAAAAATCCAGAATACACCAGCTGTCTCTACACCTTAAAGAACTGGAGAATCAACAACAAATCAAACCAACTCCACATGCAAGAAGGGAAATAATCAAGATTAGAGCAGAGATCAATGAGGTAGAAACGAGAGATACAGTAGAACATATCAATGAAAGTAGAAGCTGGTTTTTTGAAAGAATCAATAAGATCGATAAACCATTGGCCACACTAATCCAAAAGAAAAGAGAGAAAGCCCAAATTAATAAAATTATGAATGAAAAGGGAGAGAGCACAACTAACACCAAGGAAATAGAAACAATCATCAGAAATTATTACCAACAGTTCTATGCCAATAAGCTCAGCAACCTAGATAAAATGGATGCATTCCTGGAAAACTACAAACTCCCAAAATTGAACCAGGAAGAAATTGACAATCTGAATAGACCGATATCTAGTCATGAGATTGAAGCAGTGATCAAAAACCTCCCAAAAAACAAGAGCCCAGGACCTGACGGATTCCCGGGGGAATTCTACCAAACTTTCAAAGAAGAAATAACACCAATTCTCCTGAAGCTGTTCCAAAAAATTGAAGCAGAAGGAAAACTTCCAGACTCTTTTTATGAAGCCAGCATTACCCTGATCCCCAAACCAGGCAAAGACCCTACCAAAAAGGAGAATTTCAGAACAATATCACTGATGAATATGGATGCAAAGATTCTCAACAAGATCCTAGCAAACAGGATCCAGCAGCACATTCAAAAGATTATCCACCATGACCAGGTGGGATTCATCTCTGGGTTGCAAGGTTGGTTCAACATTCGCAAATCAATCAATGTGATAGAACACATCAATAAGAGAAGAGAGAAGAACCACATGGTCCTCTCAATTGATGCAGAAAAAGCATTTGACAAAATCCAGCATCCGTTCCTGATGAAAACGCTTCAAAGTATAGGGATAGAGGGAACATTCCTGAACTTCATAAAATCTATCTATGAAAGACCCACAGCAAATATCATCCTCAATGGGAAAAAGCTTGCAGCCTTCCCGTTGAGATCAGGAACACGACAAGGATGCCCACTCTCACCACTCTTGTTCAACATAGTATTAGAAGTTCTAGCAACGGCAATCAGACAACAAAGAGAAATCAAAGGTATCCAAATTGGCAAGGAAGAAGTCAAACTCTCTCTCTTTGCAGATGACATGATTCTTTATATGGAAAACCCCAAAGACTCCACCCCCAAACTACTAGAACTCATACAGCAATTCAGTAACGTGGCAGGATACAAAGTCAATGTACAGAAATCAGTGGCTTTCTTATACACCAACAATGAAAATACAGAAAGGGAAATTAGAGAATCGATTCCATTTACTATAGCACCAAGAACCATAAGATACCTGGGCATAAACCTAACCAAAGAAGGAAAGGACCTATACTCGAGGAACTACAGAACACTCATGAAAGAAACCGAAGAAGACACAAAAAGATGGAAGACTGTTCCATGCTCTTGGATTGGAAGAATAAACATTGTTAAAATGTCTATACTGCCTAGAGCAATCTATACTTTTAATGCCATTCCAATCAAAATTCCACTGATATTTTTCAAAGAGCTGGAGCAAATAATCCAAAAATTTGTATGGAGCCAGAAGAGACCCCGAATTGCTAAGGAAATGTTGAAAAACAAAAACAAAACTGGCGGCATCACGTTACCCGATTTCAAGCTTTACTACAAAGCTGTGATCACCAAGACAGCATGGTACTGGCATAAAAACAGACACATAGACCAGTGGAACAGAGTGGAGAGCCCAGATATGGACCCTCAACTCTATGGTCAAATAATCTTCGACAAAACAGGAAAAAATATTCAATGGAAAAAAGACAGTCTCTTCAATAAATGGTGCTGGGAAAACTGGACAGCGATATGTAGAAGAATGAAACTCGACCATTCTCTTACACCGTACACAAAGATAAACTCGAAATGGATAAAAGACCTCAACGTGAGACAGGAATCTATCAGAATCCTAGAGGAGAACATAGGCAGTAACCTCTTCGATATCAGCCACAGCAACTTCTTTCAAGATATGTCTCCAAAGGCCAAGGAAACAAAAGCAAAAATGAACTTTTGGGACTTCATCAAGATCAAAAGCTTCTGCACAGCAAAGGAAACAGTCAACAAAACAAAGAGGCAACCCACGGAATGGGAGAAGATATTTGCAAATGACAGTACAGACAAAAGGTTGATATCCAGGATCTATAAAGAACTTCTCAAACTCAACACACACAAAACAGATAATCATATCCAAAAATGGGCAGAAGATATGAACAGACACTTCTCCAACGAAGACATACAAATTGCTATCAGACACATGAAAAAATGTTCATCATCACTAGCCATCAGGGAGATTCAAATTAAAACCACATTGAGATACCACCTAACACCAGTTAGAATGGCCAAAATTAGCAAGACAGGAAACAACGTGTGTTGGAGAGGATGTGGAGAAAGGGGAACCCTCTTACACTGTTGGTGGGAATGCAAGTTAGTGCAGCCACTTTGGAGAACAGTGTGGAGATTCCTGAAGAAATTAAAAATAGATCTTCCCTATGACCCTGCAATTGCACTGCTGGGTATTTACCCCAAAGATACTGATGTAGTGAAAAGAAGGGCCATTTGTATGCCAATGTTTATTGCAGCAATGGCTACGGTCGCCAAACTGTGGAAAGAACCAAGATGCCCTTCAACGGATGAATGGATAAGGAAGATGTGGTCCATATACACAATGGAGTATTATGCCTCCATCAGAAAGGACGAATACCCAACTTTTGTAGCAACATGGATGGGACTGGAAGAAATTATGCTGAGCGAAATAAGTCAAGCAGAGAGAGTCAAGTATCATATGGTCTCACTTATTTGTGGAGCATAACAAATAACATGGAGGACATGGGGAGATGGAGAGGAGAGGGAGTTGAGGGAAACTGGAAGGGGAGATGAACCATGAGAGACTATGGACTCTGAAAAACAACCAGAGGGTTATGAAGGGGTGGAGGGGGGGTGGGGGGGGTGGGAGGTTGAGGAACCAGGTGGTGGGTAATAGGGAGGGCACGTACTGCATGGAGCACTGGGTGTGATGCCAAAACAATGAACACTGTTATGCTGTAAATAAACAAATAAAAATAAATAAATTTAAATAAAAGAAAAAAAAAGATTGTTTATGTTCTCGATACAATATTTTGTCAGTTACAAATTTTTAAATTCTTCATTCAAGGTTTCAAAGATATTCTCTATTTTCTTATATGAGTGTTATATAATCCACCTTGAACTGATTTTCGTGTATGGTATGAGATCAGAGCCAACATACTGGTTCTTCTCCTTACAGATATCCAATTGTTCCAGCACCATTTGATGAAAAATTTTTCCTTTCTCCATAGAATTGCTTTGCTGCGTCGGTCAAAAATCACCTGTCTCTGTGAGATTATTGTGTTCCTTTGATCGGTTTGTCTCCCTTAATTCAATAACAATTGTCTTGATTTCTGTCACTTTTTAGGTCTTAACAGTGCATGGCATAAGACCTCCAACTGTGTGTTTCTTCTTTTGCTATTCTGCATGCTTCTCTACTTCCATATACATCTTAGAAGGACTCTAGGGAGATTAATTTGGGGAGAATTGCAATCTTAACAGTATTGGGTCTTCCAATCAGGGGCATAATGTTCCTTTCCATTTATTTTGATCCTCTAATGCCTTGCAGCAATGTTTCTTACTGTTCTGTAGAGAGGCCCTGCACAACTTTTGTTGAATTTATCCCTAAGTATTTTATGGGTTTTTTTTAATGGAATTTAGATTTTTTATTTTCTGTTTACCGCTAATATATACAAATGCTATATATTTCTGTGTTGACCTTTTATCCTGCAATCTTGCTCAATTTCCTATCTATAGTAGGCTTTTATAGCTACTTAAGGATTTTTCTATGTACACAGTCATGTTGTTTGTGAATGAGTTTTCCTTCTCTCTTTCTAATCTGGATGCTTTATATTCCCTTAGTGCAGCAACTGAAGTCTATGGTAAGAGGTTGCTTAGAAGTGGAAGAGTACCATCTCGGGGAAAGTGTAGTCTCTCCTCACTAAGTGTGGTGTCAGCAGTTGGTTTTCTGCAGGTGTCTTTTATCAGAATGAGATCATTTCCTTCTACTTCTAGCCTGCTCACCGGCTTGGCTTGTGGTTACTGTAACTGGCTTTTTTGTCAAATGCTTTTACTGCCTCTACTGAGATAACCCTATGATTTTTTCTTTTATGATATGATAATATGATAGATTACCTTTATTGACTTTCAAATGTGAAACCCACACCTTGTATTCCTGGAGTAAACCCTACTGAGTGATACTGGATTATCCTGATTATTTACTGCTGAATTATACCTCTCCTATTTTTTTTAATTTATTTTTATTTGTTTATTTACAGCATAACAGTGTTCATTGTTTTGGCATCACACCCAGTGCTCCATGCCTCTCCTATTTTATTTAGAGTTTTGAGGTCTGTGTTCCTGGCGACTGGTCTGTAGTTACTTTGGAATATCTCTTACTGGTTTTGGTGTCAAGGTCATGCTGGCCTCCTAGAATGAGTTTGGGAGTATTCTCTCCTCCTCTTCTTTCTCAGAGACTGTGTGTAAGATTTCACATCATCTCTTCTGCAAATGTTTGATAAAATTCACTGGTGAAGATATCAGAATTAACAGTTTTCTCTGAGCCTGGAGTTTTGTGGGAAGTTTTAAACTACAGCTTCATTTTCTTTACAGATAGATATATGGATATATGGCTATTCCGATCTTCTATTTGACGCCAGCTGCCAGATTTATTGGCAGAAAGCTGCACATAATACCCTGTTCTTAATTATTCCTGTTTCTGTGCTGTGTATTGATGACCCTCTTTCATTCCTAAAATCGGAAACTCACATTTTCTCTTTTTATTGATTTTATTAATCTTTTCAAAGAACCTACTTTGGTTTTCATTGATTCCCCCCCCACCGCTTGTCCATTTTCTATTTAATTGACTTATACTCTTTATTACTTCTTTTCTCTTATCTGTCTTATTTTTTTCTAGCTTCTTAAGAGGGAAATTAAACTCTAATAAGCTTACTTCTTTTCTTCTTTCTTCTTTTCTAATATAAGCATTTAAAGTCATAGAATACTCTGTCAGTACCCCTCTAGTTACATATCACAAATTTTGATATGTTGTGTTTTTCTCATTGGCTTCTAAGTGTTTTCTGAACTCCCCTGTGATTCCTTTGACCCATGTGTTATTTAGAAGTATGTTTAATTTCCAGATAGGGATTTTCCAGATAACTCTTGCAATAAAATGTATGGTCAGAAAATCAATTTTACATGATTTCAGTCCTTTGAAATTTATGGAGACTTGATTTATGGCCAGCACTTGGTGTATGTTGATAAAAATTTGGGTTCACTTTGATTTCTGCAGTTATTGACTGTCATGTGTTTTCAACATCAAGGTCTAAAAATAAAACTTTTGAGGAACGCCTGGCTGACTCAGTCACTTGCTCATGACCCTTGATCTCAGGGCTATGTCATCGTTGGAGCCCTGTATTGACGTAGAGCCTACTTTAAAAAAATTTGTTTTTTAAAAAATGTGATTCTCCTCACAACTTTTAAGGTGGTAGCCACAGTTTGCTTATACATTTAAATAATTACAAGTGACTTCAGGCATATTATAGGCATTCACATTTTTAAGTAGAGTTACCATATTGCTCTTTTAAATACATCGAAGGGAATCCAAATACAGTAGTGATTTCACAGCCACCATCACCCATTTTCTTCAAAAAAAATGCATGAACATGCTCTTCATTAACACTTGGAAATTTGGTATACTTCCCTCTTCCTCCTTGAACCTTTGTTTGCAATCTGTTGGGCTGATATGGCAAATGGCAAGACCCTAGAGCCTTTCCATTCCACTTATTCACAAAGTATTTTCCTAATGTGGTATATCTTTAAGCTTGTAAGTAATTTATTTATTGTTGATGACCTGTAGGTGTTTCATTAAACACCTCTTTGTGAAATGAGTGTCATTGTTTGCAAATTAGATTATATATGTGTGGGTGAGTATTCTTTTTAGGTTGGGACAAGATTCAGCAACAGTATTTTTCCTATTTGTTCATTTTTATTGATAGAAGAACTGATGGAACTGATGAACTGATGAAACTATGTATTTTTCTTGTAAATACATAGATGAGACAAGGATTTTTAGTACAGTAGCTGTCACCCAATTCTTTTAAAGTCTTCTGAGTTATAAGCCAAAAATGTCTAGTGATCTATCCTGAAATATTATTTATAAAGACCTATCAGCTGACAGTTCTATTAGGCCTTCTTTCAATTTTGATGAAAACACAGAATTGGAAACCACTGGAGTTGGAAAAGGATTTGTTACCTGTCATTAAATTCATTTGTTCTCCCAGTTTCTGAAAAATAGAATAAGGATTTTATCAAGACTTCTAAAATTATTTATTATTAAATTATTATTTGCTAATAAAATATTTTTTAAAGATTTTATTTATTTATTTGACAGACAGAGATCGCAAGTAGGCAGAGAGGCAGGCAGAGAGAGAAAGGGGGGGGGGGGGAAGCAGGCTCCCCGCGGAGCAGAGAGCCCAATGCGGGGCTCCATCCCAGGACCCTGAGATCATGACATGAGCCGACGGCAGAGGCTTTAACCCACTGAGCCACCCAGGTGCCCCACTAATAAAATATTTTAACAAAAATTTCATCACAAGCATAACTCCCGTTAATTTTATAAAACACTGGAAGCTGTGTATTTTGTCCTTTTCTTCTTTGTCCATTGCTTCAGGGGACATCCCACCTAACCAGATGGCAAAGAATTTGTGTCGCTCCATTATAAAATCAAACCAACCCCCTGCAGGCTTGCTGTCATCAAAAGTTTGACTTTTTTTTTTTTTCGGATTAAATAAATTTGCGAATATACCTCCCAGGACAACCATCTTCTGAGTTCTGCTTCTAAGATAAATAGGTAAGGCACGGAGCCTTACCTTGGGTTTGCCTCTGTGATGAAATCAATCCCCTTGCCTACGGCTTTTCCCTCTGACATTCCTTTGACTTTATTCTCACCAGAAGTTCCTCAGAGCAGATAAATCTGAAGGGCTTTACTCCCTGGAGCAATAAATCTCAATAAGGTTCAGATAGATATTGGAAGGTCTCTTGTTAGATGTGGAAAGGAGAACCCACACCTCTATCCAGGCACATTCTGGGACAGAACAGCCTTGGGAAGAGAATGTATGGAAATTGGGGACCTAGGTCTTGATCTTCTTAAAATGGTCTGTGGCCTACACACCAAGCAAGATCCCAGGCACTCCGTTCTGAAATTCTCTGGCCTAAGAAGCCTAAGGCAGATGCAGATTTATAGATGAGGGGCAGGAAAAAGAACGAACGGGAGAGGTGGCAAAGGAACTGTCAGTGGGTTAAAAGATTTCCAAGAGGAAGGTGAGTTCCTGGCAGAAGGAACCACATGGGTCTAGTCAACATGGGCCCCCACTCTCCAAGGGATCTCGACAAGTTTGGAAAGTGCTTCTTTTGGAGAGGCCCAGAGCGACTGTGCTGACGTCTCTTGGGGGAATTTGACACAGGAAAGTGTGAGTGCCTTGAGGCACCAGTGGTCAACCAGCTCCTCCTCACTCATCATCGGGCCATCAGACTTCTATCTCTTCCATGTCTTACATACCATCTGGGGCACCTGGGTGGTTCAGTGGGTTGGGCCTCTGCCTTCGGCTGAGGTCATGATCCCAGGGTCCTAGGATCGAGCCCCACATCCAGCTCTCTGCTCAGTGGGGAACCTGCTTCCTCCTCTCTCTCTCTCTCTGCCTGCCTTTCTGCCTGCTTGTGATCTCTGTCTGCCAAATAAATAAATAATAAATGAAATGTTTAAATACCATCCACTCTAGTCCCCTTTTCCCCGAATGCATTTGCCCTGATAGAGGCTATCATTTCACACCTCTAACACTGGTTTTCCCGCCTCCACTCTCATTTCTCCCTCTCTTATCCTGCAAACTACTGTCCCAGTCACTTTTCTGCATTGCAAATTAGATTGCATCACACCACCACCCTCACCTCTCCAGGGGACTAGCACCCCATCTGTCAACAGAGCCAAGATTTTGTGCAGTCCTCTGTCAGTCATGGGCTTCCAGGACCCCTGGACTCCATCGTCTTGCTAATCATTCATTTGGGAAAGGATATATGAACTTGAGGGGTGAAAGGAAGCTCGCTGGAATAGGGAAGATTCTGGAACAGGATTCTTAGTTTTAAAAAAGAGACACAAAGAGGGGCTCTTGTCTGGCTCAGTCGGAAGAGCATACAACTCTTAATCTTGGAGTCATGAGTTTGAGCCCCTCATTGTACAGTGTAGAGATTATGTAAGTAAAAAAGAGAGAGAGAGAGAGAGAGAGAGAGAGAGAGAGACAAAAAAAGAGAGGTAATTCTTTTCTGTCTCTGAATGCTATGTGAGGATGCAGTGCCTGAGGCCACTGCAGCCATTTTGTAATCGTGAGCAACATGATGAAGCCAGAATAGGAAACAGGTGAGAATAACCTGGGCCTCTAATGACACTGAGCATATCGTGTCCTTACTCTGGGATTCCAGTTGAGTTAATCTGTTTTGTTACTGGTTGCCTCCAGAATCAACTTTTCCTTTTCCTTGTCATCAAAAGCACCCTTTGTGACTCACCACTGAATATTGAGTAAATTCCAAGTTCCTTTGCAAAGCAAAAAAGCATTTTCATCATCTGCCCTGTTTTATCTCCCAGTCCTCCCACCCCCACCCTGTCTTCCCCTCTTTGCTCTGGCATATCACACCCTGGCCACGCCTTGTGGATTCTCCCATTCTTCACAACCTCTCTGATGAGCAACCTCTCCTCCTTCTCCACCTGGCAAAATCTTTTTAACTTTCCAAGCTTATTCTCAAGCACTCCCTTCTCATCAACACCTGTCTTTCCTGACCTCTCCAGGTTAAAGACACTTTCTCTTCCTTGTGGCCTCACTTCCCCCCCTCCCTTCGCCATCCCTTTTCCTTATCCCTACCTCAGTTTTAGGACCAGCCTCACCCCAAATATTTAGGTTTTTACACTGTTCCCCCTTGCCTGCCCCCCACCGACATCCCCCTTCTCCAGTAGACTCTGAATTCCCTGAGAGCAAAGACCACCTCTTCCTCAGTTCTGTTGCTCCCAGGGGTCATGACAGTGCCCAACAGGGCATGGTCACCAGATACATACTTGTGGCAGGGGATTTATGTGGAGAACTTGGCAGAAAGCCGAAGAAGCAGCAACAGCGTCCAGGCAAACCTGAGGGAAGGAGGCCTGAACGCCAGGATGTGTCTTAAGTGTGCAGGTAACACAGGCGCCTGTGCTGGTGGGCATCTGGGTTTCTCTGTTGGAATAGCATGAAAAGGTGTCTGTGTGGACAGTACCAGAGTCAACAAGTGGGTGAATGAGGGCTTGTGTGAGGGAAGTCTTCTGTGTATGGGCGTGTGAAAGGGAGTTTGTTCACGTCACTGGGGGAGACAGTGAAACTGTTTGGAGTGCAGTTCTGAGCGCTGAGTCAGAAGTGTGGCAGAAACATATGTAAATTTTTCACATCACTCAAAAGTGTGGTCAGCCCAAGATCTTCTAAAGCTGTCTTTGCCATGTTGTAAGTCCTAGTGTCCAATTCTCTAATTATTGCATTTCCACACACCCTGCCCAAATTTCCCACATCCCACACCCCAGTGTTTAAAGAAAATAATGAGGAATGAATGGAGACAATCTGAGGGTCTTCTAAGCCCTGGATGATGCAGGTGTTTTTGCTCTTGTAGTTTTTGTTCTGAGGAAGATTTCTGGTCCATCAGAGCAAAGAGGAACCAACACATAATAGAGGCCTATGGGTCACCCTAACTGAAGCTGGCCTGGGGCATCCCTCTTCCCTGACCAGTTCTAACAACATCCTAGTCACGATCATTACTGATTTGAGGGTGGTTTTGTTTGTTTTTAGGGGTAATATGGACCTCATTAAAAAAAAAAGATTTTATTTATTTATTTGACACAGACAGAGATCACAAGTAAGCAGAGAGGCAGGCAGAGAGAGAGGGGAAGCAGGCTCCCTGCTGAGCAGGGAGCCCAATGCGGGGCACGACCCAGGACCGTGAAATCATGACCTGAGCTGAAGGCAGAGGCTTAACCCACTGCGTCACCCAGGTGCCCCTGGACCTCATTTTTTAAGATCTTTGCTAAAGTGAAGTCCTAGTAGATGTCTCAACAAACAATAAGAGGAAAAAATGCAGCCAATGCTCTTATTTCATTCCCTAAATACCCCATGAAGCTCCATCTTGTAAATGAAGAAACTGAGGTCTAAGATGTGGAGGGACAGGCACTGCAAGTAAATAACACAGCTGGGATATCACCTCCGGCCTGTCTGAGGAGGATTCCTAAGGGAATCTCCAAGGAAAGCTGAGGACTGTTCTGGTTTTGTTTTGGCTTCTTTGGTGCTGTCGATGGTCTGGGACATTGCCAGGAAATGCAGGTTTTAGACCATGAGGAGAGACTCCAAGGCACCTGGTGAGGAGAAAAATGTTTCTTCAGAGGGTGAACCACCCATGCAGGACTGAATCACAAAGCACCCGGAGTCTGTGCTGAACTGTGTGCAGAACGGACTGGCCTGCCTCTGCTCGGGACTGACTGGCACCACATGGCCCTGAAGGCAGGAGCACTCAGCTGTGGTCGGACTTCATGGGTGGCCCCTTTCAAAATCTTTGCAAGTGGGGAGAAGCCTTTGCCATCAGATTATTAGGGTGGGGTGTATACACCTTTCTAGTGTCTCAGGAAATTTGAGCATGTTGAGACTCCCAAGCACCCCGCATTATTTTTTTAATTTTTATTTTTTTGGAAAACTTGTTATAATTTATTTATTTTTTCAGTGTAACAGTATTCATTGTTTTTGCACAACACCCAGTGCTCCATGCATACATGCCTTCCCTATTACCCACCACCTGTTCCCCTAACCTCCCACCCCCGACCCTTCAAAACCCTCAGGTTGTTTTTCAGAGTCCATAGTCTCTTATGGTTCGCCTCCCCTTCCAATTCCACATTTGAGTGAGATCCTATGGTATTTGTTTTTCCCCAATGGACTGATTTTCTTAGCATTATACTCTCTAGCTCCATCCATGTCATTGCAAATGGCAAGATTTCATTCTTTTTTATAGTTGGTTAATATTCCATTGTGTATATGTATCGCCTCTTCTTTAACCCTTGATCAATTGATGGACACTTGGGCTCTTTCCATCATTTGGCTGTTGTAAATAATGCTGCTATAAACAGAACCCTTTTGAATTTGTGTTTCTATATTTGGGGGGTAAATGCCCCAGTAGTGTGATTGCTGGATCTTAGGGTAGTTCTAATTTTAAAGTTTTGAGAAACTTCCATACTGTTTTCCAGAGTGGCTGTACCAGTTTTCATTCTCACCAGTACTTGTTTTTCCATGCATTTTTTTTTACGTTAGCCATTCTGAAAGGTGTGAGGTGATGTCTCATTGCCGTTTTGATTTGCATATCCCTGATGATAAGTGATGTGGAGCACCTTTCTTTTAAAAAAGATTTTATTTATTTCACAGACAGAGATCACAAGTAGGCAGAGAGGCAGGCATGAGGGCAGGGTGGGGAGAAACAGGCTCCCTGCTGAGCAGAGAGCCCCATGTGGGGCTGGATCCCAGGACCCTGGGATGATGACCAGAGGCAAAAGCAGAGGCTTTAAACCCATTGAGCCAGCCAGGCACCCTGTCGAGTGTCTTTTCATTCATCTTATTGGCCATCTGTATGTCCTTGGAGAATTGTTTGTTTATTTCTTCCCCCCATTTTTTTAGTTGGAGCATTTGTTTTGGGGCTATTAAGTTGCAGAAGTTCTTCATAGATTTAGGATACTAAACCTTAGTCGGATATGTCATTTGCAGATACCTTCTCCCATACCATATGTTGCCTTTTAGTTTTGTTGTGTTTCCTTTGCAATGCAGGAGCTTTTTATTTTGATGTAGTCACAATACTTTATTTTTGCTTTTATTTCCCTCACCTCAGGAGACATATGTAGAAAAATGTTGCTATGGCTGATGTCAGAGAAGTTACTGCCTGTGCACTCTGCTAGGATTTTAATGGTTTCCTGTCTCACATTTAGGTCTTTAATCCATTTCAAATTAAACTTTTATAAATGATGTAAGAAAGTGGTCCAGTTTCATTCTTTTGCATATAGCTGCTCAGTTTTCACAGCACCATTTGTTGAAGAGACTTTTTCCCATTGGATATTTGTTCATGCCTTATCCAAGATTAATTGACCATATAATTGTGGTCTTATTTCTGGAGTCTTTATTCTGTTCCATTGATCTGTGTGTCTTTTTTTGTGCAGTACTATACTGTTTTGACTACAGCTTTGTCATACTATGTACAGTCTGGAATTGTGATACCTCCAGTTTTGTTTTTCTTTTTCAAAATTGTTTTGGCTACTTGTGGTCTTTTGTGATTCCATATAAATTTTAGGATGGTTTAAGTTTGGTGAAAAATGCTGTTGGTATTATGATAGGGATGGCAAGGAATCTGAAATTTAAACAGAGGTTTTTACTGTCTGACTACTCTGTTGGACTGGAGAGACATCAACTCAGCACTGTGGTGAAAGCCCATTTCTAGCATCAGCTGGGACCCAGGAGAAGCTAGTTTGTGGGGAGAGAGGTTGAAGCAGCTGCTGGAGAAGGGGAGACTTGGATTCCCTGAAGCACAATGTCCCTGGCCAGGGGGCCTGAGGTCCAACTCTCTCCATGTCATGGAGTGACCCAGGATCCTCATCATAAAGGTCCCCCTGTGCTCATACTGGTTCTGCAACCAACGTTTGAACTTGCCCAACTCAAACAGATTCAGACTTAATGACTTGCTTCTGTATTGATATCTGCTAATTTTTGTAGGACAATACAAAATAAAACAATTGCTTATTAGCCTAGTGCAATCAAACATATTGTGGTTTTACCACCAAGAGTCCATTTGCATAAACTTTTAAAAATTAATTTTTAACTACTGGAATATATGAACACATTCTCTTTATAGAAATTAAATTACTACAGATGTTTCTATAGAATGGTTTATATATAACAGTAAAGTACCATTAGGGGTTTTTAGTTCTCCTTTCTTAGTTAACAATCAGTATATTGCAGACACATGTATGAGCTCAGAGACAAATCCTCCACCACCATCCTTTGAGCTGAGGGCTCTCATAGCCCAGTAGTGAGTTCCTTGAAGTCAGAAAGCATGTCCTAATCATCTTTATGTGATTCACGTGCAGTGTATGCCTGCACACAGAGTGTGGATAACTGAATGAATGAATGAAATCAGGAGATTGGACTACATGATCCTTAAGACCTTCTCTGTTATGTCTTATGTATTCTGATTCTATAAACTATTCATTCCCCACTATTTATCAGTGTATTGCTTGACACGATTTCTGTGCATTCAATAGGATCCCTGTACAATGCTGACCACCATAAACATGATCAAAATCTATATAAAGATTACTCTTACTGTTTGCCACTGTTGCATTTCAAGAAATACAAATTGAATTGTAGAATAGCTGAAATTTTGGAAAAGTTTGAGGTTCTTAACATTATATGGAGTAAAATCATTAACTGAAATTGTATAAATGATCGTTTAATGTATTATTCCAATGACCAAGTGGCAAGGACTCTGCAGCCCAGTTGTTGGGGTTCCAATCCTGGCTCCACCACTTGCTAGCTATGTGACTTTAGGCATGTTACTTAACCTTTCTGTGCTGAGTTGTCTCCTTTGTAAAATAGGGATAATGATTGTGTTTCAACTGTAGAGTTGTTGCAAGAATTAAAAGCATCAATATGGGAAACAGGTGGTTCAATAAGTTCAGTGCCCAAATCTTGACTTTGGGTCAGGTTATGATTTCAAGGTCATGAAATCAAGCCCTGCATCAGGCTGTGCACTGGGCATGGAGTCTGTTTAAGATTCTCTCTCTCCTTCCTCAGCCCCTCCTTCTGTTTTCTCTTATATATATATATGATATGTATACATATTAATAAATACATGTATATAGTTTTAAGCATCAATACAAGTTCAGGGCTTACAACAGTGCTTGGTGCATAGTAAGGCATAAGACAGGTGTTAGCTGCTGCTGCTTTTAGTTAAAGGAGAAATTGAAATTATTCAAACATAATCAACTGCCAAGACACCCCATACATGGTACGACTGGCCACAGAGGAACCACAGAGGTTAACTTCCTTAGCAGTGCTTGGAGGGCCAGAAACACAACCCAAAAGCACAGGGTGTCCGTACTCTGTTAGAAGGGGAAGACTCAGCAGTTCAATTGCTAAACTGCCTCCTCACTCTTCCTCCCACAGTAGTGACTCCAGGAAGCCTCTGTGTAAATGCCCTAGGATAAAGGAGCGGGCTGTTTGTGGTGACACACTGGCCATTTGCCATGCACTCCCTGCCCTTTCCTGCCTGGTGTCCCTGTCCCTCTTTCTGGTCTCCTGGGGCAGAATTCCCCACTTAAGTGTTGGGACATCTGCACGTACCTGAGGGGCTCAGTTGGCTAAGCATCTGCCTTTGGCTCAGGTCATGATCCCAGGGTCCTGGTATCAAGTCCCAGGCACGGGACTCTCTGCTCAGTTGAGAGCCTGCTTCTCCCTCCTGCCTCTGCCTGATGTTCCCTCTGCTTGTGCACTCTCTGTCAAATAAATAAATAAAATCTTTAACAAGAGTTGGGATATCCACTTCTGCCTTCAGCCCTGATGTTTAAGGAATTGCGACTAAGAGAGACATTTCCCAATGCATATCCTACAAGCTTCACCAAGGAAAATAAACCACAGCCCATGGTTTTCTTTGGAATTGTGAGTAAAGAGCATCTGTAAGGGGATGCTTGGGTGGCTTAGTAGGTTAAGCATCCACCTTTCTCTCAGTTCATGATCCTAGGGTGGGGGGATCAAGTCCTGCATCTGGTCCCTGCTCAGCTGGGAGCCTGCTTCTCCCTCTGCCTGTTGCTCCCCTGCTTGTGCTCTCTCTGCGGCTTTCTCTTTGACAAATAAATAAAATCTTCAAAAGAAAATAAAACAGAAAACATTGCTTTCCTTACCTAAGTGGTGCTCTCTGATTTCTTCTCTGTTTTTTCTTCTTCATTCTGTTTTATTTTAAAGATTGTTTTCATTTGACAGACAGAGATCACAAGCAGGCAGAGAGAGAAGCAGGGAAAGCAAGCTCTCTGCTCAGCAGAAAGCCTGATGTGGGGCTCAATCCCAGGACCCTGGGATCATGACCTGAGCCAAAGGCAGAGGAATTAACCCACTGAGCCACACAGGCGCACCTCATTCTATTTGATTTTATAATCAAATTAAAATAAAAAATTTTTAAAAATTAAAATCTATTTGATTTTATAATTTTATTTTAAAATTGAGTTTATGGGGCACCTGAATGGTGCAGTCAGTTGAGCCTCTGACTGTTGATTTCAGCTCAGGTCACAGTCTCAGGGTTGTGAGATCCAGCCAGCATTGGGCTATGCATTGGGCATGGAACCTGCTTGAGTCTCTCTCCTTCTCCCTCCCATCCCTATGCTTTGTTTCCCTCTCAAGGGAAAGAAAAACCAAAAAACCGGGGGTGTGACCTACTGCAGTATTGGCAGTGACTCCATACTGATTCATCACCGCAGCCTAAGAATGCTGCACCAGGCCAGAGCTCCCAGGGGCCATTGGGTGCTTCCCAGATGATCAGCGATGAGCCTGTATTGCTCCAGAACTGAGACAGGCACCTAGGACAGGCCTGAGAGAGCCAGTAGAGACACAGCCCTTCCCTTCATCAAGTTCACAGTAGGTTTTACTGTTCCCTTGCAGGCAGACTATGAAATCCAGATGTGTGGCTGTTGTAGCAGATGAAAACATTTTGTCCATCTTCTTTCTTTTTGCTACCTGATCTTGCTTTGAGGCAATCCCACCCCACCATGAAGTGTGGTCTTAGGGCAGGTGGCAAACAGAACCAGGAAGGCCCATGCTCTGTTTCTACCTCTGTGGCAGCCAGGCATGGCGTGTGGCTCACACTCTGTGCCCAGGGCTTTGACTCCAAAGCAGGGGCCCCAAGGCAGGGCAGTGGATGGTGTGGGAGGACATCCATCACCGTAGCCACTGTGCTGTGCTCCTGTCCACGGCCCACCTGGCCACATAACATTTCCCTAAGTCATAGAGAGCCTGCTAAAACTGTCTGATTTCTGTTTCCCATGCTTAGTTTTCCTTCTTCAGGAACCCTGAAAAACAACTTGGCAAGATCCAGTCTTTTTTTTTTTTTTTTTTTTTTAAGGAGGCTGCCTGGGTTGGAGAAGTCATGCAAGGAATCCTGTGTCAGAGCACAAGCATCCCCCTTATTTCTACTCCACAGTGCCCTTCATTACACGTGCCTGTGTTAGATGGTGTTCTAGATCTGAGAAGTCTCTCATGCCATGAAGTCATGGGGTGGTGGGTTTTCCAGAAGAGGGATACAAGAGTCCACGGACCCTGAGTTTCAAAGGATACCTTTCTGCTTGGGCAAAGAGCTAACGGAATGAAAGAAACTGATGGAACACACTTAAATTAGACATGAAACACATTTATTAGCTGCAACCCTCAGTTTTCCTGAAAACAGGAATCAGCCACTGTTACATATCTTCCTCCATGGAAGGAACAGCTCTGCACGCAGAACTAGCCACATACCAGCAAGTACCTCATCCTTGTGTCATGATTTGGAGAACAACGATAGAAAAGATTAGGATAGCTTGTTAAGAAAACATTTTCCCCAGGCACGTTGATTTGTTCTGGTTTACTCTCAAAGAGCTCAGCGGATGGCTACCTCATAGGTTGATCCTCTTTCCTTTCACCAGCCGCACTCTAAATCTAAACACATCCTGGAAATAAAACCAAGCAGAATCTGTTGAGGGAACACAGGGATCTGTTCAGCACGAGGCAAAGTAGATTTCTAGCATCTACCAACAGTTAAATGGAAAAACTCTGCACAGTAGTCCTATCAATGGGTAAATCAACCATATTCTAAGACTCCAAATAATGTACTTGCCCACATCTAGAATAGTGTTGACCAAACTAAGAGAGCAAGTTCCCAGAAGGTCAGCCTGTGTTATTTGGCGCTGCTGTTGCCCACAGGTGTCTTCAACCGGCTGAGCACAGTGTTTGGTCACAACAGACCGCACTGCCCCTTGTCCAGCATTCCCTTAGACACTGCCCCATTTACAGTGATCTGCTCCTAAGTGCAAATGATGGCATGAGTTATGGCTTGATTTGGGTTTTTTTTTCTTTGTTCTTAATAAAACAATTCAGACTTTTGGTTTCTTGTTTATTTTTGAGCCAATAGCTAGAGAAGGTAGAAAAAATGGACTTGGAATTGGACCTGACTCCAAAATGTAGCTCTGTCACTTACATCACTCAGGCCAGCCTCTTGGTCTTTTCACTTTTCTCCCTAAGAGTGCAGAGTGAGGGGTTCCTGGGGGCTCAGTCAGTTAAATGTCCGACTCAGGTTATGATCTCAGGGTGCCGGGTCGAGCCCTGTCTCAGGCTTCTCGCTCCATGAGGAGTCTGCTGGAGATTCCCTGCCTTTCCCTCCTTTCTGCCCCCGCTTGTGTGTACTCTCTCTCTCTCTCAAATAAATTAAGAGATCTTTTAAAAATAAGTGAGAATGGAATCCATCAGAATCCTAGAGGAGATCAAAGGCAGTAACCTCTTCGATATCAGCCACAGCAACTACTTCCAAGATATGTCTCCAAAAGCAAAGGAAACAAAAGTGAAAATAAACTTTTGGGACTTCATCAAGATCAAAACCTTCTGCACAGCAAAGGAAACAGTCAACAAAATCCCACGGAATGGTTGAAGATATTTGCAAGTGAAAGTACAGACAAAAGGTTGATATCCTGGATCTATAAAGAACTCCTCAAACTCAACACACACAAAACAGATAATCATATCAAAAAATGGGCAGCAGATATGAACAGACACTTTTCCAATGAAGACATACAAATGGCTATCAGACACATGAAAAAATGTTCATCATCACTAGCCATCAGGGAAACTCAAATTAAAACCACATTGAGATACCACCTGACACCAGTTAGAATGGCCAAAATTAGCAAGATAGGAAACAACACGTGTTGGAGAGGATGTGGAGAAAGGGGAACCCCCTTACATTGTTGGTGGGAATGCAAGTATGTGCAGCCGCTTTGGAGAACAGTGTGGAGATTCCTCAAGAAATGAAAAATAGAGCTTCCCTATGACTCTGCAATTGCACTACTGGGTATTTACCCCAAAGATACAGATGGAGTGAAAAGAAGGGCCATCTGT
This sequence comes from Meles meles, assembly GCF_922984935.1. Taxonomy (NCBI): domain Eukaryota; kingdom Metazoa; phylum Chordata; class Mammalia; order Carnivora; family Mustelidae; genus Meles; species Meles meles. The sequence continues at coordinate 122,829,953 of NC_060072.1, forward strand.
ACCCCAATGTTTATAGCAGCAATGGCCACGGTCGCCAAACTGTGGAAAGAACCAAGATGCCCTTCGATAGACGAATGCATAGGGAAGATGTGGTCCATATACATGATGGAGTATTATGCCTCGATCAGAAAAGATGAATACCCAACTTTTGTAGCAACATGGACGGGACTGGCAGAGATTATGCTGAGTGAAATAAGTCAAGCCGAGAGAGTCAAGTATCCTATGGTTTCACTTATTTGTGGAGGATAACAAGGAACACGGAGGTCATGGGGAGATGGAGAGGAGAAGGGAGTTGAGGGAAATTGGAAGGGGAGGTGAACCATGAGAGACTATGGACTCTGAAAAACAACCTGATGGTCTAGAAGGGGATGGGGGGTGGGAGGTTGGGGGAACAAGGTGGTGGGTATTAGTGAGGGCACATGTTGCATGGAGCACTGGGTGTGGTGCAAAAACAATGAACACTGTTATGCTGAAAAGAAAAAAAAAATAACGTGATATATGTTTAAAAAATACTTTTTAGGACTTTGAGCAAACAATAAATTTCTATTATGGTTGAAAATTTTAAAAAAAGTGAGAATGACTGATGCGCTGGGATTTGGTGAAGAAAGTAAGACTAGAGATATGAAAGAGCTCTCATTACTCACAAAGAACTATGTAGCAGAAATTAATATCATTATTCTAAGTAAAGCTGAGGAACTATATCTGCAAGACTAACATTTTCAAATAAATACAGGCGGGGCACTAGGGTGGCTCAGTCCATTAAGCATCGTTCTTTGGCTCAGGTCATGATCTCAAGGTTCTGGGATCCAGCCCCTCATTATGTTCCCCACTCAGCAGGGAGTCTGCTTCTCCCTCTTCCTTTGCCTGCCGCCATTCCTGCTCGCCCTCTCGCTCTCTCTCTCTCAAATAAATGAAATAAATACAGAAGGCAATCACTTACCACAACCTGAACAAACCACAAACATAATATATGCATTTTTTTCCTGCTTTAAAATTCAGAGTGTTGTACGGAAGCCCCACTTGACAAAATATGATGCATTTTAAGCACTGGACCAAGGGAGAAGGACAAGATGGTCTACCATCTACAGTGTGAGATGAGAGCCTTTGCAGATATGGGACAGAGTCATAGATGCTAAAGGGAGAAGGGGCAAGGGAGAAGTCAGATTCTTAAGCTGGGAAGGAGTTTCAGAAGATGACTCCTCATGGCACAGTAGCTTAGTGCTGGTGTATGGAACTCTTCAGAGTACTGGAAGGCTCTGAAGTTATCATGACACTCAATATCCTTGGGGGTCTCCCCCTTAGGAAATGCATGCATTTATGTTTAATGCAAAATAAATCATAGGATCAGCTTCTTGGTTCAGCAGCTAAAATGGACTCATTTACAAAGTCAAATGCTTATTTTTGCTTTGACTACAGTTTGTCTGGTGACCATCATCATCAGCTTTGAATGTTCTAGTTACAAAGAATTTACAAGTGATGTGTATTAAGTAGAAAGGGGTATGAAATAATGCCTCTATCCCCATTGATAAGCCTCAGAGGCTTCTGAGGTCTGCTCCATGAAACTCCACATGCCAACTGACCGAAATGAAATCTGCTTGGGAATGGCTTTCTGGGAGTCTCCTTGGATTTGTAGATATGTAAATACTCTGCCCTCTACGAATAAAGGAGGCCTATGGGTGAGAGCCCAAGACTCTAACTTTCCTTCTGTGCGTTCAGAAGGTAGCCTTTGTCCTTCACTTGCTCTCCTCCAGATCTGTTTTCTGTTTCCACCTGTCCATCCTGGAACAGAACAGCCCGCATACCACAGGGTGGCCAAAGACATAAAAAAGCATGGGGTGCTCAGATGCCCCAGCTGGGGAAGCGCGTGCAATGAAATTCACCATCATTCTTATTGGGTCTCAGCAATGCTTCTGCAAGGCGCCCTAAACAAAGCACATTATCCTTCTAAATTACAACAGGTATGAGAGTTGTTAAGCATCTGAAGACAAGAGGACCAAAAAGTCTTAACCTATCATCTCAGAAAAACATACCTGCAGCCTGGTGTCATCTCGAATTCCATATATTTTTTTTGCCATCTCTGAATATCTCTCTCAATGACTTCTTGACTGGTGCCTTTCACATCAATGTAGTGGCAGTCTGCACCGGCGTAATGGCAGGAAATTGCCTGTGCAGAGTGACAGGGTTAATACTGGAAAAAACCCATTCCATTAACACCAGCAACTGAACAGGGAGTCTTCTTTTAGAAAATCAGCTATTTCACTCAGCGTTTGATTTCTAGAATGTTCCATGCTGTCCTGTATTAGTCTCTTCATGGTTCGGTATCTTTTTTCCCCCAGGTACAGTTTAAATCTGACTGAGAAATACAAGAGGCTTTTAGCTCCCTGCGATACTTGGGTTGTATAAGGGGGGGGGGAACGTAATGACATGAGTAAGAGGACTTTAACTTTTTTTTTTTAAGATTTTATTTATTTGACAGACAGAGATCACAGGTAGGCAGAGAGGCAGGCAGAGAGAGAGAGAGGAAGAAGCAGGCTCCCCGCTGAGCAGAGAGTCCGATGCGGGGCTCGATCCCAGGACCTTAGGATCATGACCTGAGCCGAAGGCAGAGGCTTAACCCACTGAGCCACCCAGGCGCCCCGGACTTTAACTTTTTAACATGTGATTTTTCTAGTATGTGGATGTCCTCAAGTCCTAAACAGGCATGTGTTCCAGGGTTCTTCACCATTTTCTTAGTCAGGGAAGTTAGTTACTCAGTTGAGTTTGTGGTGGGTTGTCCTTTCAATGGCTACGGATCATGAAAACAAACAAACAACTACCCACAAAAATACCTTGCAAAGGACAATAACATACACACTACCCCCTTTGAAATAAAACGGACACTTTGAGTCCAATAGCATCACATACGATCCCCATCCTGTTTCTGTCTGAAGGTAAGATGGAGGTTACTTGGTTCTCCCCATTCTTGAAAAAGTTACAAGCTAATCTAAACTTAAAACTCACTTTCCGAGTTTCAGGTTAGTTCTCTTAAGGTGACTCTCTGCGGAAGGGACAGCCTGCTTTGCCCAGAACATTGAATTTCTATGCAGTGGAGTCACAAACTCCATTTCCCACAGAAGCCCCCACATCGTGCCAAGGAGGAGTGACACTTGAGGCCAAAGAGGAAAAGGGAACACCCATATCCAAGTGTTTTTGTATTTTTTTTAAGGGTTCATAGTTTCCCAAACATTTAACTAGTTGAAAAACTATTGAAAAATTTGCAACGTTGGGGTATTAGCATTCATAGTACTTGGGCTGTTTCATGTTATATAACTTCCAATTTCATACAGTAATCATTTCATACTCAACTTTTTAAAAAATTAATTAATTTATTTTTTCAGCGTAACAGTATTCATTGTTTTTGCACAACACCCAGTGCTCCATGCAACACGTGCGCTCCCTATTACCCACCACCTGGTTCCCCCAACCTCCCACCTCTGCCCCTTCAAAACCCCCAGGTTGTTTCTCAGAATCCATAGTCTCTCATGGTTCATCTCCCCTTCCAATTTCCCCCAACTTCCTTCTCCTCTCCATCTCCCAATGTCCTCCATGTCATTTGTTATGCTCCACAAATAAGTGAAACCATATGATACTTGACTCTCTCTGCTTGACTTATTTCACTCAGCACAATCACCTCCAGTCTCATCTATGTTGGTACAAAAGTTGGGTATTCATCCTTTTTTTTTTTTTTTTAATAAACATATAATGTATTTTTATCCCCAGGGGTACAGGTCTGTGAATCACCAGGTTTACACACTTCACAGCACTCACGATAGCACATACCCTCCCCAATGTCCATAACTCCCTCCCCCTCTCCCAACCCCACCTCCCCCAGCAACCCCCAGTTTGTTTTGTGAGATTAAGAGTCACTTATGGTTTGTCTCCCTCCCAATCCTATCTTGTTTCATTTATTCTTCTCCTATCCCCCTAACCCCCCATGTTGCATCTCCACATCCTCATATAAGGGAGATCATATGATATACAGAATGGAATACTATGCAGCCATCAAAAGAAATGAAATCTTGCCATTTGCGATGACGTGGATGGAACTAGAGGGCATCATGCTTAGTGAAATAAGTCAATCGGAGAAAGACAACTATCATATGATCTCCATACACAACTTTTTAACATGGAGTCTTTTAATATGTAGCTATCCTATCTCAGTTTGATCCTGATCATGTAGCACGTGTTATAACTTTCTAACTCATGTAAACTCTCAGATTATTGTCTCAGCTTCTGTTTTTTATACACACACATAAACATAAATTTCCATTTTTTATTCCAAGTTGAATTTTGGGGCTAAGGATACATGATAAAGGGCCCAAATTAGGGGCACCTGGGTGGCTCATTTGGCTAAGTGTCTGCCCTCAGCTCGGGTCATGATCCTAGGGTCCTGGGGTTGAGCCCCTTATCAGCTCCCTGCTCAGTGGGGAGCCTGCTTCTCCCTCTCCAGCTCCCCTTGTTTGTGTTCCCACCCTCGCTATCTCTCTCTGTCATAAATAAATAACATCTTTTTTTAAAAAGGCTGTGAAACTCAGGAATACTCAAATTATTTATGTCACTGTGGCTATACCACCTGCTTGCACATTTCCGAGGGCCATGTTGGTAGAGAGTCCATTCTAGTCTTTCTTTAAAATGCTGGCATTGTGCCCTTCATGCATATATATTTTTCTTTTTCTTATTGTTATGTTGGTCACCATCGAGTACATCATTAGTTTTTTTTTTTTTCATTTTTTATTTATTTTTTTTCCCTTTTTATTAATTTTTTCAGCGTAACAGTATTCATTCTTTTTGCACAACACCCAGTGCTCCATGCAAAACGTGCCCTCCCCATCACCCACCACTTGTTCCCCCAACCTCCCACCCCTGACCCTTCAAAACCCTCAGGTTGTTTTTCAGAGTCCATAGTCTCTTATGGTTCGCCTCCCCTCCCCAATGTCCATAGCCCGCTCCCCCTCTCCCAATCCCACCTCCCCCCAGCAACCCCCAGTTTGTTTTGTGAGATTAAGAGTCATTTATGGTTTGTCTCCCTCCCAATCCCATCTTGTTTCATTTATTCTTCTCCTATCCCCCTACCCCCCCATGTTGCTTCTCCATGTCCTCATATCAGGGAGATCATATGATAGTTGTCTTTCTCCGATTGACTTATTTCACTAAGCATGATATGCTCTAGTTCCATCCACGTCGTCGCAAATGGCAAGATTTCATTTCTTTTGATGGCTGCATAGTATTCCATTGTGTATATATACCACATCTTCTTGATCCATTCATCTGTTGATGGACATCTAGGTTCTTTCCATAGTCTGGCTATTGTAGACATTGCTGCTATAAACATTCGGGTACACGTGCCCCTTCGGATCACTATGTTTGTATCTTTAGGGTAAATACCCAGTAGTGCAATTGCTGGGTCATAGGGTAGTTCTATTTTCAACATTTTGAGGAACCTCCATGCTGTTTTCCAGAGTGGTTGCACCAGCTTGCATTCCCACCAACAGTGGAGGAGGGTTCCCCTTTCTCCACATCCTCTCCAGCATCTGTCATTTCCTGACTTGTTAATTTTAGCCATTCTGACTGGTGTGAGGTGATATATCATTGTGGTTTTGATTTGTATTTCCCTGATGCCGAGTGACGTGGAGCACTTTTTCATGTGTCTGTTGGCCATCTGGATGTCTTCTTTGCAGAAATGTCTGTTCATGTCCTCTGGAAAAAAGACAGCCTCTTCAATAAATGGTGCTGGGAAAATTGGACAGCCACATGCAGAAAAATGAAATTGGACCACTTCCTTACACCACACACGAAAATAGACTCCAAATGGATGAAGGACCTCAATGTGAGAAAGGAATCCATCAAAATCCTTGAGGAGAACGCAGGCAGCAACCTCTTCGACCTCAGCCGCAGCAACATCTTCCTAGGAACAACGACAAAGGCAAGGGAAGCAAGGGCGAAAATGAACTATTGGGATTTCATCAAGATCAAAAGCTTTTGCACAGCAAAGGAAACAGTTAACAAAACCAAAAGACAGCTGACAGAATGGGAGAAGATATTTGCAAACGACATATCAGATAAAGGGCTAGTATCCAAAATCTATAAGGAACTTAGCAAACTCAACACCCAAAGAACAAACAATCCAATCAAGAAATGGGCAGAGGACATGAACAGACATTTCTGCAAAGAAGTCATTAGTTTTTGATGTAGTGTTCCATGATTCCTTGTTTGCGTATAACACCCAGTGCTCCAGGCAATCTGTGCCCTCCTTAATCCCCATCACCAGGCTCACCGTCCACCCTCCCCACCCTCTGCCCTTCTAAAACCCTCAGTTTGTTTCCAGGAGTCCCTAAACTCTCATGGTTCATCTCTCTCTCTGATGTCTCTCCCTTCATTATCCCCTTCCTTCTCCTAATGTCTCCATGCTATTCCTTATGTTCCATAAATAAGTGAAACCGTATGATAATTGACTTTCTCTGTTTGAACTTATTTCACTCAGCATAATCTCTTCCATTCCCATCCATGTTGATGCAAATCCTTTCTGATGGTTGAGTAATATTCCATTGTGTATGTGAACCACATCTTCTTTATCCATTCTTCTGTTGGAGACCATCTTGGCCCGTTCCACATTTTGGCAATTGTGGACATTACTGCTATGAACATTGGGGTGCATGTGGCCCTTCTTTTCACTACATCTGTATCTTTGGGGTAAATACCTAGTAGTGCAATTGCTGAGTCATAGGGTAGCTCTATTTTTAATTTTTTGAGGAAACTCCACACTGTTTTCCTACGTGGTTGCACTCATCTGCATTCCCACCAACAGTGTACCAGTGTTCCCCTTTCTCTACAACTCCTCCAACATTTGTTGTTTCTTGCCTTGTCAATTTTTGCCATTCTAACTGGCAATCTTCTGGAGGATTCAGAGATACCACCTCACATCATGGATATTTTTTCAATTAGTTTTGATTTTCTAAATACTGCCCTAATATTTCATTGAACTTGAATGCTGAGGGGTTGTTTTTTTTTTTTTTTTTTTTGCACCGTTCCCCCACCCTCATTAAATTTTGATCCAGAAGAGTGTCTTCCTTCCTCATCTTCATCATGGCCCTGTAAAACTGATGGAAATATGAATAAATAGAAGATGAAAACTGGAATCTAACCCTTGACCTCAGGGAGTCAGTGGTAGTTGGTGTGAAAAACTGGAAGGTTTCACTCAGCCCCCCAACACTCCCCAATATTTAATCTGGAGAGCCATGTTCTATGGGGAAATGTAAGTCCACAGTACTGTCAGATCTGTTGAATTTTTGAGAAGCGAGAAATCTGGGACTATGAGAAATTTTGTCAGTTTTAAATCATTAGGTGTTTAAAACATTCTGACGATAAAAACGACTTTTGGGACTCAGGGATGAAAAATATGGCTGCCTGTGAAATCTGACGTCTGGGCAGTCAATTCAAAATGTTTGCTTAGAATTGATCACGGTTTTCCAAACAACAAAGCTATTATAAACCTTCCTCTTAGTGGTTACTATGAGCTATATACATTCCAAATTTTATGATTTTTATATGTCAGCCTTTGTTTCTGCCTCCAAAATCACAGGCTTTGGGCTCCCAAGTATGTTCTTCTTCTGAAGCAATTATATGAATGTTCATAATTCATAATCAGCAGGATGAGGATCCTGAGCTCACCTGGCTTCTTACTGATATGAGCAAAAAAGCATGAGGTAGCAAATAGATTTCCTGGTAAATAAACCAGACTAAACACCAGTTTCGTTCAATGTCACAAATCTCATGAAGGTTCACATATCTTGACATTTTTGGTTCTAATGTATTCATCGTTGGAAACTACAGTGATGAGAAAGCATACCTTCTGGTATCCTTGAGTTCTGTTCCAGCCAGATCCATGGATGAGCAAAGGATGAAAGAAAACAGTGTCTCCCTTCTCCATCACAAGATGCACTCGGGGGCAGTTTTCATCATAGTCCTGAATCCTGTAGAACATTGTGTTAACTCCTCCCTAGATCACATAACAGAACCAAAACTATATTTGAGGAACCCAATGATTAAGAATTTTATCAATGACTCATTAGGAAAAGCAAAGGGTTCCTAAGTTCTGCCAAGAGAAAGACATAAAAAGATTCTTTTTTTTAAAAAAAGATTTTAGGGGCGCCTGGATGGCTCAGTGGGTTAAAGCCTCTGCCTTCCGCTCGGGTCGTGATCCCAGAGTTCTGGGATCGAGCCCCGCATCGGGATCTCTGCTCCGTGGAGAGCCTGCTTCCTCCTCTCTCTCTACCTGTCTCTCTGCCTGTCTCTCTGCCTAGTTGTGATTTCTCTCTGTCAAATACATAAAATATTTAAAAAAAAAGATTTTATTTATTTATGAGAAAGAGAGAGAGATCACAAGTAGGCAGAGAGGTAGATGTGGATGGTGGGGGAGCAAGCTTCCTACTGAGCAGAGAGCCCAATGTGGGGCTTGATCCCAGGACCTGAGATCATGACCTAAGCTGAAGGCAGAGGCTTAACCCACTGAGCTACCCAGGCAGCCCGAAATAAAAAATTCTTCTTTTTTTTAAATAAAAAGATTCTTAAAAGCAACTGTAAATATGCAAACCCTTGGGGCACCTGGGTGGCTCACTGGGTTAAACCCTCTGCTTTCCGCTCAGGTCACGATCCCGGGATCCTGGGTCGAACTCCAGGTTCGGGTCTCCGCTCAGCAGGGAGCCTGCTTCTCCCACTCCCTCTGCATGCCTCTCTGCCTGCTTGTGATCTCTCTGTCAAATAAATAAATAAAATCTTAAAAAATATATATACAAAAACCTCTCAGACATCTGGTTGTAAAAATCATGGATTTAGGGGACCAAATGAAGAATTTCATATTTCTACTTATCTGTCATTACTGAATCATAAATGAAGATCTAGACCAACTCTGCATTTTGCAGTTAACATGAGAGATCCCCTTTCCAGCATGAATCTGTAATCACACTTTCCCAACATGATATTCTTCTCCCCCAGAACTTTGCCGAAATCATTCTTCTATTATTCAGGAGTACCTCTGGGAAGCAAATTTTTTTCTCAAGCCAGAAGAGAGAAAATGTTCAAGTTTCCTCAGCTCAGAAAGCACTCATGTCACAACCAGAGTTGAAAGAATAGTACATTACAACACTGTGCTTTATTAGAACTACTTCCAATATTAGTTATTGCTTTAAGTAATGGTTATGGGGGGACTACAGTATCCCAGTCCCCTTCATAAGACTGTCCATATTCTTCTGGGGGAAGGATTCTTTCCTGCTGGACTGTGTTGGGACTTTCATCCAGTGTACTTCTCTCCTGGCTAGGTGGATATGTAACCTATGCCAAGTCAGTCTGACCTCCCACTGTCATCACGTTGTATCTGAACAGAGGATCGATCAAAGGCATTGGTCATGGTCAAGGTTCAACTGCCCCCACCAGGTGCCCCATCTTGACTTCCCACTGTCACTCTCCCACTTTCCTGCTTACCAGAGTCAGCCAGACTTTCCATGGACTCAGCATGTGCCTGGGCCCCTCCAAGACACTCTCTTTGGCCTATGTCAGCCACAGCCCACTTCTGTTGCCTGCAACAAACTTTCCCTAAACCTCAACTCAGTTTTTCCATAAACCTCAACAGTTTATGAATCTCACAATTTCAGATTTTGTATCAGAATCCAGACTCAAAGAATTTCAGTTGGCACTATTCCTCAGAGTAAGAATTCTAACTAATTGAGACAGAAGTCCTGAAAGCCATATTCTTTACTTCCTACGAAAAACCCACATGTATTCTTCCCACCTGAACAACACGTGCTCTTCTGAGGGTTTCAGAGTTTATTGTCTGAGGTCTACAACACTCATCGTCTCCTCTCTGGTTTCTCTGCCTCTGGACTCCACACTTCCAGTACCTCCTGCTCTAGATCTCAAGATTATCATTCTTGAAGAGCCGATTTGATCTCACCATTCATGGGTTCAAATGCATTCAATAATTCAATCAATAAATCATGCAACAGGCAGGCAATGGAATACTACTCATCCTTCCCCAGAGCCTTCTCTGGTCTGTCTAGCAGGGGGGAGATGATTCCTCCGTCGTCTTTATCCTGACATCTAGCAATCAGTGGGTAAGAATTACCTGGCAGCTGATACAGGCATCTGGTATTGTGGGTGTTTATGTCTGACCTCTGCAATGAAGCTTGATGATTTTAGATCCTATACAGTGCCTACCAGTGTTCCCCACACTGGTCAGCTTTCCAAAACTTGTTGAAAGCAAAATGATTATTTTACCTGATATCTTTGAATTTTCCCTGATCCTGGTTGCAAAACCTAAAACAATGTTTTGCTAAGAAAGGAAATGCCATCTCATTGTTAAAGTTCCGTATGGAATCTGATCTAAAATTAAAACAAATGGGCACCTGGATGGCTCAGTGGTTTAAGCCTCTGCCTTCGGCTCAGGTCATGATCTCAGGGTCCTGGGATCAAGCCCCGCATTAGGCTCTCTGCTCAGTGGGGAACCTGCTTTTCTCTCTCTCTGCTTGCCTCTCTGCCTACTTGTTACCTCTCTCTTTCTGTCAAATAAATAAATTAAATCTTTAAACTAAATAAATAAAAATCAAAACAAATCAATAAATATTCTGGTAAAGATTTATCTTCTAGTGGCACCTCGTTGGCTCAGGGAGTCAGATATCAGACTCTGGATTTTGGGATCAGGTTATGATCTCAGGGTCACAAAATCAAGCTGCATATTGAGTTAGTGCTCACCAGAGTCTCCATGTCCGTGTTCCTCCCTTTCTGCCTCTCTCTGCCCACGCCACCTCTCACAAGTATCACGACCAAATATCATGAGCTGTCTCCCATTTTCCCCGTCTCTCTCTGTGTTTGACTCAAATAAATAAATAAATAAAATCCTAAAAAAGAAAAGGAGGGAGGAAGGAAGGAAAGAAAAAGATAAGGAACAAAGGAAGGAAGGAAGGAAGGAAGGAAGGAAGGAAGGAAGGAAGGGATTTATACCTCCCACTTGGGATAAGCATGTGGCTTCAGGTCGTCTTTGTGACTGCCCGGGAGCACACACAGGCATCCATTGTTCCGGTCGATGTGCTCCATGGCTGTCCAAACAGCAACTATGTTATTGCTGGGCCTGACGGGGAAATAGTGCAGATCCTGATGCAAGGGGTGGCGGGATGTCTTCTTGCCTGAAACAGAACCTGCTGTTAAACCACTCTTGAACCTCAGAATTCATCTCCTCTGCCTGAAAACCAGATCAGTGACTATCCCTCCAAAACTCAAAGACGTGAAACCACACTACAGACAATCAGCCTGGAGAGATAAGCACCAAACTGGAATATCAAATCGACAGGGTGACTCCAGATCCTACACTTTTTTTCTGGGTCTGACAGCCAGGGATTCACACCATTCTCTGGCAACTCATAACATGTTACAATCTCTATTGTTCTTATTCCTTTGTAACTCTGGTTGGTGGACAACCAGTATGATCCCAGAAAAGTTTGGTCAACTGAAGAGAATCACCAAATTTGAAGTTCCCCATTAGCCCTCTAAGTGGCTGACCCAAACACTATCAGGTAATTAAATTAATAAAAGGCTTCCAAGAAATTCTTCCCGGAACTAAGAGCACTTGGCGGACAGTCACTATGTAGAATCAGAGATCATAGAACCACATTTACGTGGTTCCCTGTTTTGCACTCTGAACTTGGTACTGTTCCCCTATGCCCAACCCCAACCTCTCTAAGCAAGACATCCAGGGTAGGGAGATTTCGTGGTGCTATACTATAGCCTAGTCACATAAAGCTCTCCTGGCCTCTTTTTCTCCAGAAAAAGTGGAAAACATAAAGAATTCTGAAGGACCAATTTATTACTGCTACTAGAGTAGAATTTCTCAGCATGGACCAAGAGCTGTTGGCTTTAGAATTGCAGATTCTTGGGGGTGCCTGAGTAGCTCAGTCAGTTAAGCATCTCTTGATTTCAGCTCAGGTTTTGATCTCTAGGTTATGAGTTCAAGTCCCATGTTGGGCTCCATGCTGGGCATGTAGCCTATTTAAAAAAAAATTTGGGAGTCAAGATGGCGGGGAAGTAGGAGGAGGCACCATTTCAACTTGTACCCTAAAGTGAGCTGATTACCTACCAAAGAACTCCGACCACCCATGAAATCAGCCTGAGATCAGAATTATACACGTCTGGATCTCTACAGGAGCAGAAGACGCCAGTGGCAGGTAAAGCAGACTGGGAACATCTGACTGATATCGGAAGATAAACAAAAGGGGGAGGGAGCCACCAGAGGTGACCCATAGGAAAGTAACACCCCAACAGGAGAGTGCTCTGCATCTGGGGACCAGCATTAACTTGGAGTCTGGTTGAAAGCACTCAAAAAACAAACAGCAAAGGATCGCGGGGGGTAATAGTGGGAACCTGGGCAGTTAGGGTCAGGGACCTAAGTCCCTGGACCCAGGACAGCCTCCCCTGGCGCGGAGCCAGAGAGAGTGCGGCAGAGAAATCAGGTCTCCATCCCTGAGCAGCCAGTGCACCTGAATGCCAGCGCGCCGGAGAAAGAGTGGGGTCTGGCTCCCTTGAGGGGCTGGGAGCCTGGCCAGATGGCAATCCTGAAAGGCGTGCGTCCAACACCCTCCCTTGGGATAGGTGCTTATAGGCGCTAGCCTGGAGCTCTGGCAGCCCTAAAACCAGACATTCCTAGCCCGGGACAGCGGGAAAATCTCAGTGTGCGATCTCTGCTCCGAACCTCTCCGGCGGTCTGGAGCTGCCTAGACAGCCACCGCTGCCCTGGTTTTGGGTACAACGAGGAGCTCCTGCATCCCCAGGGACAGTGACTCAGAACCGACTCTGCCAGCAGCTTTTGCAAAACAGTCTGAGGCTTCTCTCTGAGAGGGAGGTCGGGGTGCTGTTTGCTCTCCTCTAAACCTCCAAAAACCATCAAAAACTGTCAAGGAGAGAGAAAGCAGATGAAAGAACATAAAAACTCCCAGAGAACAAAAGGCTGAAAAAAACAGTTTCCTGAAAAAAAAAAGAGCTCACCCCCTTGAGGGGAGCAGGAGGACCTAACTCAGGGAACACCATTGTCTGAAAACCCACGTGGCAGGCCCCTCCCCCAGAAAACCAACCAGGAAGGAAGAAAAAAAAAAAAAGACTACAAGAGAACAATCACCACTACTTCATAAATACAACTTTTATTTTTAACTCTTTACCAATATTCTGGTTCTTTTTTTTTTATACATACAGATAATTTTTTAACCTATTTACCATCACACCGAGATGTCCAGTACATCAAATTCTTTAATAACCTTCTAACCTGAACTTTTTGATACATACACCTGTGTTTTTCTTTTGTTTTTCTATTTTTTTAATTCTTTTTAAATTTTAACTTAGTTTAGTCTAGTTTATTCTTTTTTAATTTTTATTTTCTACTATACATATAGAGTTAAACTGTAAGGTAATCCCCTTTCCCCAATCAATGCTACCCCTATAGGCAAACCAGTTTCTAATCCCCCTGTAACTTAGGAAAGTTGAGTCCCTTAACAAAAACATCAAGATACCTTCAGGAAGAATCAAAATAACCTTCCTCACCCACACTGAGAATCTATAACCATTCTCCCAATTTTTCCTTCTGTCAGTGTTTCTGTGAATTTGTGTTTGTCCTGATAATATATAAACCCTATACTTGGGGTTCTTTCTGATGAGGTTCTTCCCTTTTTTTTTTTTTTGCTTATATATACATTTTTTTTTCTCTTGTCATATATTTTATCACTCTTTTTGTCTGTCTGTTTTTGTTTGTATACTCCACAAATCTTACCTTGTGGCCCATTTGGGCTGAGCCTTCTCTTTTATCTTCCCTTTTTTCCCTATCTCTCTCTCTCTTTTTTTTCCTTTTTTCTTTCCCCTTTTTTTTTTCTTTCTTCTTCTCTATTTCTTTTTCTTCTCGTTTTTCTCTCATTTGGGTGGGGAATCCTGATTGCACAGAAGCGTTCCAGGGTGCACATTGACTGCACCACAATCAATAAGTCCATCTGCATCTGTTTAGTCATCTCTTACCAAAATGACTAGGAGGAGGAATACCCAACAGAAGAAAAATACAGAGGATGGACCTTCTGCAACAGAGCTAATGGCTATCGACATAGACAATATGTCAGAAAAGGAATTCAGACTAACAATTATCCAGGCAATAGCTAGGTTGGAGAAAGCCATGGATGACCAAACAGAATTGATTAGGGCAGAACTGAAAGCCACCAGGGATGATGTTCACAATGTTAGGGCAGAACTGAAAGCCACCAGGGATGATGTTCAAAATGCTCTCAATGAGTTCCAATCCAATCTAAATTCTCTAAAAGCTAGGGTAACTGAGACAGAAGATAGAATTAGTGATCTGGAGGACAAACAGATAGAGAGAAAGGATCAGGAGGAAGCCTGGAACAAGCAGCTCAGAAGCCACGAAAACAGAATCAGGGAAATAAATGATGCCATGAAACGTTCCAACGTCAGAATTATTGGAATCCCTGAAGGGGAAGAAAAAGAAAGAAGTCTAGAAGATATAGTGGAAGAAGTTGTCTATGAAAATTTTCCCAATCTCACGAATGGAAACAACGTTCATGTACTAGAGGCAGAAAGATTTCCTCCCAAGATTTTAGATTCTCAAAAGTCCTCACGGCACCTTATCGTTAGAATGGGGAATTTTGTTTCAAGAGAGACCCTCTTAAAAGCAGCTAGGACAAAGAAGCTTCTTACATACAGAGGAAAGCCCATTAGAATAACGTCAGACCTTTCCACAGAGACCTGGAAAGCCAGGAAGGGCTGGCAAAATATATTCAGAGTACTAAATGAGAAGAACATGCAACCAAGAATACGCTATCCAGCAAGACTGACATTTAAAATGGATGGAGAGATAAAGAGTTTCCAAGACCGGCAAGGCTTAAAAGACTATGCAACCACCAAGCCGACACTGCAGGAAATATTAAGGGGGGTCCTATAAGAGAGGAAAAATCCTAAGAATATCATTGAACAGAAATACAGAAACAATCTATAGACAGAAAGACTTCAAAGGCAACACGATGTCAATAAAAACCTATCTCTCAATAATCACTCTCAATGTGAATGGCCTAAATGCGCCCATAAAACGACACAGGGTTGCAGATTGGATAAAACGACAGGACCCATCCATATGTTGTCTACAAGAGACCCATTTTGAACCTAAGGATACACCCAGACTGAAAGTGAAGGGATGGAGAAGCATCTTTCATGCCAATGGGCCTCAAAAGAAGGCCGGAGTAGCGATTCTCATATCAGATAAATTAGATTTTAAACTAAAGACTGTAGTTAGAGATACAGAAGGACACTACATAATTCTTAAAGGGACTATCCGCCAAGACGATCTAACAATTGTGAATATCTATGCCCCCAATATGGGAGCACCCAACTACATAAGAAAACTATTAATCAAGATAAAGAGTCATATTGATATGAATACAATAAAAGTAGGAGATCTTAATACACCTCTCTCAGAAATAGACAGATCATCGAAGCAGAAAATTAATAAAGAAATAAGAGCATTGAATGAAACATTGGACCAGATGGACCTCATCGGCGTATACAGAACATTCCACCCTAAAACAACAGAATATTCATTCTTCTCAAGTGCACATGGAACCTTCTCCAGAATAGACCACATACTGGGTCACAAAGCAGGACTCAACCGATACCAAAAGACTGACATTATTCCCTGCATATTCTCAGATCACAATGCTTTGAAACTGGAACTCAATCACAAGGAAAAGTTCAGAAGGAACTCAAACACCTGGAAGCTAGGACCACCTTGCTTAAGAATGCTTGGATCAACCAGGAGATCAAAGACGAACTTAAACAATTCATGGAAACCAATGAGAATGAAGACACCTCGGTCCAAAACCTATGGGATACAGCAAAGGCGGTTCTAAGGGGGAAATACATAGCCATCCAAGCCTCCCTCAAAAACATTGAAAAATCCAGAATACACCAGCTGTCTCTACACCTTAAAGAACTGGAGAATCAACAACAAATCAAACCAACTCCACATGCAAGAAGGGAAATAACCAAGATTAGAGCAGAGATCAATGAGGTAGAAACGAGAGATACAGTAGAACGTATCAATGAAACTAGAAGCTGGTTTTTTGAAAGAATCAATAAGATCGATAAACCATTGGCCACACTAATCCAAAAGAAAAGAGAGAAAGCCCAAATTAATAAAATTATGAATGAAAAGGGAGAGATCACAACTAACACCAAGGAAATAGAAACAATCATCAGAAATTATTACCAACAGTTCTATGCCAATAAGCTAAGCAACCTAGATGAAATGGATGCATTCCTGGAAAGCTACAAACTCCCAAAATTGAACCAGGAAGAAATTGACAACCTGAATAGACCGATATCTAGTAATGAGATTGAAGCAGTGATCAAAAACCTCCCAAAAAACAAGAGCCCAGGACCTGATGGATTCCCTGGGGAATTCTACCAAACTTTCAAAGAAGAAATAACACCAATTCTCCTGAAGCTGTTCCAAAAAATTGAAGCAGAAGGAAAACTTCCAGACTCTTTTTATGAAGCCAGCATTACCCTGATCCCCAAACCAGGCAAAGACCCTACCAAAAAGGAGAATTTCAGACCAATATCACTGATGAGTAGGGATGCTAAGATTCTCAACAAGATCCTAGCAAACAGGATCCAGCAGCACATTAAAAAGATTATCCACCATGACCAGGTGGGATTCATCCCTGGGTTGCAAGGTTGGTTCAACATTCGCAAATCAATCAGTGTGATAGAACACATCAATAAAAGAAGAGAGAAGAAACACATGGTCCTCTCAATTGATGCAGAAAAAGCATTTGACAAAATCCAGCATCCGTTCCTGATGAAAACGCTTCAGAGTATAGGGATAGAGGGAACATTCCTGAACTTCATAAAATCTATCTATGAAAGACCCACAGCAAATATCATCTTCAATGGGAAAAAGCTTGCAGCCTTCCCGTTGAGATCAGGAACACGACAAGGATGCCCACTCTCACCACTCTTGTTCAACATAGTATTAGAAGTTCTAGCAACGGCAATCAGACAACAAAGAGAAATCAAAGGTATCCAAATTGGCAAGGAAGAAGTCAAACTCTCTCTCTTTGCAGATGACATGATTCTTTATATGGAAAACCCCAAAGACTCCACCCCCAAACTACTAGAACTCATACAGCAATTCAGGAATGTGGCAGGATACAAAGTCAATGTACAGAAATCAGTGGCTTTCTTATACACCAACAATGAAAATACAGAAAGTGAAATTAGAGAATCGATTCCATTTACTATAGCACCAAGAACCATAAGATACCTGGGCATAAACCTAACCAAAGAAGTAAAGGACCTGTACTCGAGGAACTACAGAACACTCATGAAAGAAATTGAAGAAGACACAAAAAGATGGAAGACTGTTCCATGCTCTTGGATTGGAAGAATAAACATTGTTAAAATGTCTATACTGCCTAGAGCAATCTATACTTTTAATGCCATTCCGATCAAAATTCCACCGATATTCTTCAAAGAGCTGGAGCAAATAATCCAAAAATTTGTATGGAGCCAGAAGAGACCCCAAATTGCTAAGGAAATGTTGAAAAACAAAAACAAAACTGGCGGCATCACGTTACCCGATTTCAAGCTTTCTACAAAGCTGTGATCACCAAGACAGCGTGGTACTGGCATAAAAACAGACACATAGACTAGTGGAACAGAGTGGAGAGCCCAGATATGGACCCTCAACTCTATGGTCAAATAATCTTCGACAAAACAGGAAAAAATATTCAATGGAAAAAAGACAGTCTCTTCAATAAATGGTGCTGGGAAAACTGGACAGCGATATGTAGAAGAATGAAACTCGATCATTCTCTTACACCGTACACAAAGATAAACTCGAAATGGATAAAAGACCTCAACGTGAGACAGGAATCTATCAGAATCCTAGAGGAGAACATAGGCAGTAACCTCTTCGATATCAGCCACAGCAACTTCTTTCAAGATATGTCTCCAAAGGCCAAGGAAACAAAAGCAAAAATGAACTTTTGGGACTTCATCAAGATCAAAAGCTTCTGCACAGCAAAGGAAACAGTCAACAAAACAAAGAGGCAACCCACGGAATGGGAGAAGATATTTGCAAATGACAGTACAGACAAAAGGTTGATATCCAGGATCTATAAAGAACTTCTCAAACTCAACACACAAAAAACAGATAATCATATCCAAAAATGGGCAGAAGATATGAACAGACACTTCTCCAACGAAGACATACAAATGGCCATCAGACACATGAAAAAATGTTCATCATCACTAGCCATCAGGGAGATTCAAATTAAAACCACATTGAGATACCAGCTGACACCAGTTAGAATGGCCAAAATTAGCAAGACAGGAAACAACGTGTGTTGGAGAGGATGTGGAGAAAGGGGAACCCTCTTACACTGTTGGTGGGAATGCAAGTTAGTGCAGCCACTTTGGAGAACAGTGTGGAGATTCCTGAAGAAATTAAGAATAGAGCTTCCCTATGACCCTGCAATTGCACTGCTGGGTATTTACCCCAAAGATACAGATGTAGTGAAAAGAAGGGCCATTTGTATGCCAATGTTTATTGCAGCAATGGCTACGGTCGCCAAACTGTGGAAAGAACCAAGATGCCCTTCAACGGATGAATGGATAAGGAAGATGTGGTCCATATACACAATGGAGTATTATGCCTCATCAGAAAGGACGAATACCCAACTTTTGTAGCAACATGGACGGGACTGGAAGAAATTATGCTGAGCGAAATAAGTCAAGCAGAGAGAGTCAAGTATCATATGGTCTCACTTATTTGTGGAGCATAACAAATAACATGGAGGACATGGGGAGATGGAGAGGAGAGGGAGTTGAGGGAAACTGGAAGGGGAGATGAACCATGAGAGACTATGGACTCTGAAAAACAACCAGAGGGTTATGAAGGGGCGGCAGGGGGTTGGGGGGGGTGGGAGGTTGAGGAACCAGGTGGTGGGTAATAGGGAGGGCACGTACTGCATGGAGCACTGGGTGTGATGCCAAAACAATGAACACTGTTATGCTGTAAATAAACAAATAAAAATAAATATTAAAAAAAACAAAAACCCTTGGAATCACTTAAAAAAAAATTTTTTTTTAGTGCACATATCTGGGTTTTAGCTTCCAATTAGGTTTCTCTGGGAGTGAAATCTTAGGAGCTATATTTTAGCAAGCACAAGACATTTAAAGTCAAGTGATGTATGTGATTTATAAGAAAGCTTTAATTTTGATAATAATAATATCTTGAATCAGGAAAACAGAATTCACACCATCATTGGTGAGAATAGTTAACAAAGCTTAGGGATGATAATTACAATAATGAGAGCCTATGGTATATGAGCAGTTATGTTTATAAAACCAAACATTTGAGTAGTAAGCCAGTCAGTTGTCCAGAAATCCAACAATAACCCTACAGTTAACATCTGAAATCGCTATTCTACCTCACTATTGTTATGATGTATGCTATTTCGAGACAAATAAAAGGACATATATATTTAGTTATCCAAATTTAGCTGTTACACACACAGCTAGAATTAGAACACCTTAAACTCTCTCATTTCCTCTTTTTTTTTTTTTTATTGTGGTGGGGGAGCTTCTTCGTAACAAATAAGAGCCCTTTACCAGAATCTGCAGGTTTGTTTATCAGCATTGTATGCAGGGCCACAATATCAGGTCCAGTGAAGCACTCCACATATTTCAGAATCTAAGGGAAAAGAAGAAAAAAAGTTTGATGAGAAATCCAATGCACAAAAGTGGCACAAAGTACAATTATCTGTAGAAGAGCCAAGATGCCTTCATTCAACACCTGGTAGGAGCACCTGGGTCGCTCAGTCAGTGAAGTTTCCAACTCTTGATTTCTGCTCAGGTCATGATCGCACAGTCACAGGATCAAGCCCTGCACTGGGCCATTTGTTCAGTGGGGAGTCGACCTGAGAATCTCTCCCTCTGCCCCTCCCCTCCAAACAAACAAATATATGTATACACACACACACACATACACACACACACACACACACACACACACATATATATATATGTATATATATATTTAAAAACCACTTAGTATTTCACAACATTGCAAACAAAGCTTGAAAGCAGGAAAAAGTTCTAACAGCAAGTCTGCAACACTCTGAATTAAACAGGCTTTTCCAAGCCAGTGGAACCCTAACCAATTCAATGAAAAAGATTGTATTGAATCTCCAATTCTATCTGACTCCAAAAATGAAGCATATTCTACTGCTTTCTCATTGTTTGATCCTGTGTAGAAGGAATATTGGCAACTTGAGCAGGCAATGCTTGAAATGAAACCAAAATCCTAGAAGTCAGGCCTCCTATTTATTTGTTTATAAAGCATGTTAATTTTTGCAGTTTTCTTTGGCAGTATTTTCTTTCTTTCTTTTTTAAATCCCTAATCCCACCATGGGGCTCGAACTCAGGACCTTGAGATCAAGGGTCTCATGGTCCCACAGCTAAGGCAGCCAGGTGCCTCTGACCAGTATTTTCTCAACCTCAGTGACACTCACGAGCCATTTTACCATTTCTATTCTACTTTAGAGAGGTGCCCAATAGTTTTAGTCAAGAATTTTTCCAAAATAACTCACATCTTATCCTGATTAATAATATTCTTGACGTGATAGGTTGGATGTGCTGGTTATTTTTTCCAATACACGTGAAAATAAATTCCTAACTACTAAAAGCATGACCTACTGCCTAAAAATCATTGCATGAACCAGCAAGTGCATGGTTCAGATTTTAGAGGGGTGGGAAACCTGAATGTCCCAGCCGTGCTTAATCTACCCTGTGCTGCCTCTAACTTCAAGATTTTCCTCCTTGATGGATGCACACAACTTCCATTTCCAGAGCAGGACTTGAGGTTGGGAAGTCATATCCCCTCCTGTCCCCAGCCCAATGGGCTGGACATCATAGTTGACTTACCTGTACACAGTCTTTTTTATGAGGCAAATTTTTTTCTTTTTAAAAATTATTTTAAATGTGTTTTATTTTTAAGATTTTATTTATTTGTCAGAGAGAGCAAGGGAGAAAGCAGTAGGTAGAGGGAGAAGCGGGCTCCATACTGATCAAGGAGCCTGATATAGGACATCATCCCAGGACCCAGGGATCCTGACCTGAGCCCAATGCAGATGCTTAACCAACTAAGCCCCCCAGCTGTACCATTAAAAAAAAATTTTTTTTTAAGTTATAAGTAACCTCCACAACCAGCCTGGGGTTCAAACTCACAACCCAGAGATCAAGAGCCACATGCTTGGGCCACTTGGGTGGCTCAGTCGGCTAAGCTACTGAGTCTTGGTTTCAGCTCAGGCCATGATTTCAGGGTCCAGAGATCCATCCCTATGTCAGGTTTGTGCTCAGCAGGGAGTCTGCTTGAGATTTTCTCGCTCCCTCTCCCACTGACCCTCCCCCTCACCCCACCCTCTCTCTCTCTAAAATAAACACATAAATC
This sequence comes from Meles meles, assembly GCF_922984935.1. Classification (NCBI taxonomy): domain Eukaryota; kingdom Metazoa; phylum Chordata; class Mammalia; order Carnivora; family Mustelidae; genus Meles; species Meles meles. Next base: position 122,851,536 of record NC_060072.1, read on the forward strand.
TTAAAGAAAAAAAAAAATAGCATGCTCTACCAATGGAGCCAGCCAGGTGCCCCCATGGGCAAATTCTCTAATAGCACTTGGGGTTATAATTTCTAGCATGTACTATATGTAATGTGTCCTTTAAATCCATTCTAAATAAATTGTTCATAAACTGTGATACACGTATACAACGGGATGTTACATAATAGTTTAAAAGTATGATATAGATTAATGTATACGTGATATAGAAAGATGTGTAAGATCTACTATAAGTGTTGAAACTACAATTGTAAAGTGGACAACCAGTATGTTCCCACGTGACAGGAAAGGTGGGAGTAGACAGATGCACCTGCATAGCCATGAAAGACTTCTAGTTGAATATACTAGAAATCTCAGCGCTGAGTGGGGCTGGAGTGGGTGACTTTCCTTTGCATCTCATGCCCTTCTGGACTATGTGGATGTCTTTGTAAATTGAACTACTCTTAAAGAATGTTGATTTTTTAAAAAATGAGTTAAAATCTGAACACAAACCTTAACCCCTACGGACCAGTTCATAGGACAAAAGAAACAATAAATGGATGTCCAGTGAATAGGATCTGTAATGTCCCTCCTGTTGATTTGCCCATAGCCACAGTGAGAGAGGCTCTGTCTCTAAGGCAGAATTCCTGTCCTTCACAACCAAGAATAAAGACCAGACTCCAGAGGAGGGTTCTCCATCTGCCCACTACTGACATTTGGAGATGGATAAGTCATCATTTGGAGGAGGGAACTATTCTGCACACTATAGGATCCCTGGGCTTCATGAGCAGCTCACCCACCCACCATGCCCACCTCTACCCCAAGAGAAGCACACGGTCCCCACCGTGCGCCAACCCAACACGGCTCCAGGCACTGCCAAATGTCTGCCTCCATTTGAGAACCACGGCTCACCAGCCACAAAACAGAGGGGCCAGATAAAGTGTAAGCAATTCCAGAGGCAAGCATGCAGGTGCGTTATTCACTTAAAAAGAAAATGCAGGAATGTTCTCGAACCTCAGGGAGAGTGCAGTATCTGAAGAGTTCCTTATGTTCTTGGAAATCGTGGATCTTTGAAACCATCTTTTCACTTGGAGTAAATTCTGACTTTGCAAGGTTACATTTCTCATTATCATCATTCCCTCTGGTTTCAACTCCCCTTTGCAGATCCTTTCAAACTCGTTCCTAGAGAATTAAATTGGCAGATGATGTCATTACTGCAGGCTCCAGGCACCTGTCTGGCCAGTTCTGGGCAAAGAGTCTCAGAGATTGAGGAGGGTGGTATCTCTGCACCAGACTGACCTCCAGGTCAGGCTGAGTAGTTCTGAGGATGGAGAGGAGAAAATGACCAGCACAGCAGCCCCTGTCTCCTCACTGTGAGGCTGGAGCTCACTGCAGGGACTCACCTATACCTTAGCCTAGCAGAACAGTGGGGAACCATCTGTGATGTGGTGTACCTGAGTAATAATGGCAAATAACTTCTCTCACGCTTACCATGGGCCAAGCCCCGTTCAAAGGCATCTGTGTGTACTTCACCTTATCCAGTCCTCACAACAACACTAGGGCATAAATACGATTATCATCCCCATTTTACAGGTATGAAAACAGAAGAGTAGAAAGTACATTGCTCCAGGACACACAACAGAAGAAGTCTGGCTAACATTAAAGCCAGCCAGTCTGGCTGCAGAGCTCATGTTCCTAACTGCTTCCCAATGAACCAGTCACTGAAAAATATCTGAACAAACACGCTAATCTTACTCATATTCCCACTGCAAACACAACATTTTTTTTGTAAAACAACCAATGGTTACTGTACCGAAAGCGTTCAATATCAGCATCAGACACCAAATTTTTAATGACAAGAAACCCATTTTCTTCATAAAATTTTCTCTGTTCTAGGCTTAGAGCATTATTATCCCAAGTATACCTAAAGGAGAAAAAGGAATTACAAATAAGTGTAACTGAAAAATCATAACCCAACAACATGTATCAAGAGCCTGAGAAATGTTCATACTCTTCCACCCAGCATTTCTATTTTTTATTTACTCTAAGCAAATAGTCTGAACTTTTTTCTTTAAACAAGTTTAGGGGTGAGGGTTAATCTGTTTTTTTTTTAAGTAATCTCTATACCCAATGTGGGGCTCGAACTCACAAACCAGAGGTCAAGAGTCACATGCTCTTCCCACTGAGCCAGCCAGGTCCCTAATCTGAACATTTTTTAAAAAGTTTAAAACTAAAATGTTAACTACTACTGTTACCAAAAAATAGAAGAATCATTAATTATATCCACTCAATGGGATAGGACTCAGGCCTTAGAAATGAAGAGGTTGGGGGCCCTGGGTGGCTCAGTCAGTTAAGCATGGGCTGGTTATTTCAGCTCATGTCATGACCTCATAGGTCTGAGATCGAGCCCCCAAATGGTCTGTGGGCTCAGCGGGGAGACTGCTTGAGATTCTCTCCCTCAGCCTCTCCCCCAACTTGCAATGTGTGCACTTTCTCTCTTAAGTAAATGAATCTTTTAAGAAAATGAAGCACATATAACAGCATGTATAGTACTTATTATAATAAAATATACCTAGATTTGTGTAAAACCAAGACACAAGGTACCTGGATATCTCAGTGGGTCGAGCATCTGCCTTGGGTTAGGTCATGATCCCAGGTTCATGGGATCCCACATCGGACTCCTTGATCAGCAGGGAATCTGCTTTTCCCTCTGCCCCTCCCCACTGTTCCAGATCTCTCACGGGCACGTGGTCTCTCACTCTCTCTCTCAATTAAATAAATAAGATCTTAAATAGGGTACTTGAAAAAAATGCAAATAAATTAAAAAACCACATTTTTTAAGTGATTACTTTTATGTAATGGAATTGTGAATGATTTTTTTAATTCCTTTTCTTCTCTTTCTAATTTGTTGGTTAATGACTATGTATGGTTGTCTAGTAGGAGACAAATTCAATAGATTTTATCCTTTAAATTGTCTAGATCATATGCTTTCAGAAGAAATCAAAGGGACAAAATCCAAGTAAGTACATAGCATATGCATAAACTCAAATCACCCAGTCCATTCTTCTCGATTGGAAATGTGGCTCTATGAGAATACTCCATGGAGATCGATGTCTTCCCTCACAAAGGTAATTTAAGATAAACCAAAGACACTAGCTAAGATAGCAATAGGACCACAAGCCATAGGCTACCTTGAATGAGGTATAACATGTCTGAATTTGAACGAAATCAGATTATACACCTCTGGTATTATTCCTCTTTCTGAACTTTAAAATACATATAAAATTAAAGTCATCTTCAAGTTTTTTCCTACTTCTAATTAGAATTTATCCTGGCAACACATGATTTGTGTAATAAATTTTTGGTAAGAATTTATTTATTCTCTGTAGAGATAGGGAGAGAGAGAGAGGGCAGGGGCAGGGGCAGAAGGAGAGGGTGAAGCAGATTTCATGCTGAGCACAGAGCCTGATCCATGATGGATCCCACAGCCCATGAGATTCATGACCTAAGCCAAAATCAAGAGTTGGATGCTTAACCAAGTGGCCACCCAGGTGCCCCTGCGTAATGAATTTTCATCAGACAACATAAGATGTTGTATTTTATATCTTAATTACCTCTAGGAATTGCTTTATACACATTGTATGGTTAAGAATGACAATTCGATCTACTTACTGGAATTGTGGAGGATGGAAACTATTAGGAGAAACAGCCTCTGAAGTGGAGTGGGCTACCTAGGCAGTGAATTAAGGCAAATAAAATGAAATTTATGAGTCAACCTTTTCTAGAAACAACAGTCTGCCCTGAATTAGCTCTCATCAGGGAAGACTGGGTTACACACATAACTGCGGACAGGTACGCACGGTTGTTTACATCATCTCATTTCACAGAGCCCAGAGCAGGGTCTGGAAGTCCCAAACCTTCATCACCTTTCCTGCTGCCCAGAGCAGGAGAATGAGACTCACACGGCTCAGTAACTGGGTCCAAGATCATCCAGCAGAAAATGCCTCAGGCCAGACTCAACCCATACTCTTTACTTCATAGCTTTCACCAGTTTCTTCCACATACTATTCCTTCCACTAAACTGCCTAACAAATAAAAATTGTAAGGTTCAAATCTAACAGTAAGAAGAAATGTGCTCTTCCAAAGAGAAATTGAATTTAGTGGGAATCTATTCTGAAATACAAGAAACCATTAGTCTTGTTACTCTTTAAAAAAAAAAAAAGTCTATTAAATAGTGGCTAGGCTCTATGAAAAGTATGATCCACATAGTTTAGTATAATTTTAAATATCTTAAAGAGCTAGAAATTCTTTCTAGTTTTCTATCTAGAGAATGACAGAAAATTTACTTAGCTTCTTCTCAATTGTTTTCATTGTTTCTTTAGCTTAGGAGTGAGTGTAAGAATGTCATAACTCATTTTTTTCATGTTTTTGTCATGTCTTTATGTAACTGGGGACAGTATAATCCTGTTTTCCTAGGCAAAGAGTTAATGACCTTTGTCAGCTACTAGCAAGATGTGGTGGTCAGAAGGCAATATTTCAGTCCACAATTCTTCTCCTTACCATTGTGCGTTCTGGTGGTGTTGACTGCTTTCCTCAGAGAGTTTGTTTAATGATGTGGAAATGTTTCACGTCCTAACTACATAATATTAGTAACATGAAACAATGGGTGCAAAAAGCTATCTCTACAGGATGGCTGTAATTATGTAAATGCACAGAAAAGAAACACACCAGAACATTGACTGATAATGGTCCATGAGAGTTGGAATTACAGGTCATATTTGTTTTCTTCTCGATGCATCTCTGCATTTAAAAAATGCATTGTGTTTTATGCATTAAGACCACTGGTTTATGCCGGAACTCACATCTCTTTAGAACCACGTAAGGCTGGGAAGAGAAGGCCACATCATTTTCAGGATTGTTTTTAAGCCCCAACCACACACACGCTCACTGACTGTTTCAGCAGAGTTGTCCAATACCAGAGTCCCTGGCCTCATCTGTCTCTTTAAATTGAAGAGAATGAAGGAGCACCTAGGCGGCTCAGTGGGTTAAAGCCTCTGCCTTTGGCTCAGGTCATGATCCTGGGGTCCTGGGATGAACACCTGCATTGGGTTCTCTATTCAGCAAGGAGCCTGAATCGTCCTCTCTCTCTGCCTGCCTCCCTGCCTACTTGTGATCTCTCCCAAATAATTAAATGAAATCTACAAAAAAAAAAAAAAAAAAAAGGAGAATGAAAAGGAAAATGCCCCTAGCCATATTTCAAGTGTTCAACGGTCACATGGGGCTCATAGCAATGGATCTGGATAGTGCTGGTGTAGAACATCTCCACCATGGCAAAAGGTTGATAGGACAGTGCTCTTCTAGGAAACACAGATGAAAAAGAAGCTCTAACCTCAACACTATTAGACAAGTACCAGCAGGATCCAAATATTTTTTTAATTATTATTATTTTTTAAGTAGGCTCACTGCCCAGCATGGAGCCCAATGTCAGGCTTGAAGTCACAACCCTGAGATCGATCAAGAGCTGAGCCAGAATCAAGAGAGGTCTCTGAGACTGAGCCACCCAGGCACCCCAGAATTTTCATAGTAGTCCCAGACTGGACCTGGAAATCTTCATTCTCGTTCCAGATACCCCCAGTCCCCATACGTTGGTGGTTCTCGCCGGTGGGCATGTATCAGAAACAATTGAGAGCAGATTGCTGGGCCCCACTCCGGGGTATGTGGAGTCCACAGGAGCCTGGGAATCCGCATGTCTAACCAGTTTCTAGGGGATGTTATTGTTGCGGGTCCTGGGAACACACTTTGTCAACCACTGGTTCCATTAATTAAATGTCTTTGGTCCGAAGTTTTAATGTCTCCTGGCCTGGGTTTCTGCGTTTCCACTGGTCAAATGAGATTACATAATCACCTTGATCCGCGACAGATTCCAGGTTGACAGTGGTTCTGCTACATCGTGGCTGGTAGTAAAAGTGAAATAAAAGTAACAAGAGACATTCGAAGAATCATTTTTAGGAAGGACGTCAGGATCCTGCACACAGCAACATAGAGCCTAATCCCATCACTTACGGGGAAATCCCACTCAGTGTCCTCCTCGCCCCCAAAGTACCCCCTGAAAGAGAACACTGAATTGGAGCAGGAGAAACAATTCATAAAGCATCTGACGTCCCTGTCCCCTAGTGACATTTTCCGGGATCCGACACGGATGGCGCACACATCGCCTCCCAGAGTAACACCGAAAGGCCAACCGGGAGAGATCTATCCACTCCTGCGGGGTTCATGGACACCCTGGCGGAGCAGCACGCACAGCTCTCCTCAAGGAAGAGCCAGAGGGTGCTGGCCGCGCCTCCTTCCCAAGCCCCGCCTCAGTATGCTGCTGCCTTAGGGTCCTCCCGCCCGCCGGCCCACCCGGGGCGCTCCAGGCAGCCCTGCGCTCCTGTTTAGGAGCGGCTGTGACTGTGCTTCCCGTGCTCGGGCTCTGGGCGGTCAGATAATGCGTGGCCAAGTGCAGAAAACGCCTGACAGGCTGGGAGCAGGCCCTCAGGAAGAATTTCCATTCTCCCTGGGCAAGGCAGGGAAACAGGCCCTAGGAGGGCCGGGAAGCCTGGGGAAGCGCCACATTAGCCCCTGAGGCTGGCATTGTCACGCGGCAGCCCCGCGGGCACGCCGTGTGCCCCGCTGGGAACTTGGGGCTCCCCGCGCTGGGAACCCTCTAGCCCAGGCTCCCCTGCCTCCCCGCCCTCGGGCGCCCGGAACAGCTGACACCAATACCGGACGCGGGCGCAGAGGAAGGGGGAAGAGTCCTCTGGCGGCTGTGCCATGAGCCCTGGAGGCCACCACACTTGCAGCCGGACACCCGCGCAGCCCAAAGGATATGCAGACGCTGGCCGATCGCCGACCGAGGTGTCCCAGCACCATGCGAAGGAGGGTGCCTGCGTGGGACTGGTTCATGGCTCTCGGGAGATGAGTCAGCCCGGCCTCAGTCTTCACTGGGACCTGCGGGCTGGGCGAGGAGCCTAAGGGGCCTGGCCCAGCGCTCGGAACTCTGGGGAATCCACCTTGTACTGGGACGCACGGGACCTCCACAGTCCAAGCACTGGGCCACCGTCCAGAGCGGACTTCATATCCCCTCGTCCAGCTCCTCCGCGATCACAGAGATCCTGCCGCACAAAGCAGGGAAACTGGTTTTGGAGGGTTTAGCAACAGGGTTAAGGTCGCCCAATGAGAAATGAGCCAAAACATGACCCACATTTCCAAACTCTTCAGTCTAGTTTACCCCACGTGTCTGTCTCTCTGTTGCTGAAGTAGCAATTCAGATGTTCAGCACTATAAGTAATGTGCTGTTCAGAAAATGCGTTTAATGTATTGGGAATCCAGTGTGAAATATTAGAAACCTGTAACGTGCTGTTCAAAAAATGCTTTTAATTTGTTGGGAATGCAGTGTGAAATATTAGAAACACATTGGCTTTCATTGAAAAAGGAAAAAAGGTACATGAAATAAATGACTTTGTGAAATGCGTCTGATCCACATAGTCTAGTATTATTTTAAATTTCCTTAAGAATTACAAGTTCTAGGGACTACTGGGTGGCTCAGTGGGTTAAAGCCTCTGCCTTTGGCTTGGTCGTGATCCCCAGGTCCTGGGATAGAGCCCTGCAATTGCACTACTGGGTATTTACCCCATAGATACAGATGGAGTGAAAAGAAGGGCCATCTGTACCCCAATGTTTATTGCAGCAATGGCTCTGCTCTGCAGGGAGCCTGCTTCCTCTCTCTCTTTGCCTACTTGTGACCTCTGTCTCTCAAATAAATAAAATCTTTTTAAAAACGGGGGAATAAAAAAGAACTACAAGTTCTTTTTCTTTCTTTCTTTTTTTCTAAGATTATTTGAATAATCTCTACACCCAACTTGGTGTTGGAATTCATGATCCCAGCGTGAGGAGGTACCCGTTCCACCAACCAAGCCAGCCAGAAGCTCCTTCCTTCTTCCCTTCCTTTTTCCCTCCCTTTTTCTTTCACCCCCTCCCTCGCTGCTTTCCTTCCTTTCCTCCATCTTCCCTCCTTTCCCTACCCCTTCTTCCTTCTTTCTCTCATTTTTTCTCTTCTTCCTTTTTTTCTTTTCTTCTTTCTTTCTTTCTTTCTTTCTTTCTTTCTTTCTTTCTTTCTTTCTTTCTTTCTCTGTCTCTTTTTCTTCTTTTTCCAACAGTTTAAATACTTCAGGGACAAGTAACCAGGATTCCGGCCACCATCATCAAGGTCATACACATCCATCACCTCTCAAAGTTCCCTCCCACACTCTTGCCCTCATTATTTTGTGTGTATGTGGTAAGAACACAACCATAAGATCTACTCCGTTAGCAAATTTTCAGTAGATAATGCAGCATTGCGAGCTAGGGACACTATACTGTATTGTAGATCTCCAGAACTATGTACCTAGCATACCTGAAACTTGGTAGCCTTAAACCATCCCCTCTCCATTCTCCCCTCCCTTCACCCCTAGTAACCACCATTTTCTCTGCTTCTAGGAGTTTGGCTCTTAAATTCCTCCTATAAGGGGTAGCAATATTAATCCTGTGATTGGTTTATTTTGCTTAGTATTGTGCCCTCAAGCTAAACCCATGTTGTCACAATGTCATTTGTTGTCACAAACTGCAGGATCTCTTCCCTAATTAGGGTTGGATCACATTCCATTGCGTGTGCCTACCATATTTTCATATCCTTTCACTTGATGACAGACACTGAGGTTGTTGCCATATCTTGGCTCTTTTGAAAAGTGTTGCAATGAACATAGGAGTGCAGATATCTCTTTGAAATCTAATTTCAATTCCTTTGGAACAGAATTCAGTGGGATTCCTGGGTCATATGATAGATATATTTTTAATTTTTTGAGGACCTTCCATACTGTTGTCCATAATGGCTATAAGAACTAGAAATTCTTTCTGCAATATCTTTCCCATCAAGTCTCTGCAGGTGGCTGACATGGTATGTCACTGTTTCTTTGTTCTCCCTCATTTTTCTCATTATTTCTTGGTCTTAAAGAGTAACTTCCAGAATGTCTCACCTTATAACCATGTTATTTCTTCTTTTTTTTTATTTGTTTATTTTCAGAGTAACAGTGTTCTTTGTTTTTGCACCACACCCAGTGCTCCATGAAGTATGTGCCCTCCCTATTACCCACCACCTGGTTCCTCAACCTCCCACCCCCCCAACCCGCCCATTCAAAACCCTCTGGTTGTTTTTCAGAGTCCATCATCTCTCATGGTTCATCTCCCTTTCCAGTTTCCCTCAACTCCCTCTCCTCTCCATCTCCCCATGTCCTCCATGTTATTTGTTATGCTCCACAGATAAGTGAGACCATATGATACTTGACTCTCTCTGCTTGACTTATTTTACTCAGCATAATTTCTTCCAGTCCCATCCATGTTGCTACAAAAGTTGGGTATTCATCCTTTCTGATGGAGGCATAATACTCCATTGTGTATATGGACCACATCTTCCTTAACCATTCATCCGTTGAAGGGAATCTTGGTTCTTTCCACAGTTTGGCGACCGTAGCCATTGCTGCAATAAACATTGGGGTACAGATGGCCCTTCTTTTCACTCCATCTGTATCTATGGGGTAAATACCCAGTAGTGCAATTGCAGGGTCATAGGGAAGCTCTATTCTTAATTTCTTCAGGAGTCTCCACACTGTTCTCCAAAGTGGCTGCACTAACCTGCATTCCCACCAACAGTGTAAGAGGGTTCCCCTTTCTCCTCATCCTCTCCAACACATGTTGTTTCCTGTCTTGCTAATTTTGGCCATTCTAACTGGTGTCAGGTGGTATCTCAATGTAGTTTTAATTTGAATCTCCCTGATGGCTAGTGATGATGAACATTTTTTCATGTGTCTGATAGCAATTTGTATGTCTTCATTGGAGAAGTGTCTGTTCATATCTTCTGCCCATTTTTGGATATGATTATCTGTTTTTTGTGTGTTAAGATTGAGGAGTTCTTTATAGATCCTGGATATCAACCTTTTGTCTGTACTGTCATTTGCAAATATCTTCTCCCATTCCGTGGGTTGCCTTTTTGTTTTGTTGACTGTTTCCTTTGCTGTGCAGAAACTTTTGATCTTGATGAAGTCCTAAAAGTTCATTTTTGCTTTTGTTTCCTTGGCCTTTGGAGACATACCTTGAAAGAAGTTGCTGTGGCTGATATCGAAGAGGTTACTGCCTATGTTCTCCTCTAGGATTCTGATAGATTCCTGTCTCACATTGAGGTCTTTAATCCATTTCGAGTTTATCTTTGTGTACGGTGTAAGAGAATGGTCAAGTTTCATTCTTCTACATATCGCTGTCCAGTTTTTCCAGCACCATTTATTGAAGACACTGTCTTTTTTCCATTGAATATTTTTTCCATACAAATTTTAGGATTATTTGCTCCAGCCCTTTGAAAAATACCGGTGGAATTTTGATCAGAATGGCATTAAAAGTATAGATTGCTCTAGGCAGTATAGACATTTTAACAATGTTTATTCTTCCAATCCAAGAGCATGGAACAGTCTTCATCTTTTTGTGTCTTCTTCAGTTTCTTTCATGAGTGTTCTGTAGTTCCTCGAGTACAGGTCCTTTACCTCTTTGGTTAGGTTTATTCCCAGGTATCTTATGGTTCTTGGTGCTATAGTAAATGGAATCGATTCTCTAATTTCCCTTTCTGTATTTTCATTGTTAGTGTATAAGAAAGCCACTGATTTCTGTACATTGACTTTGTATCCTGCCACGTTCCTGAATTGCTGTATGAGTTCTAGTAGTTTGGGGGTGGAGTCTTTGGGGTTTTCCATATAAAGAATCATGTCATCTGCAAAGAGAGAGAGTTTGACTTCTTCCTTGCCAATTTGGATACCTTTGATTTCTCTTTGTTGTCTGATTGCTGTTGCTAGGGCTTCTAATACTATGTTGAACAAGAGTGGTGAGAGTGGGCATCCTTGTCGTGTTCCTGATCTCAAAGGGAAGGGTGCAAGCTTTTTCCCATTGAGGATGATATTTGCTGTGGGTCTTTCATAGATAGATTTTATGAAGTTCAGGAATGTTACCTCTATCCCTATACTTTGAAGCGTTTTCATCAGGAACGGATGCTGGATTTTATCAAATGCTTTTTCTGCATCAATTGAGAGGACCATGTGGTTCTTCTCTCTTCTCTTTTTGATTTGTTCTATCACATTGATTGATTTGCGAATGTTGAACCATCCTTGCAACCCAGGGATGAATCCCACCTGTTCATGGTGGATAATCTTTTGAATGTGCTGCGGGATCATGTTTGCTAGGATCCTGTTGAGAATCTTTGCATCCATATTCATCAGTGATATTGGTCTGAAATTCTCCTTTTTGGTAGGGTCTTTGCCTGGTTTGGGGATCAGGGTGATGCTGGCTTCATAAAAAGAGTCTGGAAGTTTTCCTTCTGCTTCAATTTTTTGGAACAGCTTCAGGAGAATTGGTGTTATTTCTTCTTTGAAAGTTTGGTAGAATTCCCCCGGGAATCTGCCAGGTCCTGGGCTCTTGTTTTTTGGGAGGTTTTTGATCACTGCTTCAATCTCATGACTAGATATCGGTCTATTCAGATTGTCAATTTCTTCTTGGTTCAATTTTGGGAGTTTGTAGTTTTCCAGGAATGCATCCATTTTATCTAGGTTGCTGAGCTTATTGGCATAGAACTGTTGGTAATAATTTCTGATGATTGTTTCTATTTCCTTGGTGTTAGTTGTGATCTCTCCCTTTTCATTCATAATTTTATTAATTTGGGCTTTCTCTCTTTTCTTTTGGATTAGTGTGGCCAATGGTTTATCGATCTTATTGATTCTTTCAAAAAACCAGCTTCTACTTTCATTGATATGTTCTACTGTATCTCTCGTTTCTACCTCATTGATCTCTGCTCTAATCTTGATTATTTCCCTTCTTGCATGTGGAGTTGGTTTGATTTGTTGTTGATTCTCCAGTTCTTTAGGGTGTAGAGACAGCTGGTGTATTCTGGATTTTTCAGTGTTTTTGAGGGAGGCTTGGATGGCTATGTATTTCCCCCTTAGAACCGCCTTTGCTGTATCCCATAGGTTTTGGACCGAAGTGTCTTCATTCTCATTGGTTTCCATGAATTGTTTAAATTCATCTTTGATCTCCTGGTTGATCCAAGCATTCTTAAGCAAGGTGGTCTTTAGCTTCCAGGTGTTTGAGTTCCTTCTGAACTTTTCCTTGTGATTGAGTTCCAGTTTCAAAGCATTGTGATCTGAGAATATGCAGGGAATAATGTCAGTCTTTTGGTATCGGTTGAGTCCTGCTTTGTGACCCAGTATGTGGTCTATTCTGGAGAAGGTTCCATGTGCACTTGAGAAGAATGAGTATTCTGTTGTTTTAGGGTGGAATGTTCTATATATGTCTATGAGGTCCATCTGGTCCAATGTTTCATTCAATGCTCTTATTTCTTTATTAATTTTCTGCTTCGATGATCTGTCTATTTCTGAGAGAGGTGTATTAAGGTCTCCTACTTTTATTGTATTCATATCAATATGACTCTTTATCTTGATTAATAGTTTTCTTATGTAATTGGGTGCTCCCATATTGAGGGCATAGATATTTACAATTGTTAGATCATCTTGGTGGATAGTCCCTTTAAGAATTATGTAGTGTCCTTCTGTATCTCTGACTACAGTCTTTAGTTTAAAATCTAATTTATCTGATATGAGAATCGCTACCCTGGCCTTCTTTTGAGGCCCATTGTCATGAAAGATGCTTCTCTATCCCTTCACTTTCAGTCTGGGTGTATCCTTAGGTTCAAAATGGGCCTCTTGTATGGACCCATATGGGTGGGTCCTGTCGTTTTATCCAATCTGCGACCCTGTGTCATTTTATGGGCGCATTTAGGCCATTCACATTGAGAGTGATTATTGAGAGATAGGTTTTTATTGACATCGTGTTACCTTTGAAGTCTTTCTGTCTGTATATTGTTTCTATATTTCTGTTCAATGATAATCTTAGGATTTTTTCTCTTTTATAGGACCCCCCTTAATATTTCCTGCAGTGTCAGCTTGGTGGTTTCATAGTCTTTTAAACCTTGCCGGTCTTGGAAACTCTTTATCTCTCCATCCATTTTAAATGTCAGTCTTGCTGGATAGAGTATTCTTGGTTGCATGTTCTTCTCATTTAGTACTCTGAATATATTTTGCCAGCCCTTCCTGGCTTGCCAGGTCTCTGTGAAAAGGTCTGACATTATTCTAATGGGCTTTGCTCTGTATGTAAGTAGCTTCTTTGTCCTAGCTGCTTTTATGAGGGTCTGTCTTGAAACATAATTCCTCATTTTAACTATAAGGTGTCATGAGGACTTTCGAGAATCTAAAATCTTGAGGGGAAATCTCTCTGCCTCTAGTACATGAACGTTGTTTCCATTCGTGAGATTGGGAAAATTTTCATAGACAACTTCTTCCACTATATCTTCTAGACTTCTTTCTTTTTCCTCCCCTTCAGGGATTCCAATAATTCTGACATTGGAACGTTTCATGGCATCATTTATTTCCCTGATTCTGTTTTCGTGGCTTCTGAGCTGCTTGTTCCAGGCTTCCTCCTGATCCTTTCTCTCTATCTGTTTGTCCTCCAGATCACTAATTCTATCTTCTGTCTCAGTTACCCTAGCTTTTAGAGAATTTAGATTAGATTGGAACTCATGGAGAGCATTTTGAACATCATCCCTGGTGGCTTTCAGTTCTGCCCTAACATTGTGACCATCATCCCTGGTGGCTTTCAGTTCTGCCCTAATCAATTCTGTTTGGTCATCCATGGCTTTCTCCAACCTAGCTATTGCCTGGATAATTGTTAGTCTGAATTCCTTTTCCGACATATTGTCTATGTCGACCGCCATTAGCTCTGTTGCAGAAGGTCCGTCCTCTGTATTTTTCTTCTGTTGGGTATTCCTCCTCCTAGTCATTTTGGTAAGAGATGACTGAACAGATGCAGCTGGATTTATCGATTGTGGTGCAGTCAAGGTTCACCCTGGAACGCTTCTGTGCAATCAGGGTTCCCCACCCAAATGAGAGAAAAAAGAAAAGAAAAAGAAATAAAGAAGAAGAAAGAAAAAAAAAGGAAAAGAAAAAAGGAAAAAAAAAGAGAGAGAGAGAGAGCTAATCAGCTCACTTTAGGGTACAGCTTAAAACAGCGCCTCCTCCTCCTTCCCCGCCATCTTGACTCCTCCAGTTTCATTCTTTTGCATGCGGCTCTCCAGTTTTCCCAACACCAGTTATTGAAGAAACTATCTTTTTCCCATACTATGTTCTTGGTTCCTTTATCATCATAGATGCATTGTTTATATGTGTGGGTCTTTTCTAGACTCTCAATCTGTTCCATTCATCTGTGTTCATGTTAGTACCAGTAACATATACTTTGAGTATAGCTTTGTGATGTAGTTTGAAATCAGGGAGGGTGATACCTTTCCTTTTTATTCGTAAGATTGCTCTGGTAGTTTGGGGATCTTTTCTGATTCCATACAAATTTTAGAATTATTTCTTCTACTCTGTGAAATATGCCAATGGAATTTTGGTAAGTATTGCACTGAATCAGTAGATTTCTTTGGGTAGTGTGGACATTTTAACAATATTAATTCTTCTCATCCATGAGCACAAAGTTTCATTCCATTTATTTGTGTGTTCACAAATAGAAGAGGATCCTTCCTATTTGCTTTGGTAGAAGGGGATCCTTTGGTAGAAGGGGATCCTTTGGTAGAAGGGGATCGCTTTGGTGTGCACTTTGAGTACCTCCTATACTCCTTTGAGGTTCCTCTCCAGGCAAATAAAACACTCCGCCAGGGTAAATCCCCTTTCCACCCACTGTGAAACCAGCTGTTACTCATTCTGCTGAGATGAACTGATAGTCCCCTTCCAGCTCTTCATTTTGCTGCTGACCTTCGCTTCCACCTTTTCCAGGTGGGTCCACACAGACAAAACGATCCATCCTAACTCATCCTGGTGCCGTCTTTGTGCCACATCTAGTCCTATTACACAGAACAGATGGTTGGGTGTTTGTGAAATGAATGAATGCACAAGAGGGACACAGATAAAATGGGTGATGAATTTTTTCCTGATTGACTCATTGGCATGCACTCAAAAATGCATGAGGGAAGTAACAAATTGTGCTATCTTGTTTTCCTATTGAAGTTTATTTTTGCTAATTTATTTTACATTTGAAATTAGTTTTAAAGGCTTTTTGGTGGAACAGAGCTCCATATTTGCTGTTTACACAGGCTTTCCTCATGTACATTTTTTGTCCAATTACTCCGTAATCCATTTCCTTAAGCCTTGTCAGGGATAGTCTTGCCTTCTTCCGTTTCCAGTTGGACCTGAGCTTAAACAGGCTGCCCTCACAAAGAAACGGACAAAAACAGTGAAACTCGATTCAGGAAAACCTGTGCTTAGCACATTAACAAGAAAGGGACTCTTGTTATTTCTTAGCAAATTGTTATTTTTAAAAATGAAGACTATATCTCTTTGCTGCCCCAACTTGTGTATAAATCTGGCACTGAATAAAATAAAACCCCCTCCATGAGGCCGCAAGGTGGCTCAGTGGATGAAGCCTGTGCCTTAGGCTCAGGTCTTGATCACAGTGTTCTGGAATTGAACCCCTTATGGGGCTCCCTGCTCATCAGGCTGTCTGCCTCTGCCTCCGCCCCTCCCCACTGCTCAAGCCTCTGTGTGTGTGTGTGTAGGTCTCTCTCAAGAAATAAATAAATAAATAAATAAATAAAATCTTCAAAATAAAATAAATTCTACCAGTTCATGCCCATTAGAATCCTAAACGATCTAAAATTTCCCCTTTAGTTTGAAAGAGTTTAGGTTTCATTCATAAATGCTGAGGGCTTTCAGCTGCCTTACCCAATAAAAAATACCAGATGAAGCCACCTTAGACTTCCTTCTTCAGGAACAGAGAAAAACAACTTGGAAAGATCCAGTCTTTTTTTTTGGGGGGGGGGGCTGCCTGGGTTGGAGAAGTCATGCAAGGAATCCTGTGTCAGAGCAAAAGCATCCCCCTTATTTCTACTCCACAATGCCCTTCATTACATGTGCCTGTGTTAGATGGTGTTCTAGATCTGAGAAGTCTCTCATGCCATGAAGTCAGGGGGTGGTAGGTTTTCCAGAAGAGGGATGCAAGAGTCCACGGACCCTGAGTTTCAAAGGATATCTTTCTGCTTGGGCAAAGAGCTAACGGAATGAAAGAAACTGATGGAACACACTTAAATTAGACATGAAACACATTTATTAGTTGCAACCCTCAGGTTTCCTGAAAACAGTAATCAGCCACTATTACATATCTTCCTCCAGGGAAGCAACAGCTCTGCACGCAGAACTAACCACATACCAGCAAGTACCTCATCTTCGTGTCATGATTTGGAGAACAACGATAGAAAAGATTAGGATAGCTTGTTAAGAAAACATTTTCCCCAGGCACGTTGATTTGTTCTGGTTTTCTCTCAAAGAGCTCAGGGGATGGCTACCTCATAGGTTGATCCTCTTTCCTTTCACCAGCCGCACTCTAAATCTAAGCACATCCTGGAAATAAAACCGAGCACAATCAGTTGAGGGAACACAGGGATCTGTTCAGCACGAGGCAAAGTAGATTTCAAGCATCTGCCAACAGTTAAATGGAAAAACTCTGCACAGTAGTCCTCTCAACGGGTAAATCAACCATATTCTAAGACTCCAAATAATGTACTTGCCCACATCTAGAATAGTGTTGACCAAACTAAGAGAGCAAGTTCCCAGAAGGTCAGCCTGTGTTATTTGGCACTGCTGTTGCCCACAGGTGTCTTCAACCGGCTGAGCACAGTGTTTGGTCACAACAGTCCCCACTGCCCCTTGTCCAGCGTTCCTTTAGACACTGCCCCATTTACAGTGATCTGCTCCTAAGTGCAAATGATGGCATGAGTTATGGCTTGATTTGGGTTTTTTTCCCTATGTTCTTAATAAAACAATTCAGACTTTTTTTTTTTCTTGTTTATTTTTGAGCCAATAGCTAGAGAAGGTGGATAAAACGGTTTTGGAATTGGACCTGACTCCAAAATGTAGCTTTTTCACTCACATCACTCAGGCCAGCCTCTTGGATTTTTCAAATTCTCCCTAAGAGCGTGGAGTGAGGGGTTCCTGGGTGGCTCAGTCAGTTAAGTGTCCGACTCAGGTCATGATCTCAGGGTGCTGGGTTTGAGCCCTGTTTCAGGCTCCTCGCTCGGTGAGGAGTCTGCTGGAGATTCCTTCCCTTTCCTTCGTTTCTGCCCCCGCTTGTGTGTACTCTCTCTCCCTATCAAACAAATAAAGAGATCTTTTAAAAAAAAAGTGAGAAGGGAATCCATCAGAATCCTAGAGGAGAACAAAGGCAGTAACCTCTTCGATATCAGCCACAGCAACTACTTCCAAGATATGTCTCCAAAAGCAAAGGAAACAAAAGTGAAAATAAACTTTTGGGACTTCATCAAGATCAAAACCTTCTGCACAGCAAAGGAAACAGTCAACAAAATCCCACGGAATGGTTGAAGATATTTGCAAGTGAAAGTACAGACAAAAGGTTGATATCCTGGATCTATAAAGAACTCCTCAAACTCAACACACACAAAACAGATAATCATATCAAAAAATGGGCAGCAGATATGAACAGACACTTTTCCAATGAAGACATACAAATGGCTATCAGACACATGAAAAAATGTTCATCATCACTAGCCATCAGGGAAACTCAAATTAAAACCACATTGAGATACCACCTGACACCAGTTAGAATGGCCAAAATTAGCAAGATAGGAAACAACACGTGTTGGAGAGGATGTGGAGAAAGGGGAACCCCCTTACATTGTTGGTGGGAATGCAAGTTTGTGCAGCCGCTTTGGAGAACAGTGTGGAGATTCCTCAAGAAATGAAAAATAGAGCTTCCCTATGACTCTGCAATTGCACTACTGGGTATTTACCCCAAAGATACAGATGGAGTGAAAAGAAGGGCCATCTGTACCCCAATGTTTATAGCAGCAATGGCCACGGTCGCCAAACTGTGGAAAGAACCAATATGCCCTTTGACAGACGAATGCATAGGGAAGATGTGGTCCATATACACGATGGAATATTATGCCTCGATCAGAAAAGGTGAATACCCAACTTTTGTAGCAACATGGACGGGACTGGAAGAGATTATGCTGAGCGAAATAAGTGAAGCCAAGAGAGTCAAGTATCATATGGTTTCACTTATTTGTGGAGGATAACAAAGAACACAGAGGACATGGGGAGATAGAGAGGAGAAGGGAGTTGAGGGAAATTGGAAGGGGAGGTGAACCATGGGAGACTATGGACTCTGAAAAACAACCTGAGGGTCTAGAACGGGCAGCGGGTGGGAGGTTGGGGGAACAAGGTGGTGGGTATTAGTGAGGGCACATTTTGCATGGAGGACTGGGTGTGGTGCAAAAACAATGAACACTGTTATGCTGAAAAGAAAAAAAAATAACGTGATATATGTTTAAAAAATACTTTTTAGGACTTTGAGCAAACAATAAATTTCTATTATGGTTGAAAATTTTTAAAAAAGTGAGAATGACTGATGCGCTGGGATTTGGTGAAGTAAGACTAGAGATATGAAAGAGCTCTCATTACTCACAAAGAACTATGTAGCAGAAATTAATATCATTATTCTAAGTAAAGCTGAGGAACTGTATCTGCAAGACTAACATTTTCAAATAAATACAGGCGGGGCACTAGGGTGGCTCAGTCCATTAAGCATCGTTCTTTGGCTCAGGTCATGATCTCAAGGTTCTGGGATCCAGCCCCTCATTATGTTCCCCACTCAGCAGGG
Organism: Meles meles; assembly: GCF_922984935.1. NCBI lineage: Eukaryota > Metazoa > Chordata > Mammalia > Carnivora > Mustelidae > Meles > Meles meles. The sequence goes on from NC_060072.1 coordinate 122,870,364, forward strand.
AGTCTGCTTCTCCCTCTCCCTTTGCCTGCCGCCCTTCCTGCTCGCCCTCTCGCTCTCTCTCTCAAATAAATGAAATAAATACAGAAGGCAATCACTTACCACAACCTGACAAACCACAAACATAATATATGCATTTTTTTCCTGCTTTAAAATTCAGAGTGTTGTACGGAAGCCCCACTTGACAAAATATGATGCATTTTAAGCACTGGACCAAGGGAGAAGGACAAGATGGTCTACCATCTACAGTGTGAAATGAGAGCCTTTGCAGATATGGGACAGAGTCATAGATGCTAAAGGGAGAAGGGGCAAGGGAGAAGTCAGATTCTTAAGCTGGGAAGGAGTTTCAGAAGATGACTCCTCATGGCACAGTAGCTTAGTGCTGGTGTATGGAACTCTTCAGAGTACTGGAAGGCTCTGAAGTTATCATGACACTCAATCTCCTTGGGGGTCTCCCCATAGGAAATGCATGCATTTATGTTTAATGCAAAATAAATCATAGGATCAGCTTCTTGGTTCAGCAGCTAAAATGGACTCATTTACAAAGTCAAATGCTTATTTTTGCTTTGACTACAGTTTGTCTGGTGACCATCATCATCAGCTTTGAATGTTCTAGTTACAAAGAATTTACAAGTGATGTGTATTAAGTAGAAAGGGGTATGAAATAATGCCTCTATCCCCATTGATAAGCCTCAGAGGCTTCTGAGGTCTGCTCCATGAAACTCCACATGCCAACTGACCGAAATGAAATCTGCTTGGGAATGGCTTTCTGGGAGTCTCCTTGGATTTGTAGATATGTAAATACTCTGCCCTCTACGAATAAAGGAGGCCTATGGGTGAGAGCCCAAGACTCTAACTTTCCTTCTGTGCGTTCAGAAGGTAGCCTTTGTCCTTCACTTGCTCTCCTCCAGATCTGTTTTCTGTTTCCACCTGTCCATCCTGGAACAGAACAGCCCGCATACCACAGGGTGGCCAAAGACATAAAAAAGCATGGGGTGCTCAGATGCCCCAGCTGGGGAAGCGCGTGCAATGAAATTCACCATCATTCTTATTGGGTCTCAGCAATGCTTCTGCAAGGCGCCCTAAACAAAGCACATTATCCTTCTAAATTACAACAGGTATGAGAGTTGTTAAGCATCTGAAGACAAGAGGACCAAAAAGTCTTAACCTATCATCTCAGAAAAACATACCTGCAGCCTGGTGTCATCTCGAATTCCATATATTTTTTTTGCCATCTCTGAATATCTCTCTCAATGACTTCTTGACTGGTGCCTTTCACATCAATGTAGTGGCAGTCTGCACCGGCGTAATGGCAGGAAATTGCCTGTGCCGAGTGACAGGGTTAATACTGGAAAAAACCCATTCCATTAACACCAGCAACCAAACCAGAAGACTTCTTTTAAAAAGTCAGCTCTTTCACTCAGTGTTTGATTTCTAGAATGTTCCATGCTGTCCTGTATTAGTCTCTTCAGGGTTCAGTATCTTTTTTCCCCCAGGTACAGTTTAAATCTGACTGAGAAATATAAGAGGTTTTTAGCTCCCTACGATACTTGTTTGTAAAAGGGGCGGGGAACATAATGACATGAGTAAGAGGACTTTAACTTTTTACATGTGATATTTCTAGTGTGTGGATGTCCTCAAGTCCTAAACAGGCATGTGTTCCAGGGTTCTTCACCATTTTCTTAGTCAGGGAAGTTAGTTACTCAGTTGAGTTTGTGGTGGGTTGTCCTTTCAATGGCTACGGATCATGAAAACCACCACCCACAAAAATAACTTGCAAAGGACAATAATATACACACTACCCCCTTTGAAATAAAACGGACACTTTGAGTCCAATAGCATCACATACGATCCCCATCCTGTTTCTGTCTGAAGGTAAGATGGAGGTTACTTGGTTCTCCCCATTCTTGAAAAAGTTACAAGCTAATCTAAACTTAAAACACACTTTCCTAGTTTCAGGTTAGTTCTCCTGAGGTGCCTGTCTACTGAAGGGACAGCCTGCTTTGCCCAGAACATTGAATTTCTATGCAGTGGAGTCACAAACTCCATTTCCCACAGAAGCCCCCACACCATACCAAGGAGGAGTGACACCTGAGGCCAAAGAGGAAAAGGGCACAGCCATATGCAAGTGATTTTGTATTTTTTTTAAGGGTTCATAGTTTCCCAAACATTTAACTGGTTGAAAAACTATTGAAAAATTTGAAACGTGGGGGTATTAGCATTCATAGTACTTGGGGTGCTTCATGTTATATAACTTTCATTTTCATACAGTAATCATTTCATACTCAGCTTTTTAACATGGGATCTTTTAATATGTAGCTATCCTATCTCAGTTTATGATCCTGATCATGTAGCACGTGTTATAACTTTCTGACACATGTAAATGCTCAGATTATTGTCTCAGCTTCTGTTTTTTATACACACACATAAACATGAATTTCCATTTTTCATTCCAAGTTGAATTTTAGGGCTAAGGATACACGATAAAGGGCCCAAGCTAGGGGCACCTGGGTGGCTCAGTTGGTTAAGTGTCTGCCTTCAGCTCGGATCGTGATCCCAAGGTCCTGGCGTTGAGCCCCTTATCGGCTCCCTGCTCAGTGGGGAGCCTGCTTCTCCCTCTCCAGCTCCCCTTGTTTGTGTTCCCACCCTCGCTATCTCTCTCTGTCATAAATAAATAACAACTTTTTTTAAAAAGGCCGTGAAAAGGGCGCCTGGGTGGCTCAGTGGGTTAAAGCCTCTGCCTTCGGCTCGGGTCATGATCCCAGGGTCCTGGGATCGAGCCCCGCATCAGGCTCTCTGCTCAGCAAGGAGCCTGTTTCCTCCTCTCTCTCTCTGTCTGCCTCTCTGCCTACTTGTAATTTCTGTCTGTCAAATAAATAAACAAAATCTTAAAAAAAAAAAAAAGGCCGTGAAACTCTGGAACACTCAAATTATTTATGTCACTGTGGCTATACCTCCTGCTTGCACACTTCCGAGGGCCATGTTGGTAGAGAGTCCATTCTAGTCTTTCTTTAAAATGCTGGCATTGTGCCCATCATGCATATATATTTTCCTTTTTTTTTATTGTTATGTTGGTCACCATCGAGTACATCATTAGTTTTTGATGTAGTGTTCCATGATTCCTTGTTTGCGTATAACACCCAGTGCTCCAGGCAATCTGTGCCCTTCTTAATCCCCATCACCAGGCTCACCCGTCCACCCTCCCCACCCTCTGCCCTTCTAAAACCCTCAGTTTGTTTCCAGGAGTCCCTAAACTCTCATGGTTTATCTCTCTCTCTGATGTCTCTCCCTTCATTATCCCCTTCCTTCTCCTAATGTCTCCATGCTATTCCTTATGTTCCATAAATAAGTGAAACCGTATGATAATTGACTTTCTCTGTTTGAACTTATTTCACTCAGCATAATCTCTTCCATTCCCATCCATGTTGATGCAAATCCTTTCTGATGGTTGAGTAATATTCCATTGTGTATGTGAACCACATCTTCTTTATCCATTCTTCTGTTGGAGACCATCTTGGCCTGTTCCACATTTTGGCAATTGTGGACATTACTGCTATGAACATTGGGGTGCATGTGGCCCTTCTTTTCACTACAACTGTATCTTTGGGGTAAATACCTAGTAGTGCAATTGCTGAGTCATAGGGTAGCTCTATTTTTAATTTTTTGAGGAAACTCCACACTGTTTTCCTACGTGGTTGCACTCATCTGCATTCCCACCAACAGTGTACCAGTGTTCCCCTTTCTCTACAACTCCTCCAACATTTGTTGTTTCTTGCCTTGTCGATTTTTGCCATTCTAACTGGCAATCTCTGGAGGATTTGGAGATACCACCTCACATCATGGATATTTTTTCAATTAGTTTTGATTTTCTAAATACTGCCCTAATATTTCATTGAACTTGAATGCTGAGGGGTTGGTTTCTTTTCTTTTTTTTTTTTTTTTTTTTTTGCACCGTTCCCCCACCCTCATTAAATTTTGATCCAGAAGAGTGTCTTCCTGCCTCATCTTCATCATGGCCCTCTAAAACTGATGGAAATATGAATAAATAGAGGATGAAAACTGGAAACTAACCCTTGACCTCAGGGAGACAGTGGTAGTTGGTGTGAAAACCTGGAAGGTTTCACTCAGCACCCCAACACTCCCAAATATTTAGTATGGAGAGCCATGTTATATGGGGAAATATAAGTCCACAATACTGTCAGATCTGTTGAATTTTTGAGAAGCGAGAAATCTGGGACTATGAGAAATTTTGTCAGTTTTAAATCATTAGGTGTTTAAAACATTCTGAAGCTAAAAACGACTTCTGGGACTCAGGGATGAAAAATATGGCTGCCTTTGAAATCTGACGTCTGGGCAGTCAATTCAAAACGTTTGCTTAGAATTGATCATGGTTTTCCAAACAACAAAGCTATTATAAACCTTCCTCTTAGTGGTTACTATGAGGTATATACATTCCAAATTTTATGATTTTTATATATCAGCCTTTGTTTCTGCCTCCAAAAGCACAGGCTATGGGCTCCCAAGTATGTTCTTCTTCTGAAGCAATTCTATGAATGTTCATAATTCATTATCAGCAGGATGAGGATCCTGAGCTCACCTGGCTTCTTACTGATATGAGCAAAAAAGCATGAGGTAGCAAATAGATTTCCTAGTAAATAAACCAGACTAAACACCAGTTTCATTCAATGTCACAAATCTCATGAAGTTTCACATATCTTGACATTTTTGGTTCTAATGTATTCATCGTTGGAAACTACAGTGATGAGAAAGCCTACCTTCTGGTATCCTTGAGTTCTGTTCCAGCCAGATCCATGGATGAGCAAAGGATGAAAGAAAACAGTGTCTCCCTTCTCCATCACAAGATGCACTCAGGGGCAGTTTTCATCATAGTCCTGAATCCCGTAGAACATTATGTTAACTCCTCCCTAGATCACATAAAAGAACCAAAACCATATTTGAGGAACCCAACGATTAAGAATTTTATTAATGACTGATTAGGAAAAGCAAAGGGTTCCTAAGTTCTGCCAAGAGAAAGACATAAAAAGATTCTTTTTTTTTAAAAAAAGATTTTATTTATTTATGAGAAAGAGAGAGAGATCACAAGTAGGTATAGAGGTAGGTGTGGGTGGTGGGGGAGCAAGCTTCCTACTGAGCAGAGAGCCCAATGTGGGGCTTGATCCCAGGACTCTGAGATCATGACCTAAGCTGAAGGCAGAAGCTTAACCCACTGAGATACCCAGGCGCCCTGAAATAAAAAATTCTTTTTTTTTTAAATAAAATGATTCTTAAAAGCAACTGTAAATATGCAAACCCTTGGGGCACCTGGGTGGCTCAGTGTGTTAAACCCTCTGCCTTCCACTCAGGTCATGATCCCGGGATCCTGGGATCGAACTCCAGGTTCGTCTCTCCCCTCAGCAGGGAGCCTGCTTCTCCCTCTCCCTATGCATGCCTCTTTGCCTGATGTGATCTCTCTCTGTCAAATAAAGAAATAAAATCTTAAAAAAATATATATAAAAAAACTTCTCAGACATCTGGTTGTAAAAATCATGGATTTGGGGGACCAAATGAAGAATTTCAAATTTCTACTTATCCGTCATTACTGAATCATAAATGAAGATCTAGACCAACTTTGTATTTTGCAGTTAATATGGGAGATCCCCTTTCCAGCATGAATCTGTAATCACACTTTCCCAACATGATATTCTTCTCCCCCATAACTTTGCCGAAATCATTCTTCTATTATTCAGGAGTACCTCTGGGAAGCAAACTCTTTTCTCAAGCCAGAAGGGAGAAAATGTTCAAGTTTCCTCAGCTCAGAGAGCACTCATGTCACAACCAGAGTAAAGAAAGAATAGTACATTACAACACTGTGCTTTATTAGAACTACTTCCAATGTTAGTTATTGCTTTAAGTAATGGTTACGGGGGGACCACAGTATCCTAGTCCCCTTCATAAGACTGTCCCACATTCTTCTGGGGGAAGGATTCTTTCCTGCTGGACTGTGTTGGGACTTTCATTCAGTGTACTTCTCTCCTGGCGAGGTGGATATGTAACCTCTGCTAAGGCAATCTGACCTCCCACTGTCATCACTTTGTATCTGAACAGAGGATCGATCAAAGGCATTGGTCATGGTCAAGGTTCAACAGCCCCCACCAGGTGCCCCATCCTGACTTCCCACTGTCACACTCCCACTTTCCTGCTTACCAGAGTCAGCCAGCCTTTCCATAGACTCAGCATGTGCCTGTGCCCCTCCAAGACACTCTCTTTGGCTTAAGTCAGCCACAGCCCACTTCTGTTACCTGCAACAAACATTCCCTAAAACTCAACTCAGTTTTTCCATAAACCTCAACAGTTTATGAATCTCACAATTTCAGATTTTGTATCAGAATCCAGACTCAAAGAATTTCAGTTGGCACTATTCCTCAGAGTAAGAATTCTAACTAATTGAGACAGAAGTACTGAAAGCCATATTCTTTGCTTCCTACAAAAAACCCACATGCATTCTTCCCACCTGAACAACATGTGTTCTTCTGGGCTTTTCAGACTTTATTGTCTGAGGCCTACAACACTCATCGTCGTACTCTGCCTCTGGACACCTCACTTCCAGTACCTCCTGCTCTAGATCTCAAGATTATCATTCTTGAAGAGCCTATTTGATCTCACCATTCATGGGTTCAAAAGCATTCAATAATTCAATCAATAAACCATGCAAGATACTACTCATCCTTCCCCAGAGCCTTTGCTGTTCTCTCTAGCAAGGAGGAGATGATTTCTCCGTCGACTTTATCCTGACATCTAGCAATCAGTGGGTAAGAATTACTTGGCAGCTGATACAGGCATCTGGTGTCGTGGGTGTTTTTGTCTGACCTCTGCAATGAGGCTTGATGATTTTAGGTCCTAAACAGCGCCTACCAGAGATCCCCACACTGGTCAGCTTTCCAAAACTTGTTGAAAGAAAAATGATTATTCTACCTGACATCTTTGAATTTTCCCTGATCCTGGTTGCAAAACCCAAAACAATGTTTTGCTAAGAAAGGAAATGCCATCTCATTGTTAAAGTTCCGTATGGAATCTGATCTAAAATTAAAACAAAAGGGCACCTGGGTGGCTCAGTGGTTTAAGCCTCTGCCTTCGGCTCAGGTCATGATCTCAGGGTCCTGGGATCAAGCCCCGCATTAGGGTCTCTGCTCAGTGGGGAGCCTGCTTCTCTCTCTCTCTCTGCTTGCCTCTCTGCCTACTTGTTACCTCTCTCTTTCTGTCAAATAAATAAATTAAATCTTTAAAACTAAATAAATAAAAATCAAAACAAATCAATAAATATTCTGGTAAAGATTTATCTTCTAGTGGCACCTCGTTGGCTCAGGGAGTCAGATATCAGTCTCTGGATTTGGGGATCAGGTTATGATCTCAGGGTCACAAAATCAAGTTGCATGTTGAGTTAGTGCTCACCAGTCTCCATGTCCATGTTTCTCCCCATCTGCCTCTCTCGGCCCACGCCACCTCTCACGAGTATCACGACCAAATATCATGAGCTGTCTCCCTTTATCCCTGTCTCTCTCTGTATTTGACTCAAATAAATAAATAAATAAAATCCTAAAAAAGAAAAGGAGGGAAGAAGGAAGGGAGGAAGGAAGAAAGGAAAGAAGGAAAGAAAAAGATAAGGAACAAAGGAAGGAAGGAAGGAAGGGATTTATACCTCCCACTTGGGATAAGCATGTGGCTTCAGGTCGCCTTTGTGACTGCCCGGGAGCACACACAGGCATCCATTGTTCCGGTCGATGTGCTCCATGGCTGTCCAAACAGCAACTATGTTATTGCTGGGCCTGACGGGGAAATAGTGCAGATCCTGATGCAAGGGGTGGCGGGATGTCTTCTTGCCTGAAACAGAACCTGCTGTTAAACCACTCTTGAACCTCAGAATTCATCTCCTCTGCCTGAAAACCAGATCAGTGACTATCCCTCCAAAACTCAAAGACGTGAAACCACACTACAGACAATCAGCCTGGAGAGATAAGCACCAAACTGGAATATCAAATCGACAGGGTGACTCCAGATCCTACACTTTTCTTCTGGGTCTCTGACAGCCAGGGATTCACACCATTTTCTGGCAACTCATAACATGTTACTATCTCTATTGTTCTTTATTCCTTTGTAACTCTGGTTGGTGGACAACCAGTATGTTCCCAGAAAAGTTTGGTCAACTGAAGAGAATCACCAAATTTGAAGTTCCCCATTAGCCCTCTAAGTGGCTGACCCAAACACTATCAAGTAACTAAATTAATAAAAGGCTTCCAAGAAATTCTTCCCGGAACTAAGAGCACTTGGCGGACAGTCACTATGTAGAATCAGAGATCATAGAACCACATTTACGTGGTTCCCTGTTTGCACTCTGAACTTGGTACTGTTCCCCTATGCCCAACCCCAACCTCTCTAAGCAAGACATCCAGGGTAGGGAGATTTTGTGGTGCTACACTATAGCCTAGTCACATAAAGCTCTCCTGGCCTCTTTCTCTCCAGAAAAAGTGGAAAACATAAAGAATTCTGAAGGACCAATTTATTACTGCTACTAGAGTAGAATTTCTCAGCATGGACCAAGAGCTGTTGGCTTTAGAATTGCAGATTCTTGAGGGTGCCTGGGTAGCTCAGTCAGTTAAGCATCTCTTGATTTCAGCTCAGGTCTTGATCTCGAGGTTATGAGTTCAAGTCCCGTGTTGGGATCCACGCTGGGCATGTAGCCTATTTAAAATATTTTTTTTTAAGTGCACATATCTGGGTTTTAGCTTCAAATCAGTTTCTCTGGGAGTGAAATCTTAGGAGCTACATTTTAGCAAGCACAAGACATTTTAAGTCAAGTGATGTATGTGATTTATAAGAAAGCTTTAATTTTGATAATAATAATATCTTGAATCAGGAAAACAGAATTCACACCATCATTAGTGAGAATACTTAACAAAGCTTAGGGATGATAATTATAGTAATAGAAACCTAGGATATATGAGCAGTCATGTTTATAAAACCAAACTTTTGAGAAGCAAGCTAGTCAGTTGTCCAGAAATCCAACAATAACCCAACAGTTAACATCTGAAATCGCAATTCTACCTCACTATTGTTATGATGTATGCTATTTTGAGACAAATAAAAGGACATATATATTTAGTTATCCAAATTTAGCTGTTACACACATAGCTAGAGTTAGAACACCTTAAACTCTCTCATTTCCTCTTTTTTTTTAATTGTGGTGGGGGGGCTTCTTCATAACAAATAAGAGCCCTTACCAGAATCTGGAGGTTTGTTTATCAGCATTGTATGCAGGGCCACAATATCAGGTCCAGTGAAGCACTCCACATATTTCAGAATCTAAGGGAAAAGAAGAAAAAAAGTTTGATGAGAAATCCAATGCACAAAAGTGGCACAAAGTACAATTATCTGTAGAAGAGCCAAGATGCCTTCATTCAACATCTGGTAGGAGCAACTGTGTTGCTCAGTCAGTGAAGCTTCCAACTCTTGATCTGCTCAGGTCATGGTCGCACAGTCACAGGATCAATCCCTGCAGTGGGCCCTTTCTTCAGTGTGGAGTCGACTTGAGATTCTCTTCCTCTGCCCCTCCCCTCCAAATAAACAAACAAATATATATATATATATATATATATATATATATATATATATATTTAAAAACCACTTAGTATTTCACAACATTGCAAACAAAGCTTGAAAGCAGGAAAAAGTTGTAACAGCAAGTCTGCAACACTGAAATAAACAGGCTTTTCCAAGCCAGTAGAACCCTAACCAATTCAATGAAAAAGATGGTATTGAATCTCCAATTCTATCTGACTCCAAAAATGAAGCATATTCTACTGCTTTCTCATTGTTTGATCCTCTGTAGAAGGAATATTGGCAACTTGAGCAGGAAATGCTTGAAATGAAACCAAAATCCTAGAAGTCAGGCCTCCTATTTATTTGTTTATAAAGCATGTTAACTTTTGCAGCTTTCTTTGGCAGTATTTTCCTTCTTTCTTTTTTAAATCCCTAATCCCACCATGGGGCTCAAACTCAGGACCTTGAGATCAAGGGTCTCATGGTCCCACAACTAATCCAGCCAGGTGCCTCTGACCAGTATTTTGTCAACCTCAGTGACACTCATGAGCCATTTTACCATTTCTATCCTACTTTACAGAGGTGCCCAGTAGAGTTAGTCAATAACTTTTCCAAAATAACTTACGTCTTATCCTGATTAATAATATTCCTGAGGTCATAGGTTGGATGTGATGGTTATTTTTTCCAATACACATGAAAATAAATGCCTAACTACTAAAAGCATGACCTACTGCCTAAAAATCATTGCATGAACCAGCAGGTGCATGGTTCAGATTTTAGAGGGGTGGGAAACCTGGATGTCCCTGTCGTGCTTAATCTACCCTGTGCTGCCTCTAACTTCAAGATTTTCCTCCTTGATGGATGCACACAACGTCCATTTCCAGAGCAGGACTAGAGGTTGGGAAGTCATATCCCCTCCTGTCCCCAGCCCAAGGGGCTGGACATCATAGTTGGCTTACCTGTACACAGTCTTTTTTCTGAGGCAAATTTTCTTTCTTTTTTAAAATTATTTTAAATGTGTTTTATTTTTAAGATTTTATTTATTTGTCAGAGAGAGCAAGAGAGAAAACAGTAGGTAGAGGGAGAAGCGGGCTCCGTACTGATCAAGGGGCCTGATGTAGGACTTCATCCCAGGACCCAGGGATCCTGACCTGAGCCCAATGCAGATGCTTAACCAACTAAGCCACCCAGGGGTCCCATTTAAAAAAAAAATTTGTTTTTAAATTTATTTATTTATTTGACAGACAGCGATCACAAGCAGGCAGTGAGGCAGGCAGAGAGAGAGAGGAAGCAGGCTCCCTGCTGAGCAGAGTGCTCAATGCGGGGCTCCATCCCAGGATCCTGAGATCATGACCTGAGTTGAAGGCAGAGGCCTAACCCACTGAGCCACCCAGGCGCCCCTAAAAAAATTTTTTTTTTTTTTAAGTTATAAGTAACCTCCACAACCAGCCTGGGGTTCAAACTCACAACCCAGAGATCAAGAGCCACATGTTTGGGCCACTTGGGTGGCTCAGTCGGCTAAACACCTGAGTCTTGGTTTCAGCTCGGGCCATGATTTCAGGTCCAGAGATCCATCCCTATGTCAGGTTTGTGCTCAGCACGGAGTCTGCTTGAGATTTTCTCTCTCCCTCACCCTCTGACTCTCCCCCTCCCCCACCCTCTCTCTCTCTAAAATAAACACATAAATCTTAAAGAAAAAAAAGGTAGCATGCTCTACCAATGGAGCCAGCCAGGTGCCCCCATGGGCAAATTCTCTAATACCACTTGGGGATATAATTTCTAGCATGTACTATATGCAATGTGTCCTTTAACCATTCTAAATAAATTGTTCATTAACTGTGATACATTGATGCAACACGATGTTATATAATAGTTTATAAGTATGATATAGATTAATGTATACGTGATATAGAAAGATGTGTAAGATGTACTATCAGTGTAGAAACTACACTTGTAAAGTGGATAACAAGTATGTTCCCACGTGACGTGAAAGGTGGGGGTAGACACATGCACCTGCATAGCCACGAAAGACTTCTAGTTGAATACACAAGAAATCTCAGCGGTGAGTGGGGCTGGAGTGGGAGACTTTCCTTTGCATCTCATGCCCTTCTGGACTATGTGGATGTCTTTCTAAATTGAACTACTCTTAAAGAATATTGATTTTTTAAAAAAATGAGTTAAAATCTGAACACAAACCTTAACCCCTACGGACCAGTTCATAAGACAAAAAGCAACAAAAAAAAAAAAATGAATGTCCAGTGAATAGGATCTGCAATGTCCCTCCTGTTGATTTGCCCATAGCCACAGTGAGAGAGGATCTGTCTCTAAGGCAGAATTCCTGCCCTTTGCAACCAGGAATAAGGACCAGACACCAGAGGAGGGTTCTCCATCTGCCCACTACTGTATTTGGAGCTGGATAAGTCATCATTTGGGGGAGGGGACTATTCTGCACACTATAGGATCCCTGGGCTCCATGAGCAGCTCACCCATCCACCATGCCCACCTCTACCCCGAGAGAAGCACACGGTCCTCACCGAGTGCCAACCCACAGGCTCCAGGCACTGCCAAATGTCCACCTCCATTTGAGAACCACGGCTCACCAACCACAAAACAGTGGGGCCAGATAAAGTGTAAGCAATTCCAGAGGCAAGCATGCAGGTGTGTTATTCACTTAAAAAGAAAATGCAGGAATGTTCTCGAACCTCAGGGAGAGTGCAGTATCTGAAGAGTTCCTTATCTTCTTGGAAATCCTGGATCTTTGAAACCGTCTTTTCAGTTGGAGTAAATTCTGACTTTGCAATGGTTACATCTCTCATTATCATCATTCCCTCTGGTTTCACCTCCCCTTTGCAGATCCTTTGAAACTCGTTCCTAGAGAATTAAATTGGCAGATGATGTCATTACCGCAGGCTCCAGGCACCTGTCTGGCCAGTTCTGGGCAAAGAGTCTCAGAGATTGAGGAGGGTGGTGTCTCTGCACCAGACTGAACTCCAGGTCAGGCTGAGTAGTTCTGAGGGTGGAGAGGAGAAAATGACCAGCGCAGCAGCCCCTGTCTCCTCACTGTGAGGCCGGAGCTCACTGCAGGGACTCACCTATTCCGTAGCCTAGCAGAACAGTGAGGAACCGTCTGTGATGTGGTGTACCTGAGTAATAATGGCAAATAACTTCTCTCACGCTTACCATGGGCCAAGCCCCGTTCAAAGGCATCTGTGTGTACTTCACCTTATCCAGTCCTCACAACAACACTAGGGCATAAATATGATTATCATCCCCATTTTACAGGTATGAAAACAGAAGTGTAGAAAGTACGTTGCTCCAGGACACACAACAGAAGAAGTCTGGCTAACATTAAAGCCAGCCAATCTGGCTCCAGAGCTCATATTCGTAACTGCTTCCCAATGAACCAGTCACTGAAAAATATCTGAACACACACGCTAATCTTACTCATATTCCCACTGCAAACACAACATTTTTTTGTAAAACAACCAAGGGTTACTGTACCAAAAGCGTTCAATATCAGCATCAGACACCAAATTCTTAATGACAAGAAACCCATTTTCTTCATAAAATTTTCTCTGTTCTAGGCTTAGAACATTATTATCCCGAGTATACCTAAAGGAGAAAAAGGAATTACAAATAAGTGTAACTGAAAAATCATAACCCAAAAACATGTATCAAGAGCCTGAGAAATGTTCATACTCTTCCACCCAGCATTTCTATTTTTTATTTACTCTCAGCAAATAGTCTGAACTTTTTTCTTTAAACATGTCTAGGGGTGAGGGTTTATCTCTTTTTTTTTAAGTAATCTCTATACCCAATGTGGGGCTCCAACTCACAAACCAGAGGTCAAGAGTCACATGCTCTTCACACTGAGCCAGCCAGGTCCCTAATCTGAACATTTCTTAAAAAGTTTAAAACTAAAATGTTAACTACTACTGTTACCAAAAAGTAGAAGAATCATTAATTATATCCACTCAATGGGATAGGACTCAGGCCTTAGAAATGAAGAGGTTGGGGCCCCTGGGTGACTCAGTCAGTTAAGCATGGGCTGGTTATTTCAGCTCACGTCATGACCTCATAGGTCTGAGATCGAGCCCCCAAATGGTCTGTGGGCTCAGCAGGGAGACTGCTTGAGATTCTCTCCCTCAGCCTCTCCCCCAACGTGCAATGTGTGCACTTTCTCTCTTAAATAAATGAATCTTTTAAGAAAATGAAGCACATATAATAGCATGTATAGTACTTATTATAATAAAATACACCTAGATTTGTGTAAAACCAAGACACAGGGTACCTGGATATCTCAGTGGGTCGAGCATCTGCCTTGGGTTAGGTCATGATCCCAGGTTCATGGGATCCCACATCGGATTCCTTGCTCAGCAGGGAATCTGCTTTTCCCTCTGCCCCTCCCCCCTGTTCCAGATCTCTCAGGGGCACCCGGTCTCTCTCTGTCTCTGTCTCAAATAAATAAATAAGATCTTAAAAAGTGTACATGAAAAAAATGCAAATAAATTAAAAAACAACATTTTTTAAGTGATTACTTTTATGTAATGGAATTGTGAATGAATTTTTTAATTCCTTTTCTTCTCTTTCTAATTTATTTGATAATGACAATGTATGGCTGTTTGGGTAGGAGACAAATTCAATAGATTTTATCCTTTAAATTGTCTAGATCATATGCTCGCAGAAGAAATCAAAGGGACAAAATCCAAGTAAGTACATAGCATATGCACAAACTCAGATCACCCAGGCCATTCTTCTTGATTGGAAATGTGGCTCTATGAGAATACTCCATGGAGATCAATGTCTTCCCTCACAAAGGTAATTTAAGATAAACCAAAGACACTAGCTAAGATAGCAATAGGACCACAAGCCATTGGCTACCTTGAATGAGGTGTAACATATCTGAATTTGAACGAAATCAGATTATACACCTCTGGTATTATTCCTCTTTCTGAACTTTAAAATACATATAAAATTTAAGTCGTGTTCAAATTTTTTCCTACTTCTAGTTAGAATTTGTCCTGGCAACACATGATTTGTGTAATGAATTTTTGGTAAGAATTTATTTATTCTCTGTAGAGACAGGGAGAGAGAGAGAGGGCAGGGGCAGGGGCAGAAGGAGAGGGTGAAGCAGATTTCATGCTGAGCACAGAGCCTGATCCATGATGGATCCCACAGCCCATGAGATTCATGACCTAAGCCAAAATCAAGAGTTGGATGATTAACCCAGTGGCCACCCAGGTGCCCCTGCGTAATGAATTTTCATCAGACAACATAAGATGTTGTATTTTATATCTTAATTACCACTAGGAAATGCTTTATACTCATTGTTTGGTTAAGAATGACAATAGATCTACTTACTGGAATTGTGGAGGATGGAAAATGTTAGGAGAAACAGCCCCTGAAGTGGAGTGGGCTACCTAGGCAGTGAATTAAGGCAAATAAAATGAAATTTATGAGTCAACCTTTTCTAGAAACAACAGTCTGCCCTGAATTAGCTCTCATCAGGGAAGACTGGGTTACACACATAACTGCGGACAGGTACACACGGTTGTTTACATCATCTCATTTCACAGAGCCTAGAGCAGGGGCTGGAAGTCCCAAGACCTTCATCACCTTTCCTGCTGCCCAGAGCAGGAGAATGAGACTCACACGGTTCAGTAACTGGGTCCACAATCATCCAGCAGAAAATGCCTCAGGCCAGACTCGACCCATACTCTTTACTTCATAGCTTTCACCAGTTTCTTCCACATACTATTCCTTCCACTAAACTGCCGAACAAATAAAAATTGTAAGGTTCATATCTAACAGTAAGAAGAAATGTGCTCTTCCAAAGAGAAATTGAATTTAGTGGGAATCCATTCAGAAATACAAGAAACCATTAGGCTTGTTACTCTTAAAAAAAAAAAAAAGTCTATTAAATAGTGGCTAGGCTCTATGAAAAGTATGATCCACATAGTTTAGTATAATTTTAAATATCTTAAAGAGCTAGAAATTCTTTCTAGTTTTCTGTCCAGAGAACGACAGAAAATTTACTTAGCTTCTTCTCAATTGTTTTCATTGTTTCTTTTTCTTAGGAGTGAGTGTAAGAATGTCATAACTCATTTTTTTCATGTTTTTGTCATGTCTTTATGTAACTGGGGACAGTATAATCCTGTTTTCCTAGGCAAAGAGTTAATGACCTTTGTCAGCTACTAGCAAGATGTGGTGGTCAGAAGGCAATATTTCAGTCCACAATTCTTCTCCTTACCATTGTGTGTTCTGGTGGTGGTGTCTGCTTTCCTCGGAGAGTTTGTTTAATGATGTGGAAATGTTTCACGTCCTAACTACATAACATTAGTAACATGAAACAATGGGTGCAAAAAGCTATCTCTACAGGATGTCTGTAATTATGTAAATGCACAGAAAAGAAACACACCAAAACGTTGACTGATAATGGTCCGTGAGAGTTGGAATTATAGGTCATATTTGTTTTCTTCTCGATACATCTCTGCATTTAAAAAATGCCTTGTGTTTTATGCATTAAGACCACTGCCTTATGCCAGAACCCACATCTCTTTAGAACCAGGTAAGGCTGGGATGAGGCCACATGATTTCCAGGATTGTTTTTTATTTATTTATTTTTTTTAGATGTTTGTTCTACAGAGAGAGAGCACAAGTAGGCAGAGAGGCAGGCAGAGAGAGAGGAAAGCAGGCTGCTTGCTGAGCAGAGAGCCCGATGTGGGGCTCGATCCCAGGACTCTGGGATCATGACCTGAGCCAAAGACAGAGGCTTTAACCCACTGAGCCACCCAGGCACCCCCAGGATTGTTTTTAAGCCCCAACCATCCGCACGTTCACTGACTGTTTCAGCAGAGTTGTCCAATACCAGGGACCCTGTCCTCATCTGTCTCTTTAAATTTAAGAGAATGAAGGAGCGCCTTCATTGGCGCTTCATGGCGCTTCATGGCTCAGTGTGTTAAAGCCTCTGCCTTTGGCTCAGGTGATGATCCTGGGGTCCTGGGATCAAGACCTGCATTGGGTTCTCTACTCAGCAGGGAGCCTGAATCCTCCTCTCTCTCTGCCTGCCTCCCAGCATACTTGTGATCTCTCCCAAATAATTAAATGAAATCTACCAAAAAAAAAAAAAAGGAGAATGAAAAGGAAAATGCCCCTAGCCATATTTCAAGTGCTCAATGGCCACATGGGGCTCGCAGCAATGGATCTGGATAGTGCTGGTGTAGAACATCTCCACCATGGCAGAAGGTTGATAGGAGAGTGCTCTTCTAGGAAACACAGATGAAAAAGAAGCTCTAACCTCAACACTGTAGAGAAGCACCAGCAGGATCTGAATATTTTTTAATTATTATTATTTTTTAAGTAGGCTCACTGCCCAGCATGGAGCCCAATGCCAGGCTTGAAGTCACAACCCTGAGATCAATAGCTGAGCCAGAATCAAGAGAGGTCTCTGAGACTGAGCCACCCAGGCACCCCAGAATTTTCATAGTAGTCCCAGACTGGACCTGGAAATCTTCATTCTCGTTCCAGATACCCCCAGTCCCCATACGTTGGTGGCTGTCAACGGTGGGCATGTATCAGAAACAAGTGAGAACAGATTGCTGGGCCCCACTCCGGGGTATGTGGAGTCCACATGCGCCTGGGAATCCGCATGTCTAACCAGTTTCCGGGGGATGTTATTGTTGCTGGTCCTAGGAACACACTTTGTCAACCACTGATTTCGTTAATTAAATGTCTTTGGTCAAAAGTTTTAATGTCTCCTGGCCTGGGTTTCTGCGTTTCCACTGGTCAAATGAGATTACATAATCACCTTGATCCGCGAAAGATTCCAGGTTGACAGTGGTTCTGCTACATCGTGGCTGGTAGTAAAAGTGAAATAAAATTAACAAGAGACATTCGTAGAATCATTTTTAGGAAGGACGTCAGGATCCTGCACACAGCAACATAGAGCCTTTTCCCATCACTTAGGGGAAATCCCACGCAGTGTCCTCCTCGCCCCCAAAGTACCCCTTGAAAGAGAACACTTAATCGGAGAAGGAGAAACAATTCATAAAGCATCTGACGTCCGTGTCCTCTAGTGACATTTTCCAGGATCCGGCACGGATGGCGCACACATCGCCTCCAGGAGTAACTCCGAGACCAACCGGGAGAGATCGTATCCACTCATGCGGGGTTCACGGACACCCTGGCGGAGTAGCACCCACAGCTCTCCTCAAGGAAGAGGCAGAGGGTGCCTGCCTGCGCCTCCTCCCAACCCCCGCTGGAGCGCGCTGCTGCGAGTGTCCTCCCGCCACCACCCCACCACCCCACCCCCGCCCGCGGCGCTCCAGGCAGCCCAGCGCTCCGGTTTACAAACCGAGCGGCTGTGACTGTGCTTCGCGTGCCTCGGGCTCTGAGCGGTCAGATCATGCGCGGCCAAGTGCAGAAAACGCCACACTAGCTGAGAGCAGGCCCTCAGGAAGAACTTCCACTCTCCCTGGGCAAGGCAGGGAAACAGGCCCTAGGAGGGCCGGGAAGCCTGGGGCAGCGCCACATCAGTCCTTGAGGCCGGCATTGTCACGCGGCAGCTCCGCGGGCACGCCGGGTCGCGGGCACGCCGGGTCCCCCGCTGGAAACTTGGGGCTCCCCGCGCTGGGAACCCTCTAGCCCAGGCTCCCCTGCCTCCCCGCCCCCTGGCGCCCGGAACTGCTGACACCAATACCGGACGCGGGCGCCGAGGAAGGGGGAAGAGTCCTCTGGCGGCTGTGCATGAGCCCTGGAAGCCACCATACTTGCAGCCCGAGACCCGCCCAGCCCAAAGGATACCTCGACTCCGGCCAAGCGGCGGCCCAGGTGTCCCAGCACCATCCAAATGCGGTGCCTGCGTGGGACTGGTTCATGTCTCCCGCGAGGATACGAGTCAGCCCGGCCTCAGTCTTCACTCAGAATGGAGGGCGGGGCATAAATCTAAGGGGCCTGGCCCAGCGCTCGGAACTCTGGGGATTTCGCCTTGTATGGGGATGCAAGGGGCTTCCAAGGTCCAAGCACTGGGCCACCATCCAGAGCGGACTTCATATCCCCGCGTCCAGCTCCTCCCCGATATCAGAGATCCTGCCGCACAAAGCAGGGAAACTGATTTTGGAGGGTTTAGCAACAGGGTTAAGGTCGCCCAATGAGAAACGAGCCAAAACATGACCCACATTTCCAAACTCTTCAGTCTAGTTTACCCCACCTGTCTGTCTCTCTGCTGCTGAAGTAGCAATTCAGATGTTCAGCCCTATAAGTAATGTGCTATTCAGAAAATTCGTTTAATGTATTGGAAATCCAGTGTGAAATATTAGAAACCTGTAAGGTGCTGTTCAAAAAAGGCGTTCAATTTGTTGGGAATCCAGCGTGAAATATTAGAAACACATTGGCTTTCATTGAAAAAGGAAAAAAGGTACATGAAATAAATGACTTTGTGAAACGCGTCTGATCCACATAGTCTAGTATTATTTATTTCCTTAAGAATTACAAGTTCTAGGGACGCCTGAGTGGCTCAGTGGGTTAAAGCCTCTGCCTTTGGCTTGGTCATGATCCCAGGGTCCTGGGATAGAGCTCTGTATCAGGCTCTCTGCTCTGCAGGGAGCCTGCTTCCTCTCTCTCTGCCTGCCTCTCTGCCTACTTGTGACCTCTGTCTCTCAAATAAATAAAATCTTTTAAAAATGGGGGAATAAAAAAGAACTACAAGTTCTTTTTCTTTCTTTCTTTCTTTTTTTTTTTAAGTTTATTTGAATAATCTCTACACCCAACTTGGTGTTGGAATTCATGACCCCAGCGTGAGGAGGTACCCGTTCCAACAACCAAACCAGCCAGAAACTCCTTCCTTCTTCCCTTCCTTTTTCCCTCCCTTCCTTTCTCTTTCTCCCCCTCCCTTGCTGCTTTCCTTCCTTTCCTCCATCCTCCCTCCTTCCCTACCCCTTCTTCCTTCTTTCTCTCATTTTTTCTCTTTTCCCTCTTTTTATTTTCTCTTCTTTCTTTCTTTCTTTCTTTCTCTGTCTCTTTTTCTTCTTTTTCCAACAGTTTAAATACTTCAGGGACAAGTAACCAGGATTCTGGCCACCATCATCAAGGTCATACACATCCATCACCTCTCAAAGTTCCCTCCCACACTCTTGCCCTCATTATTTTGTGTGTATGTGGTAAGGACACAACCATAAGATCTACTCCCTTAGCAAATTTTCAGTAGATAATGCAGCATTGCGAGCTACAGACACTATATTGTATTATAGATCTCCAGAACTATGTACCTAGCATACCTGAAACTTGGTAGCCTTACACCACCCCCTCTCTATTCTCCCCTCCCTTCACCTCTAGTAACCACCATTTTCTCTGCTTCTAGGAGTTTGGCTCTTAAATTCCTCCTGTAAGTGGTAGCAGGTAGTACTAATCCTGTGATTGGCTTATTTTGCTTAGCATTGTGCCCTCAAGCTAAATCCATGTTGTCACAATGTCATTTGTTGTCACAAACTGCAGGGTCTCTTCCCTAATTAGGGTTGGATCACATTCCATTGTGTGTGCCTACCGTATTTTCTTTATCCTTTCACTTGATGACAGACGCTGAGGTTGTTGCCATATCTTGGCTCTTGTGAAAAGTGTTGCAATGAACATAGGAGTGCAGATACCTCTTTGAAATCTAATTTCAGTTCCTTTGGAACTGGAATTCAGTGGGATTCCTGGATCATATGACAGATCTATTTTTAACTTTTTGAGGACCTTCCATATTGTTGACCATAATGGCTATAAGAACTAGAAATTCTTTCTGCAATATCATTCCCATCCAGTCTCTGCAGATGACTGACACGGCATGTCACTGTTTCTTTGCTCTCCCTCATTTTTCTCATTATTTCTTCGTCTTAAAGAGTAACTTCCAGAATGTCTCAATTTGTAAACATGTTATTTCTTTTTTTTTAAGATTTTATATATGTATTTATTCATTTGGGAGAGAGAGAACTCAGGGGGAGGAGCAGAGGGAGAGGAACTGGCAGACTCTGTGCTGAGTGCTGAGTCAGAGGCCAGGCTCCATCTCCAGACCCTAAGAACACCACCTGAGCTGAAATCAAGAGCCAGCCAGTTCACGCATTGATACACCTGGATGCCCCTAAATATGTTAGAGTTTCTTAAGGCATGTCTTTATGGAATGTGGTGAAACTGCCATACTCATGGAGGAAAGCAGGCCAGGACCCAGAAGAGAGTTTCTTAGTTGCTACCTATTTGCTCTGAGGCAGGGTGGACAATCGTCAACACCCAGAGCAAGGCTAGCCCTTTGGCCTTCATCTTTGGGTTCTCTCTCCTTTTTCCATGATTCCTCCCCACCCAGATTCTCAGATTTGTTTAGGTTGACAGAAATGTCCTGGGCCTTCCCTCATTAGTGCTTCACCTCATCGCCCACAAATTGATCATCCCAGGGCTGGAACATGATCCTGAACTCGTTGACTGGATTGCCAGGGGTCTTCAGAAGAGGCGCTTATGTTTATCATAGTTTAAAGTGAAGTATCTGGCCTTTGGTAGGTAAAGGAAAGGGATTCTCTATCTTTCTGTTTCTGAGAAAAAGAGCTCCTGGACCTGGCATGGGTGAATCTGTGAGTCCTTACCGCCCTCCCCTGGTAGAAAGTGGGCACTGCAAATGTAAATTAAATTCAGGCCAACCCAGATTATTTAAAGGTCAAGGCATTTACCCACACAGGCCCTGAAAGTTATTGACTTCCCTGACCAATGGGAAAGACAGTGAGATGAGACTACCTATACCTGTAGTTTTTTTTTTTAAATATTTTATTTATTTGACAGAGAGAAATCACAACTAGGCAGAGAGGCAGGCAGAGAGAGAGGAGGAAGCAGGCTCCCCGTGAAGCAGAGAGCCCGATGCGGGGCTCGATCCCAGAACCCTGGGATCATGACCTGAGCTGAAGGCAGAGGCTTTAGCCCACTGAGCCATCCAGGTGCCCCCCTACACCTGTAGTTTTAATGCCCGCCCCCACCAAATTCCTCGTTTTACAAGTGCGTATATCCCTTACCACTCTGTTGTGAGCTGGTTTAAGTGGATGGTTTTTAAGAGATGAAGGAAATCGAATGCTTTCAATTGTTGTCAGCCTCTTTTAAATTAAAGGATGATGGGTTTAAAATGTCTCATTGAAGATCCCATGGGGGAATTAGAACAATAATTTCTCCGTAGGTAATTTGATGAATGTACCCAGTTTTAAAAACAGTGATTTGGATTATGTGGAAATTCCTTAAGTTCACATCTTTAATCATTGTGCTATTAAGATAAAAATATCTGAGAACATTTGAAATGGAAACACTAATGAAACCAACATTATCACAAGAATGATCATTTCTTTCTCCTTCAGCATTTGGTATTTATTCTTATTAAAGTTGGAATTTTGAAGATCACTTCAAAATCACCTTTTCCCATCCTCTTCAAGCAACGTGCTACGTTTCCCCAAGCACCGAAGGTATCCTTGAAGACAAATATTGAAACACAACGGTTTTCAAAACCATCTGAGGAATACTTCTCCCCAGATGTGTAAGAAGTTAAAGATGATTTTTAAAGAATAGACTATTTGAGCAGTTAAAAAAATTAGCAAAACCAAAGAAACTTGAATTAAATTGTTTAAGAGTTGTGCACACTTATGACCATTTTTTAAAGATTTTATTTTTAAGTAATCTCTGTACCCAGTTCAGGCCAAAGCTCAGATCCTCAGACCAAGCATTTCACGCCCCACCAACTGATCCAGCCAGGTGCCCACAAACTCTTTCATTATATGAAAGAGAAATTGCAATCAATCCCAGATTCCAATATGATATTCTTCCCTGAGAAGAAGAGATGATCGTATCCCAGTAATTCAGGACCAAGGTTTAAAGTTGGTCAGATTCATTCATGCATCAAACAGAAGCCAGAATCTTGGCCATTACCTGCAGCTCTCCCCATCCTGGACTGTCTCAGCTTTGGGGCAGTTCAGCGCTCCCAGCGAAGTCCAGCCCTCCCCTTGGGCAGTGACACCTATCTCCTGTCTTGACTATTCCAGAACCTTGTGCAAGCGATTCTCCTTTTCTTTTCCACCTTGTTGGATCCCCTCTTCCACCATTAGCATAGAAGCCTGCTGTCAGCTTTCCATCTCTTCGAGGCTCCCTGCCTTCAAGATGACATTTCCTCCATCTCTCACTCATACATTTCTGCATTCTTTCTGCAGCAAAGCTTGAAAAAATTGTGTACATTCCTTGTCGCCAGTTTTTGTCCTCTCCTTTTCTTTGGAAGCCCGTCCATCTTCCATTCTGCCCAAAGTGCCGGTCAAAGTGGACCAGCGATTACCATGTGGTGCTCCCAAAGGTCGATTCTCATTTTGGAGCTATTAGACCCCAAGCATCACAGAACTCAGCAAAACACGCACCCAACTTCCCTCCCTGTTCCTTCTCAGCCTCCTTCACTGGGTATCCTCACGCCCAGGCTCCTTTGACAATTCTTTTCTATACAAACCGCTTTCCCAGTAATCTCTATCTTGTGACTTTAAATTCCTTCTGTAACCTGATGATCCTCAAAGTTATATCTTTGGCCTGAACTCTCCAGAGGATTCCAGACCCTGCTTCCACATCGTCTAACAGACATCTCAAAACAGAATTCCCGAACTTCTCCCCTCAACAGTCATGCTCACCCCCACAAAAAAAGTATGTTTATGTCCTAACCCCCCAAAAGGGTGAAAGTGATCTTGTTTGGAAAAAGTGTCTTTGTGGGTATGATTTAGGATCTCAAGATGAGATCATCCTGGATTATTTGGGTGAGCCCTCAAACCCAAGCAAAAAATCTCTCCAGGTGACGACATCTGACCATCCCCACTCCCTTTCTGCTGAGCACCGCTGATCTCTCGTATTTTGTGATGAAACAGAGAGGGAGGAAAGAAGCAAAAAAACTGGAGGTAAGGAAGAAACACACACACACACACACACACACACACACGTACCCAAGCAAACCCTCCACTCATTTCCATTCCTTTGGACCCGAATTACAATTTTAGAATCTGTCCCATAAAGATCATGGTATTCTCACATGAAAAAAAAATTAAGAAAAACAGGATAAATCTAATTCTAGGAGCACAAGTATAATTTAGCTAAGTGTTGTAGCTATAAGACAAGCTTTCTATAAATCATTTCCACACAAAGACACGCAAGTGTATTTTCTCCAAGCCTGTTTCCAGTATCAGCCATAATTAAAACTAGTCTGACGGACTGACAGGGTGTGCGCTGCCCAGATTTGTGATCTTTCAGCATGAACTTGAACCTCAAAGATACATACGTATCAATCCAGCAGAAGATGAAAGGATAAAATTACCACTTACAGAATTGTTCCGGTTGAGAAATGTCAAGAGGCCTGGGGTAATTCCCTAGCATGAAGTGAAGAAATATCAACCCACAAACCTTCGCACACTCCTTGAGCTCCTCACTTGTGCAGGGCTGTCTGGAAAGAAGAGGAAAAGAGTGGACAGCCACCCTTCCTCTAAGCAGAGCGCTCTCGCCCTACCTGGGGAGAAAGACAGTAAGACTCTGGCAAGGGCAGGCATGCTGCAGGCGGAACTTCTCCCCAGGGCGTGTGTGTGGCCAGAGGAGAGGGAGACAGGCACCAGGAGACTCTGCTGGGGGAAGCAGGGTTAACGGTCCTGATGCCAAATTGCCCAAGAATGAAGAGACCTGTCAGTCCTGCTGGAACATTCAGCCTTCTATAGCCCCTTGTGTATATTCCAGTTCTGCATTTATAATTTTCATATATGAACACATGTTCGGGGGCGTCTGGGTGGCTCAGTCAGTTAAGCATCTGCCTTCAGCTCAGGTCCTGATCCTGGGGTCCCAGTGGGGAGTCAGCTTCTCCCTCTGCCTCTTCCCCTCCACCCGCTTATATTTTCTCTAACTCACAAATGAATAAATAAAACTTTAAAATATATATTTAAAAAATATATATATTTAAGGTCTGATGTTTTTGTGATCAAATGTAGTACATATGCATTGTAGAAAAATGGAAACTAGAGAAAATTTTTCAAAACTAAAATTCACTAATGATCCTGCTCTCTGGGAGAAAACTTGTGTTAAAATCCTTTGTATTGGAGGAGTCAAGATGGCGGGGAAGTAGCAGGCTGAAACTACATCTGGTAGCAGGAGATCAGCTCGATAGCTTATCTAAACATTGAAAACACCTACAAATCCAATGGGAGACCGAAGAGAAGAAGAACAGCAATTCTAGAAACAGAAAATCAACCACTTTCTGAAAGGTAGGACTTGTGGAGAAGTGAATCTAAAACGACGGGAAGATAGACCATGGGGGGAGGGGCCGGCTCTCGGCAAGCGGCGGAGCAATGGAGCACAAAATCAGGACTTTTTTTTTTTTTGGATTTCACATTTAAATGCATGAAATTTTTTTTTCCATTTTATTTATTTTTTCAGCGTAACAGTATTCATTGTTTTTGCACAACACCCAGTGCTCCATGCAAAACGTGCCCTCCCCATTACCCACCACCTCTTCCCCCAACCTCCCACCCCTGACCCTTCAAAACCCTCAGGTTGTTTTTCAGAATCCATAGTCTCTTATGGTTCGCCTCCCCTTCCAAATTTTTTTTTTTTTAATAAACATATAATGTATTTTTATCCCCAGGGGTACAGGTCTGTGAATGGCCAGGTTTACACACTTCACAGCACTCATGATAGCACTTACCCTCCCCAATGTCCATAGCCCCCTCCCCCTCTCCCAATCCCACCTCCCCCCAGCAACCCCCAGTTTGTTTTGTGAGATTAAGAGTCATTTATGGTTTGTCTCCCTCCCAATCCCATCTTGTTTCATTTATTCTTCTCCTATCCCCCTAACCCCCCATGTTGCTTCTCCATGTCCTCATATCAGGGAGATCATATGATAGTTGTCTTTCTCCGATTGACTTATTTCACTAAGCATGATACGCTCTAGTTCCATCCACGTCGTCGCAAATGGCATGATTTCATTTCTTTTGATGGCTGCATAGTATTCCATTGTGTATATATACCACCTCTTCTTTATCCATTCATCTGTTGATGCACATCTAGGTTCTTTCCATAGTTTGGCTATTGTAGACATTGCTGCTATAAACATTCGGGTACACGTGCCCCTTCGGACCACTACTTCTGTATCTTTAGGGTAAATACCCAGGAGTGCAATTGCTGGGTCATAGGGTAGTTCTATTTTCAACATTTTGAGGAACCTCCATGCTGTTTTCCAGAGTGGTTGCACCAGCTTGCATTCCCACCCACAGTGGAGGAGGGTTCCCCTTTCTCCACATCCTCGCCAGCATCTGTCATTTCCTGACTTGTTAATTTTAGCCATTCTGACTGGTGTGAGGTGATATCTCATTGTGGTTTTGATTTGTATTTCCCTGATGCCGAGTGACGTGGAGCACTTTTTCATGTGTCTGTTGGCCATCTGGATGTCTTCTTTGCAGAAATGTCTGTTCATGTCCTCTGCCCATTTCTTGATTGGATTGTTTGTTCTTTGGGTGTTGAGTTTGCTAAGTTCCTTATAGATTTTGGATACTAGCCCTTTATCTGATATGTCGTTTGCAAATATCTTCTCTCATTCTGTCAGTTGTCTTTTGGTTTTGTTAACTGTTTCCTTTGCTGTGCAGAAGCTTTTGATCTTGATGAAATCCCAATAGTTCATTTTTGCCCTTGCTTCCCTTGCCTTTGCTGTTGTTCCTAGGAAGATGTTGCTATGGCTGAGGTCAAAGAGGTTGCTGTCTCCATTCTCCTCAAGGATTTTGATGGATTCCTTTCTCACATTGAGGTCCTTCATCCATTTGGAGTCTATTTTCATGTGTGGTGTAAGGAAGTGGTCCAATTTCATTTTTCTGCGTGTGGCTGTCCAATTTTCCCAGCACCATTTATTGAAGAGGCTGTCTTTTTTCCATTGGACATTCTTTCCTGCTTTGTCGAAGATTAGTTGACCATAGAGTTGAGGGTCGATTTTTGGGCTCTCTATTCTGTTCCACTGATCTATGTGTCTGTTTTTGTGCCAGTACCATGCTGTCTTTCCATTTTATTTATTTTTTCAGCGTAACAGTATTCATTCTCCTTGAACAACACCCAGTGCTCCATGCAAAACGTGCCCTCCCCATTACCCACCACCTGTTCCCCCAACCTCCCACCCCTGACCCTTCCAAACCCTCAGGTTGTTTTTCAGAGTCCATAGTCTCTTATGGTTCGCCTCCCCTTCCAAATTTTTTTTTAACAAACATATAATGTATTTTTATCCCCAGGGGTACAGGTCTGTGAATGGCCAGGTTTACACACTTCACAGCACTCACGATAGTATTTACCCTCCCCAATGGTACCATGCTGTCTTGATGATGACAGCTTTGTAATAGAGCTTGAAGTCCGGAATGGTGATGCCACCAACTTTGGCTTTCTTTTTCAATATTCCTTTGGCTATTCGAGGTCTTTTCTGGTTCTATATAAATTTTAGGATTATTTGTTCCATTTCTTTGAAAAAAATGGATGGTATTTTGATAGGGATTGCATTTAATGTGTAGATTGCTTTAGGTAGCATAGACATTTTCACAATATTTATTCTTTCAATCCAGGAGCATTGAACATTTTTCCATTTTTTTGTGTCTTCCTCAATTTCTTTCATGAGTACTTTATAATTTTCTGTGTATAGATTCTTAGTCTCTTTGGTTAGGTTTATTCCTAGGTATCTTATAGTTTTGGGTACAATTGTAAATGGGATTGACTCCTTAATTTCTCTTTCTTCAGTCTTGTTGTTGGTGTACAGAAATGCAACTGATTTCTGTGCATTGATTTTATATCCTGACACTTTACTGAATTCCTGTACAAGTTCTAGCAGCTTTGGAGTGGGTCTTTTGGGTTTTCCATATAGTATCATATCATCTGCGAAGAGTGATAGTTTGACTTCTTCTTTACCAATTTGGATGCCTTTAATTTCTTTTTGTTGTCTGATTGCTGAGGCTAGGACTTCTAGTACTATGTTGAATAGCAGTGGTGATAATGGACATCCCTGCCGTGTTCCTGACCTTAACGGAAAAGCTTTCAGTTTTTCTCCATTGATAATGATATTTGCGGTGGGTTTTTCATAGATGGCTTTGATAATATTGAGGTATGTACCCTCTATCCCCACACTTTGAAGAGTTTTGATCAGGAAGGGATGCTGTACTTTGTCAAATGCTTTCTAAGCATCTATTGAGAGTATCATATGGTTCTTGTTCTTTCTTTTATTAATGTGTTCTATCACATTGATTGATTTGCGGATGTTGAACCAACCCTGCAGCCCTGGAATAAATCCCACTTGATCGTGGTGAATAATCCTTTTAATGTACTGTTGAATCCTATTGGCTAGTATTTTGGCGAGAATTTTTGCATCTGTGTTCATCAAGGATATTGGTCTGTAGTTCTCTTTTTTGGTGGGATCCTTGTCTGGTTTTGGGATCAAGGTGATGCTGGCCTTATAAAATGAGTTTGGAAGTTTTCCTTCCGTTTCTATTTTTTGGAACAGTTTCAAGAGAATAGGAATTAGTTCTTCTTTAAATGTTTGGTAGAATTCCCCGGGGAAGCCGTCTGGCCCTGGGCTTTTGTTTGTTTGGAGATTTTTGATGACTGTTTCAATCTCCTTACTGGTTATGGGCCTGTTCAGGTTTTCTATTTCTTCCTGGTTCAGTTGTGGTAGTTTATATGTCTCTAGGAATGCATCCATTTCTTCCAGATTGTCCAATTTGTTGGCGTAGAGTTGCTCATAGTATGTTCTTATAATTGTCTGTATTTCTTTGGTGTTAGTTGTGATCTCTCCTCTTTCATTCATGATTTTATTGATTTGGGTCCTTTCTCTTTTCTTTTTGTTGAGTCTGGCCAGGGGTTTATCAATCTTATTGATTCTTTCAAAGAACCACTCCTAGTTTCATTGATTTTTTCTCTTGTTTTTTTTTTTTTTTGGTTTCTATTTCATTGATTTCTGCTCTGATCTTTATGATTTCTCTTCTCCTGCTGGGTTTAGGGTTTCTTTCTTGTTCTTTCTCCAGCTCCTTTACGTGTAGGGTTAGGTTGTGTACTTGAGACCTTTCTTGTTTCTTGAGAAAGGCTTGTACTGCTATATATTTTCCTCTCAGGACTGCCTTTGCTGTGTCCCACAGATTTTGAACTGTTGTGTTTTCATTATCATTTGTTTCCATGAATTTTTTCAATTCTTCTTTAATTTCCTGGTTAACCCATTCATTCTTTAGAAGGATGCTGTTTAGTCTCCATGTATTTAGGTTCTTTCCAGCTTTCCTCTTGTGATTGAGTTCTAGCTTCAGAGCATTGTGGTCTGAAAATATGCAGGGAATGATCCTAATCTTTTGATACCGGTTGAGACATGATTTGTGACCCAGGATGTGATCTATTCTGGAGAAGGTTCCATGTGCACTAGAGAAGAATGTGTATTCTGTTGCTTTGGGATGAAATGTTCTGAATATATCTGTGATGTCCATCTGGTCCAGTGTGTCATTTAAGGCCTTTATTTCCTTGTTGATCTTTGGCTTGGATGATCTGTCCATTTCAGTGAGGGGAGTGTTAAAGTCCCCTACTATTATTGTATTATTATTGATGTGTTTCTTTGATTTTGTTATTAATTGGTTGATATAGTTGGCTGCTCCCACGTTAGGGGCATAGATATTTAAAATTGTTAGTTCTTCTTGTTGGACAGACCCTTTGAGTAGGATATAGTGTCCTTCCTCATCTCTTATTATAGTCTTTGGCTTAAAATCTAATTGATCTGATAGAAGGATTGCCACCCCAGCTTTCTTCTGATGCCCATTAGCATGGTAAATTGTTTTCACCCCCTCACTTTAAATCTGGAGGTGTCTTCGCGTCTAAAATGAGTTTCTTGTAGGCAACATACTGATGGGTCTTGTTTTTTTATCCATTCTGATACCCTGTGTCTTTTGATTGGGGCATTTAGCCCATTAACATTCAGGGTAACTATTGAGAGATATGAATTTAGTGCCATTATTAGCCTGTAAGGTGACTGTATTGTCTCTGTACCTTTCTGATCTACTCCTTTTAGGCTCTCTCTTTGCTTAGAGGACCCCTTTCAATATTTCCTGGAGAGCTGGTTTGGTGTTTGCAAATTCTTTCAGTTTTTGTTTGTCCTGGAAGCTTTTGATCTCTCCTTCTATTTTCAATGATAGCCTAGCTGGATAGAGTATTCTTGGCTGCATGTTTTTCTCGTTGAGTGCTCTGAATATATCATGCCAGCTCTTTCTGGCCTGCCAGGTCTCTGTGGATAATTCTGCCTCGGCTTCTGTTTTTTATACACACACATAAACATAAATTTCCATTTTTCATTCCAAGTTGAATTTTGGAGCTAAGGATACATGATAAAGGGCCCAAATAAGGGGCACCTGGGTGGCTCAGTTGGTTAAGTGTCTGCCCTCAGCTCGGGTCGTGATCCCAGTGTCCTGGGAGTGAGCCCTTTACCAGGCTCCCTGCTAGGTGGGGAGCCGCTTCTCCCTCTCCATCTCTCCCCTTGTTTGTGTTCCCTCTCTCACTATCTCTCTTTGTCATAAATAAATAACATCTTTTTTTAAAAAGGCCCAAATTAGTGAAACTCAGGAAAACTCAAATTATTTATGTCACTGTGGCTATACCTCCTGCTTGCACACTTCTGAGGGCCATGTTGGTAGAGAGTCCATTCTAGTCTTTCTTTAAAATGCTGGCATTGTGCCCATCATGCATATTTCTTTCTTTTCTTTTTTTTTATTGTTATGTTGGTCACCATCGAGTATATCATTAGTTTTTGATGTAATGTTCCATGATTCATTGTTTGCGTATAACACGCAGTGCTCAAGGCAGTCTGTGCCCTCCTTAATACCCATCAAAAGGCACACCCGTCCACCCACCCCACCCTCTGCCCTTCTAAAACCCTCAGTTTGTTTCCAGGAGTCCCTAAACTCTCATGGTTCATCTCTCTCTCTGATGTCTCTCCCTTCATTTTCCCCTTCCTTCTCCTAATGTCTCCATGCTATTCCTTATGTTCCATAAATAAGTGAAACCGTATGATAATTGACTTTCTCTGTTTGACTTATTTCACTCAGCATAATCTCTTCCAGTCCCATCCATGTTGATGCAAATCCTTTCTGATGGTGGAGTAATATTCCATTGTGTATGTGGACCATATCTTCTTTATCCATTCGTCTGTTGGAGGCCATCTTGGCCCTTTCCACATTTTGTCAATTGTGGACATTACTGCTATGAACATTGGGGTGCATATGGCCCTTCTTTTCACTACATCTGTATCTTTGGGGTAAATACCTAGTAGTGTAATTGCTGAGTCATAGGGCAGCTCTATTTTTAATTTTTTGAGGAAACTCCACACTGTTTTCCTAAGTGGTTGCACTCATCTGCATTCCCACTAACAGTGTACGAGTGTTCCCCTTTCTCTACAACTTCTCCAACATTTGTTGTTTCTTGCCTTGTCGATTTTTGCCATTCTAACTGGCGATCTTCTGGAGGATTCGGAGATACCACCTCACATCATGGATATTTTTACAATTAGTTTTGATTTTCTAAATACTGCCCTTATATTTCATTGAACTTGAATGCTGAGAGGTGGTTATTTTTTTTTTCTTTTGCTTTTTGGCACCGTTCCCCACCCTCATTTAATTTTGATCCAGATGAGTGTCTTCCTTCCTCATCTTCATCATGGCCCATCATCCTGATGGAAATATGAATAAATAGAAGATGAAAACTGGAAACTAACCCTTGACCTCAGGGAGACAGTGGTAGTTGGTGTAAAAACAGGAAGGTTTCATTCAGCCCCCCAACACTCCCCAATATGTAGTATGGAGAGCCATGTTATATGGGGAAATGTAAGTCCCCAGTACTGTCAGATCTGTTGAATTTTTGAGAAGCGAGAAGTCTGGGACTATGAGAAATTTTGTCAGTTTTAAATCATTAGGTGTTTAAAACATTCTGAAGCTAAAAACAACTTCTGGGACTCAGGGATGAAAAATATGGCTGCCTGTGAAATTTGACGTCTGGGCAATCAATTTAAAACGTTTGCTTAGAATTGATCATGGTTTTCCAAATAAAGCTATTATAAACCTTCCTCTTAGTGGTTACTATGAGCTATATACATTCCAAATTTTATGATTTTTATATGTCAGCCTTTGTTTCTGCCTCCAAAAGCACAGGCTATGGGCTCCCAAGTATGTTCTTCTTCTGAAGCAATTCTATGAATGTTCATAATTCATTATCAGCAGGATGAGGATCCTGAGCTCACCTGGCTTCTTACTGATATGAGCAAAAAAGCATGAGGTAGCAAATAGATTTCCTGGTTAATAAACCAGACTAAACGCCAGTTTCGTTCAATGTCACAAATCTCATGAAGTTTCACATATCTTGACATTTTTCGTTCTAATGTATTCATCATTGGAAACTATAGTGATGTGAATGCATACCTTCCGGTATCCTTGTGTTCTGTTCCAACCAGATCCAAATGAGCAAAGGATGAAAGAAAACAGTGTCTCCCTTCTCCATCACAAGATGCACTCGGGGGCAGTTTTCATCATAGTCCTGAATCCCGTAGAACATCATGTTAACTCCTCCCTAGATCACATAAGAGAACCAAAACTATATTTGAGGAACCCAATGATTAAGAATTTTATCAATGACTCATTAGGAAAAGCAAAGGTTTCCTAAGTTCTGCCAAGGGAAAGATATAAAAAGACTCTTTTTTTTAAAAAAGATTTTATTTTTTTTATTTGAAAGAGAGAGAGATCACAAGTAGGCAGAGATGTAGGTGTGGGTGGTAGGGGAGCAAGCTTCCTACTGAGCAGAGAGCCCAATGTGGGGCTTGATCCCAGGACCCTGAGATCTTGACATTAGCCGAAGACAGAGGCTTAACCCACTGAGCTACCCAGGTGCCCCAAAATAAAAAATTATTATTTTTTTAATAAAAAGATTCTTAAAAGCAACTGTAAATATACAAACCATTGGGGCACCTGGGTGGCTTAGTGGGTTAAACCCTCTGCCTTCCTCTCAGGTCATGATCCCGGGATCCTGGGTTCAAACCTCAGGTTTGGCTCTCTGCTCAGCAGCGAGCCTGCTTCTCCCTCTCCCTCTAATGCCTCTCTGCCTGCTTGTGATCTCTGTCTGTCAAATAAATAAATAAAATCTTAAAAAATATATATATACAAAAACTTCTCAGACATCTGGTTGTAAAAATCATGGATTTGGGGGACCAAATGAAGAATCTCAAATTTCTACTTATCCATCATTACTGAATCATAAACAAAGATCTAGACCAACTTTGCATTTTGCAGTTAACATGGGAGATCCCCTTTCCAGCATGAATCTATAATCACACTTTCCCAACATGATATTCTTCTCCCCCATAACTTTGCCGAAATCATTCTTCTATTATTCAGGAGTACCTCTGGGAAGCAAACTGTTTTCTCAAGCCAGAAGAGAGAAAATGTTCAAGTTTCCTCACCTCATAAAGCACTCATGTCACAACCAGAGTAAAGAAATAATAGTACATTACAACACTGTGCTTTTTTAGAACTACTTCCAATGTTAGTTATTGCTTTAAATAATGGTTATGTGGGGACCACAGTATCCCAGTCCCCTTCATAAGACTGTCCCACATTCTTCTGGGGGAAGGATTCTTTCCTGCTCGACTGAGTTGGGACTTCATCCATTGTACTTCTCTCCTGGCTAGGTGGATATGTAACCTCTGCTAAGTCAATCTGACGTCCCACTGTCATCACTTTGTATCTGAACAGAGGATCGATCAAAGGCATTGGTCATGGTCCAGGTTCAACTGCCCCCACCAGGTGCCCCATCTGGACTTCCCATTGTCACACTCCCACTTTACTGCTTACCAGAGTCAGCCAGCCTTTCCATGGACTCAGCATGTGCCTGCGCCCCTCCAAGACACTCTCTTTGGCTTAAGTCAGCCACAGCCCACTTCTGTTGCCTGCAACAAACTTTCCCTAAACCTCAACTCAGTTTTTCCATAAACCTCAACAGTTTATGAATCTCACAATTTCCGATTTTGTATCAGAATCCAGACTCAAAGAATTTCAGTTGGCACCATTCCTCAGAGTACGAATTCTAACTAATTGATACAGAAGTCCTGAAAGCCATATTCTTTACTTCCTAACAAAAAACCCAGATGCATTCTTCCCACCTGAACAACACGTGCTCTTCTGGGGGTTTCAGACTTTATTGTCTGAGGCCTAAAACACTCATCATCTCCTCTCTGGTTTCTCTGCCTCTGGACACCTCACTTCCAGTACCTCCTGCTCTAGATCTCAAGATTATCATTCTAGAAGAGCCGATTTGATCTCACCATTCATGGGTTCAAATGCATTCAATAATTCAATCAATAAACCATGCAACATACTACTCATCCTTCCCCAGAGCCTTCGCTGGTCTCTCTACAGGGGAGGAGATATTCCCTCCGTCATCTTTATCCTGACATCTAGCAATCAGTGGGTAAGAATTACTTGGCAGCTGATACATGCATCTGGTGTTGTGGGTGTTTATGTCTGACCTCTGCAATGAGGCGTGATGATTTTAGGATCTTAGTGTGTGAGATCCCCACACTGGTCAGCTTTCCAAAACTTGTTGAAAGAAAAATGATTATTCTACCTGACATCTTTGAATTTTCCCTGATCCTGGTTGCAAAACCTAAAACAATGTTTTGCTAAGAAAGGAAATGCCATCTCATTTTTAAAGTTCTGTATTGAATCCAATCTAAAATTAAAACAAAAGGGCACCTGGGTGGCTCAGTGGCTTAAGCCTCTGCCTTCGGCTCAGGTCATGATCTCAGGGTCCTGGGATCAAGCCCTGCATTAGACTCTCTGCTCAGTGGGGAGCCTGCTTCCCTCTCTCTCTCTCTGCTTGCCTCTCTGCCTACTTGTTACCTCTCTCTTTCTGTAAAATAAATAAATAAATAAATAAAATCTTTAAAAATAAATAAATAAAAATCAAAACAAATCAATAAATATTCTGGTAAAGATTTATCTTCTAGGGGCACCTCGTTGGCTCAGGGAGTCAGATATCAGACTCTGGATTTGGGGATCAGGTTATGATCTCAGGGTCACAAAATCAAGCAGCATGTTGAGTTAGTGCTCACCAGAGTCTCCATGTCCGTGTTTCTCCCCGTCTGCCTCTCTCCGCCCACGCCACCTCTCACAAGTATCACGACCAAATATCATGAGCTGTCTCCCTTTATCCCTGTCTCTCTCTGTGTTTGACTCAAATAAATAAATAAATAAAATCCTAAAAAAAGAAAAGGAGGGAGGAAGGAAGGGAGGACG
This sequence comes from Meles meles, assembly GCF_922984935.1. Lineage (NCBI taxonomy): Eukaryota > Metazoa > Chordata > Mammalia > Carnivora > Mustelidae > Meles > Meles meles. The sequence goes on from NC_060072.1 coordinate 122,905,289, forward strand.
GAAGAAAGGAAGGAAGGAAAGAAAAAGATAAGGAATGAAGGAAGGAAGGAAGGGATTTATACCTCCCACTTGGGATAAGCATGTGGCTTCAGGTCGCCTTTGTGACTGCCCGGGAGCACACACAGGCATCCATTGTTCTGGTTGATTTGCTCCATGGCTGTCCAAACACCAACTATGTTATTGCTGGGCCTGACGGGGAAATAGTGCAGATCCTGATGCAAGGGGTGGCGGGATGTCTTCTTGCCTGAAACAGAACCTGCTGTTAAACCACTCTTGAACCTCAGAATTCATCTCCTCTGCCTGATAACCAGATCAGTGACTATCCCTCCAAAACTCAAAAACGTGAAACCATACTACAGACAATCAGCCTGGAGAGATAAGCACCAAACTGGAATATCAAATCGACAGGGTGACTCCAGATCCTACACTTTTTTTCTGGGTCTCTCACAGCCAGGGATTCACACCATTCTCTGACAACTCATAACATGTTACAATCTCTATTGTGCTTTATTCCTTTGTAACTCAGGTAGGTGGAAAACCAGTATGTTCCCAGAAAAGTTTGGTCAACTGAAGAGAATCACCAAATTTGAAGTTCCCCATTAGCCCTCTAAGTGGCTGACCCAAACACTATCAAGTAACTAAATTAATAAAAGGCTTCCAAGAAATTCTTCCCGGAACTAAGAGCACTTGGCGGACAGTCACTATGTAGAATCAGAGATCATAGAACCACATTTACGTGGTTCCCTGTTTTGCACTCTGAACTTGGTACTGTTCCCCTATGCCCAACCCCAACCTCTCTAAGCAAGACATCCAGGGTAGGGAGATTTCGTGGTGCTACACTATGGCCTAGTCACATAAAGCTCTCCTGGCCTCTTTTTCTCCAGAAAAAGTGGAAAACAATAAAGAATTCTGAAGGACCGATTTATTACTGCTAGTAGATTAGAATTTCTCAGCATGGACCAAGAGCTGTTGGCTTTAAAATTGCTTATTCTTGGGGGTGCCTGGGTAGCTCAGTCAGTTAAGCATCTCTTGATTTCAGCTCAGGTCTTGATCTCTAGGTTATGAGTTCAAGTCCCGTGTTGGGCTCCACACTGGCATGTAGCCAATAAAAAAAAATTTTTTTAGTGCACATATCTGGGTTTTAGCTTCCAAATCATTTTCTCTGGGAGTGAAATCTTAGGAGATACATTTTAGCAAGCACGAGACATTTTAAGTCAAGTGATGTATGTGATTTATAAGAAAGCTTTAATTTTGATAATAATAATATCTTCAGTCAGGAAAACAGAATTCACACCATCATTGGTGAGAATACTTAACAAAGCTTCAGGATGATAATTATAATAATAGGAGCCTAGGGTATATGAGCAGTCATGTTTATAAAACCAAATTTTTGAGCAGCAAGCCAGTCAGTTGTCCAGAAATCCAACAATAACCCTCCATTTAACATCTGAAATCGCTATTCTTCCTCACTATTGTTATGATGTATGCTATTTCGAGACAAATAAAAGGACATATATATTTAGTTATCCAAATTGAGCTGTTACACACACAGCTAGAGTTAGAACACCTTAAACTCTCTCATTTCCTCTTTTTTTTTTTGTGGTGGTGGGGGGGCTTTTTTGTAACAAATAAGAGCCCTTACCAGAATCTGGAGGTTTGTTTATCAGCATTGTATGCAGGGCCACAATATCAGGTCCAGTGATGCACTCCACATATTTCAGAATCTAAGGGAAAAGAAGAAAAAATGTTTGATGAGAAATCCAATGCACAAAAGTGGCACAAAGTACAATTATCTGTACAAGAGCCAAGATGCCTTCATTCAACACCTGGTAGGAGTGCCTGGGTCGCTCAGTCAGTGAAGCTTCCAACACTTGATTTCTGCTCAGGTTATGGTCGAACAGTCACAGGATCAAGCCCTGCACTGGGCCCTTTGTTCAGTGGGGAGTCGACCTGAGATTCTCTCCCTCTGCCCCTCCCCTCCAAACAAATATATATATAATATATATATATATTATATATATATAATCACATACGTATATATTATATATATATTTATATATTTATAATATATAATTATAATATATGTATAATATATATTATATATATATAAATATATATATTTATAATATATATAAAACCACTTAGTATTTCACAACATTGCAAACAAAGCTTGAAAGCAGGAAAAAGTTGTAACAGCAAGTCTGCAGGCTTGATGTCTGAAATAAACAGGCTTTTCCAAGCCTCTTTGGAATCCTAGCCAATTCAATGAAATAGATGGTATTGAATCTCCAATTCTATCTGACTCCAAAAATGAAGCATATTCTACTGCTTTCTCATTGTTTGATCCTCTGTAGAAGGAATATTGGCAACTTGAGCAGGAAATGCTTGAAATGAAACCAAAATCCTAGAAGGCAGGTCTCCTATTTATTTGTTTATAAAGCATGTTAACTTTTGCAGTTTTCTTTGGCAGTATTTTCTTTCTTTCTTTTTTAAATCCCTAATCCCACCATGGGGCTCAAACTCAGGACCTTGAGATCAAGGGTCTCATGGTCCCACAGCTAAGCCAGCCAGGTGCCTCTGACCAGTATTTTCTCAACCTCAGTGACACTCTTGAGCCATTTTACCATTTCTATCCTACTTTACAGAGGTGCCCAGTAGAGTTAGTCAATAATTTTTCCAAAATAACTTACGTCTTATCCTGATTAATAATATTCCTGAGGTCATAGGTTGGATGTGCTGGTCACTTTTTCCAATACACATGAAAATATATACCTAACTACTAAAAGCATGACCTACTGCCTAAAAATCATTGCATGAACCAGCAAGTGCATGGTTCAGATTTTAGAGGGGTGGGAAACCTGGATGTCCCAGTCGTGCTTAATCTACCCTGTGCTGCCTCCAACTTCAAGATTTTCCTCCTTGATGGATGCACACAACTTCCATTTCCAGAGCAGGACTAGAGTTTGGGAAGTCATATCCAATCCTGTCCCCAGCCCAATGGGCTGGACATCATAGTTGGCTTACCTGTACACAGTCTTTTTTCTGGCAAATTTTCTTTCTTTTTTTTAAATTATTTTAAATGTGTTTTATTTTTAAGATTTTATTTATTTGTTAGAGAGAGGATGAAAGAAAACAATAGGTAGAGGGAGAAGCAGGCTCTGTGCTGATCAAGGAGCCTGATGTAGGACTCCATCCCAGGACCCAGGGATCCTGACCTGAGCCCAATGCAGATGCTTAACCAACCAAGCCACCCACGTGTCCCATTTAAAAAAATTTTGTTTTTAAATTTATTTATTTATTTATTTGACAGACAGCGATCACAAGCAGGCAGAGAGGGAGGCAGGGAGAAAGAGGAAGCAGGCTCCCTGCTGAGCAGAGAGCTCAATGCGGGGCTCCATCCCAGGACCCTGAGATCATGACCTGAAGTGAAGGCAGAGGCCTAACCTTCTGAGCCACCCAGGGGCCCCTAAAAAAAATTTTTTTTTAAGTTGTAAGTAACCTCCATAACCAGCCTGGGGTTCAAACTCACAACCCAGAGATCAAGAGCCACATGCTTGGGCCACTTGGGTGGCTCAGTCGGCTAAGCAACTGAGTCTTGGTTTCAGCTCAGGCCATGATTTCAGGTCCAGAGATCCATCCCTATGTCAGGTTTGTGCTCAGCAGGGAGTCTGCTTGAGACTTTCTCTCTCCCTCTCCCTCTGACCCTCCCCCTCCCCCCACCCTCTCTCTCTCTAAAATAAACACATAAATCTTAAAGAAAAAAAAGGTAGCATGCTCTACCAATGGAGTCAGCCAGGTGCCCCCCATGGGCAAATTCTCTAATACCACTTGGGGATATAATTTCTAGCATGTACTATATGCAATGTGTCCTTTAAAACCATTCTAAATAAGTTGTTCATAAACTGTGATACATTGATGCAACACGATGTTATATAATAGTGTATAAGTATGATATAGATTAATGTATATGTAATATAGAAAGGTGTGTAAGATCTACTATAAGTGTAGAAACTACACTTGTAAAGTGGACAAGTATGGTCTCACGTGACGCAAAAGGTTGGGGTAGACACATGCACCTGCATAGCCACGAAAGACTTCTAGTTGAATACACCAGAAAGCTCTGTGGTGAGTGGGGCTAGAGTGTGAGACTTTCCTTTTCATCTCATGCCCTTCTGGACAGTTGGATGTCTTTGTAAATTGAACTACTCTTAAAGAATATTGATTTTTTAAAAAATGAGTTAAAATCTGAACACAAACCTTAACCCCTACGGACCAGTTCAAAAGACAAAAAGAAACAAAAAATGAATGTCCAGTGAATAGGATCTGCAATGTCCCTGCTGTTGATTTGCCCATAGCCACAGTGAGAGAGGCTCTGTCTCTAAGGCAGAATTCCTACCCTTCGCAAACAAGAATAAGGACCAGACTCCAGAGGAGGCTTCTCCATCTGCCCACTACTGTATTTGGAGCTGGATAAGTCATCATTTGGGGGAGGGGACTATTCTGCACACTATAGAATCCCTGGGCTCCATGAGCAGGTCACCCACCCACCATGCCCACCTCTACCCCGAGAGAAGCACATGGTCCCCACTGTGCGCCAACCCAACACGGGTCCAGGCACTGCCAAATGTCCACTTCCATTTGAGACTGACGGCTCACCAGCCACAAAACAGAGGGGCCAGATAAACTGTAAGCAATTCCAGAGGCAAGCATGCAGGTGCATTATTCACTTAAAAAGAAAACGCAGGAAAGTTCTCCAACCTCAGGGAGAGTGCAGTATCTGAAGAGTTCCTTATTTTCTTGGAAATCTTGGATCTTTGAAACCGTCTTTTCAGTTGGAGTAAATTCTAATTTGGCAATGGTTACATCTCTCATTATCATCATTCCCTCTGGTTTCACCTCCCCTTTGCAGATCCTTTCAAACTCGTTCCTAGAGAATTAAATTGGCAGATGATGTCATTACTGCAGGCTCCAGGCACCTGTCTGGCCAGTTCTGGGCAAAGAGTCTCAGAGATTGAGGAGGGTGGTGTCTCTACACCAGACTGACCTCCAGGTCAGGCTGAGTAGTTCTGAGGATGGAGACGAGAAAATGACCAGCGCAGCAGCCCTAGTCTCCTCACTGTGAGGCCGGAGCTCACTGCGGGGACTCACCTATTCCTTAGCCTAGCAGAACAGTAAGGGACCATCTGTGATGTGGTGTACCTGAGTAATAATGGCAAATAACTTCTCTCACACTTACCATGGGCCAAGGCCCGGGGTTCAAAGGCATCTGTGTGTTCTTCACCTCATCCAGTCCTCACAACAACACTAGGGCATAAATACGTTTATCATCCCCATTTTACAGGTATGAAAACAGAAGTATAAAAAGTACGTTGCTCCAGGACACACAACAGAAGAAGTCTGGCTAACATTAAAGCAGCCAGTCTGGCTCCAGAGCTCATGTTCCTAACTGCTTCCCAATGAACCAATCACCGAAAAATATCTGAACACACACGCTAATCTTACTCACATTCCCACTGTAGACACAGCATTTTTTTGTAAAACAAACAAGGGTTACTGTACCGAAAGCGTTCAATATCAGCATCAGACACCAAATTCTTAATGACAAGAAACCCATTTTCTTCATAAAATTTTCTCTGTTCTAGGCTTAGAACATTATTATCCCGAGTATACCTAAAGGAGAAAAAGGAATTACAAATAAGTGTAACTGAAAAATCATAACCCAACAACATGTATCAAGAGCCTGAGAAATGTTCATACTCTTCCACCCAGCATTTCTATTTTTTATTTACTCTCAGCAAATAGTGTGAACTTTTTTCTTTAAACAAGTCTAGGGGTGAGGGTTTATCTATTTTTTTTTTTTTAAGTACTCTCTATTCCCAATGTGGGGCTCGAACTCACAAACCAGAGATCAAGAGTCACATACTATTCCCATTGAGCCAGCCATGCCCCTAATCTGAACATTTTTTAAAAAGTTTAAAACTAAAATGTTAACTAGTACTGTTACCAAAAAATAGAAGAATCATTAATTGTATCCACTCAATGGGATATGACTCGGGCCTTAGAAATGAAGAGGTTGGGGCCCCTGGGTGGCTCACTCAGTTAAGCATGGGATGGTTATTTCAGCTCAGGTCATAACCTCATAGGTCTGAGA